>NC_056726.1:128122115-128475048 GCF_019279795.1 Protopterus annectens | reverse complement strand
TGTGCTTGTTTAAGCTCTGCGGATCCAGTTTGGCATCCTGCAGACTACAAGAGCAACAGGAAGGAGAAAATGCCTCCATTTTGATTTTTTTCATAATTTACTGCTGTCTACACTTGTTTTTTTGTTTTTAATTTATCTGCATTTATTTAAACTGTATTTGCCTTAATATTGTTACACACTCAAGTGTGCTAGCTTGTACTGCATTTAAAGTGTTTTTGCTACTGTTCTAACTGCTTTTCTGCAAAAAAAAAAAAGGTTTTAAGCTTGTTTCCCGCCTTTCCTGTAACTAGTCTAGTCCAGATACAGATTTGTTGTATACAGGACTATTTTGTAAGTTTCTGAGCCCCCAAGACCTTTCTGTGTTTGAGGGAAGCCTTCTAGCTTATCAGTGGGAGTGGTAAGCACTAGGTAGTCTATCTACAGCAAGAGGAGTGGTTTCTGGTCCAGAAATTGTAGTTTATTGGCCTTTTGGGCAATTTTTTCCATCCCCTTCAACTTTCTGGTTTAAAGCCCATGTTTGCACACCGTGCAGTGGTGCTCAGCTGAGGTAAACTATTACCGGTGCCAGAAAGTCTGCTCTTCAATTTTCCCCTTAGAACGTGCTTGTTCTTTAACTTCTTGCACTTCAATTAGCTTAATTGGCTAGCACTGTAACAGGCTTTTGTAGCATTTATTGTAGCACACTTAGATGCTATCAGCACTAGCTGTTCCTATGCAGTAACAGCACCAGTACTTATTAGCTATGACCACCCCTCCTGGTATGATTGTAGGGAAATTTCATGTGCTTTCTCCTGCTAACCTGGTACACTTTGCTTTCTGAGACAGCGTGGCAACTGCCTAATGTACACAGACAACCCTCTCCCCCTCTCCTCTTACCTCCCAACACTCATACATGTGAGAGATGCACTTATATCACCAAACTGGAAGCAGTGCACACTCCGACCAAGACTAGCTGGTCAAGAGAAGAAGGTCAGCACCTGCAACTCACTACATAGAGCACACAGCCCTCCAAAACACTAACCATCACAACCCACACATGGAAATACAAACCATACACCCACCTTTGCGGAGGCTCTCAATAAAATTTACCCTAACAACAAAGACCCCCCCAAGACAGAAATGCACTCGACCACAACAACACACCAGCCTCAGAACACATAGCTCACCACCACAGTGTGCCTCTAAACCCAAACCCTTAAGGCAAAACACTTTGCACAATGTACTAATCATAGCAGACTCAGTTGTGAAGCACACTGATGTCCCATTCACTAGACTGAACAAGGAGAATGTGACAGTCACTTGTCTATCAGGTGCCAGGATCCACCACATAACACATGCACTCAGGTCACTCCACAAGTACAAATATGACTCAGTCATTGTCCATGTGGGTGTGAATGACCTGAGATGTACCTCCCTGGACTACATGAAAAGAGATGTGATGGAACTCTCGATTATGTGGCCCAGGCAGGTATGGCCCTAGCCCTGAGCAGTATTCTACTGTCACCCAGGATTATACCACAGTATGAGCAGAAAATGATTGACTTCAATTGGCTACATTTCTGGTGTCATTCTAAGGGGATCCAGTATCTATCTGCCTGGGATGACATGATCGACAGACCTTGATGCTTAGCCAAAGATGGCCTGCATCTGTCACCCCAGGGATTCTGGGTACTGGCTAAGGCTCTTCTCACCCCAAAGACCAAAATTCCACCATAACAGCTACAAACAAATGCAATCTGAGGGTCATGATGCTCAATGCTAGAAGTCTAAATCTCAAGATGCACTCACTCGAAGCTCTCCTCAAAATGTAGAATGTCAACATCTGTGCTGTAAAGGAGACCTGGTTTAAAGAGGCAGAAAGCACCTCTGTGCTCCCAGGCTGCAACTCATTCCATACCTTTTTGGCCCAGAATACGTCCGGAAGCTCCAAAGGCGGTGGTGTTTCCATATTCTTAAAGGATATGCACTCCTCTAGACTGGTAGCCCAGCACAATGCATCTGAGATACTTCAAGTACAACTAACACTGGCTAAGATGGTGATACAAGTCATAGCCTGCTACAGAACACCAAACATGTCTCTAGACTCTCACTCCAAATTCCTAATCACCCTGGAATTTATCAAGGTCCAACCCAATACTCTCATACTGAGTGACTTCACCTACTCTTCCAATAACTGGGAAAACTATTCAAGTACTAATGTACAGGCCCAACGCTTTCTGGAATTTATCAGTTCCAATGCCCTGGACTAGCTCATTCTGACCCCAACGAGAGGAAGCAACATCCTCTGATTACCATGGAAATCTCCATCTCACCTACACCCCCCCTAAGGTGATCACCCTGAAAAACTTCTCTAAAGCTGACTTTGGGCTCCTAAAACAGAGGTGGCTAACTTCTTGGCACCCATGCCAATTGAAAATAGCTCCATGACTGCCGAATCATACACCAATGCACTGTACGAGCATGTACACAAATGCATGGAACTTGCCATACCAAATAGAACTAAGACACTCTCCTCCAAAAAAAGAAACCAATCTGGTGGCCCCCAGCCATCAATAAACTCTACAACAGAAGGAAGAAACTGTTGCAGAAAGAAATGAAGTCACAAGACTGGAAAACCTCCCTTATCAGTCTCAACAAAAAGCTGAGATCCCTTATCAAATCCTCTAAAGCTAGCTATGAAGACAGAATTGCAGCTGACACCAAAAACAACTACAAAGCCTTCTATAGCTATATCAAGAACCTCAAAGGCAGTACCAGATTTGCTCTGAGTTACTACACAATGGCACCTCCTATACTGAGCCAACAGATATAGCCAACATACTGGTCGACAGATTCAGTGCCAACTTTACCCCCCCCCCCCCAGGGCCCTATCACAATACCAGAAGAAAGCCTGGTACCGGCCATTTCTGCAACACAGGTAAAGGCTGCATTGTCCAAAGCCAAGAATACAGCATCCATGGGACCTGATAATATCCCTGGCTACATCCTACATAAGCTACAAAATGAACTGGCACCACATATTTGTGCCCTGTTTAGTCACAGCCTCACCTCAAGCTGTGTTCCTAATGAATGGTGCACTGCTACAGTCATCCCGCTCCATAAAGGGGAAGCAACTACAGACCCTGGGAAATATCGCCTCATTAGCCTGATGAGTCTGGTATGCAAAGCTATGGACCTGCTTAACAAAGATATAGGCAATCTGCAAACTCTTGACCCCACACAGTTTGGTTTTGTCAAGGAGAGATCCTGCCTGCTGAATCTGGTTGACTTCTTCAAGACAGTCACCAAGGCTATGGATGAAGTTAAGGCAGTGCATACAGCCTACCTCGACCTGGCCAAGGCCTTTGATACCATTTCCCACTCAGGTATCATTGATAAACTCACCATACTAGGCATCAATCCTCACATCACTATGTGGGTTGCAAATTGGCTCACAGGGCCCACAGAGAGAAAGTTGCGAATTCCAAGTCAGACTTTCGACCTGTCATGAGTGGAGTCCCACAGACCTTGTTCCTGGGCCCTCTCCTGTTTGGCATCTAATTCTCAGAGGTCCAGGCCAACACAGAAGGACTTTGGCTGACCAAGTTCACCGATGACTGCAAGCTAGGAGTCATTATCAACTCCCCAAGTGATGCAGACATCCTACAAGAGGGCCTCTGTAAGACCAATGATTGGTGTTGGAATCATGGCCTGAAGCTTAACGCCAAAAAATGCGTTATCATCCCCTTTGGAAAAAAACTCAGTTCCCACGAATTACCACAATGATGGGAGCCCACACAACACTGAAGGAGCCATAGGAGATCGACAGCCACCTCACCTTCGACCACCAGATTGTCACTGTGGTCAGAAAGTCCTTCTATGTGGCACATCTCATAACCAAAGGTTTCGCATCCAGGAAGAAAGAGGTCATCATCCCTCTTTACTCATCCCTCACTAGACCAATCATTGAATATAACACCCCATTTGGCATGTACCTGACCAGACACCTACAACAGCTGGAGAGGCCACAAAAGTACCTCACAAAAAGGATCCTAGGCCTTAAACACATGCCCTACGTGGACAGACTCAAGAAACTTCAGCTGGTCTCTTATCATCTACTTAGAGGTGATCTCTGCTTGACTTACAAAGCCATGTCCAGCCCAGCCCTACTTGAAATGCTACACCTAAAGAAATCCCAATCACCCCCATGCCACATGCTCCAGAGATCACAACCTCATTACCACAATTAACAGAACATACTGGAGGGACAGGTTCATCTCGCAAAGACTTACCATACTTTGGAATAAGCTTCCCATTCATGTCAAGCAGAGCACCTTGCTAGCCCTCTTCAAGAGAAATCTTGACGAGTGGATTGGTAACAGAAAATTCACAACAGGGATCATTCCAGTTGTCTATTGGATAGGGGCACTGTGAACTAACATCGGATGGAAAGGTGCCTGGGCAGTTTTTTTGGGCTAAGCTTGTAAAAGCTCCAGGGCCATTAGCCTAGTACACACCTATGGACTTATGAACATGTTGAGGAATGAATGAAAATTGACAACATCAGATAAAGAAGTTATGCACTCACCATAATGTTCCATCTGTATTGTACATTTTCATTCTTCCTCATCTCCTCTCCTTCCACCCCCCTACCTTTTTTGGTTTATCACTTCTGGAAAAACAAGAGAAAATCAGAGGAACCAATGTTCTTCTTTTTGCGCTCCAAATAGTGGTTTCTTATATATATAGTGTTTTGTAGAAATAAAAAGGCAACAAACAAGATCTGAGGTATGGAGGGGGACTATAGCATTATGGGTAAGGTAGGAGCTTGGTTTGCAGTAGGCCACGAGCTGTAAAAAGCTGCCGAGTTGGATCTGATCCTTGGATCTGAACCCATATGTTGAGGAAGAATGAAGATGGACAACAAAGATGGAATGTTATGGTGAGTATATAACTTCTTTTTTTCAGTATGACATATTTTTCCTAGAGCTATTACCTTTTTTTTCTATTTCTTTCTTCACAGGCAGCCATTTTGCCTTCTTGATCTTTCTATTTGAAATACTTTTTGCCACCTCCTGAAAAATATCACAAACTTCAGTCCATAGTTCTTCAGGAGCTCTCTCTACCAGGTATAATCTCTTAAAACTATTCTTCACCTCCAATATTTATTTAGTTATAATATTGTTGAGCTCCTATCTAGTTGGCCAGGAGGCTTCTCTTGTTTGGTTTATTTAATTCTGAACAATGTTATAAGAAGTTGGAGATGGAAATGTTTCCACAAGTATTTTTTGTCCATCAGACTGAGTATTCTGTACGCTGGGGTGGATAGTTACTGCTGGAGATATGGCAGAGATCAAGTTGCCACCTAGAGGCACATCATTTGGGAATGTGATATTCTAAGAACAATTAAGAGGTGGCAGCAAGAACTGCTTTTAAAAGTTTAGCCTGACTGGTGTCCCCCCAATCAGTATAATTATTTTCTGGGGGGGGGGGTCCCAGAGAGAAAGTGCTCTCTGAAATATCTTAGTGCCCTGCATGGGTTAATTTTGCTAGTGGCCAAAAGAGCCATCACAGACTGGCAGAAACAGAAAGACCCTTCAAATGAAGAGGACATTAGCACATTCTTAGAAGAGACTGAACAAACTGAACAGTGGGAGAAGCAAATGGGTCTATATAAAGCTCTAGAGACTAAATAGGCACATTTGTGCAAAAATTTTGCAAGAATGGCAATAGTAAGACAGATATTTGATCTTGGATAATTAGGTGAAGAAAGCCAGATAAGGCAATTACTAATTTAGGAATAATAATTTTCTGGTTATTTCATAAAATAGAATTTTAGTTAATTTTTAATTGTTATACTGATTGTTTCTCTAGATTATTTACTAATGTATCATCATTAAGGAATTCTATGATTTGGAATTTGTGAGCATAGAAAATGTAATGGTTACGTGAGGTGTTATTCGAGTAAAAAGTTAACTTTCTTTGAATTGATAGAATACTCCCATGACTAATAAAGATTTTGTTGAAAAAAAGAAGACAAAGATAGAATACTCCCATGAGTAATAAAGATTTTGTTGAAAAAAAAAGAAGACAAAGAAGAATCTGATGGTCTGAGCAATAGTCCAGTTAGTTCCAGGTCAGGCCAGGTCAAGTCTTGTTTTTGCTGACTGTATAGAGCTCTTCCATCTCTGATTGCAAAGAACACAAATGATTTCAGCATTGAACATTTGATGATATCCAGGAGTAAATATGTTTCTTAGTCTGTCAAGAGCAGCTTGTGAATTAGTCTATGACCTGCATTATTTCATACTTCAAGCTCATATGGTTTGCCCTGGAGTATGACTGAGATCATTCTGTCATTTTTAGGTTGTAACTGAACACTGCTTTGGAAGCCCTTTTATAAACTCAGCAGACTATTCCATTTTTTCTGTAAGATTCTTGTCTACAATAAAAGTTCTGAGTGCTATAATGTAAAATGGTCTATTCTGTCAATTTTAGTTCTCTAATTCCCAAGATATCAGTGTTTATTCTTGTCATCGCATCCTTAGCGACATCAAATTTATCTTGCTTTATTTGTATGTTCCAAGTTCCAGTGGTATATAGTTCTTTGCAACATCGGACTTTCATCTATGAGCACCTCATCCATAGGATCATAATTTCTGACAGTGCTTCCACTTTTGCTCTGCTGTTCTGTATGCTGAACACTTTCAAACATGAGGATCCTGTCATGTGGTGTCATTTCAACGTTTCTGGTTGGTTTTGTGTGCAGGATTTTGTTGTTAGTAATAATTCTGGAAAGGATTGCCATTACCCTTTTCAGTGGACCATGTTTAGTCTGATCTGTCTGCCATAACCTGTCTGTCTTTTGTGACTCTACATGGTATAGTTTATAGCTTTAGTGAGATACACAGGCCCCAGTCACCATGACAAAGTAATGGAATCTTTAGTCTCTTTTAGTTCAGTATCTTCAGCCCTTCCATGACACTAGCATTTCTTCCATTTTAACTGTTTAAGAATATTCTCTTCTCTTCTTTTTCATTATCCAATTAATAGACTGTGAGCAAATAACACTGCGGAAACAAGCATTTGTAGCTACATTAAGACAAGGGATACAGATACAAGATAAAGAAGTCGGTAGTACTTGTTCAATGGTTCACTCACCAAAAGGAAGCACAATAATGTAGAAAGCAAAAGTGGTGAACCAACCACCAGGACTGTTCAGAGAAATATTCCTGTAGTTCAAATGACTGTAACCAACGAAAGTAAATCACCAAGCTGTTAAGCAAAACTGTCCATAGACTGCATATAAGGCTGCAATGCCTGTGATGGCATAAAAAAGATGCTACTCCGTTGTAAAAATGAGCAATCTTTTTAACGATGAACAAGGGATACAGATACAATTTCTTTGTGTTGGGTCAGTTGTAGGGCATTCCAAAGGCATAGAAACAGTACCATTTTATATCCCTGTACTTACATAAAGTAACTCATTGAGCACACCTAACATTTCCTCTGTAATACATTTTCTTTCTACATTAGTGTTTAATTTGGTTTTCTTATCTAAATCTGCATTTGCCACTTCAGTAAAAAAAACAGAAAATCTTTTCCTTCATGAAATAACCCAGTAAAAATGTAATTTCTCTTGGTATTTTCTGTTCACTAAGCACACTTTTAATCTGTCTATTTAAGATATTTCAAATCCACCATATTCTTTTTATCACCAAGGGATCTCCATGATTTATAGACTCTGCTTTTTTTCTTTTTGTCAACTTCTTTAACTCTTTACAAACAACAACCTTTCATTTCTAACTTTAGGTCCTTGAATTTGTAGTTTTAGTATAAGGTCTCTCAGCATTAATAATTTGCACATTAGTTTTTCTCATGCACCATATAAGTCACAATTTAACACAGCTCTCTGCCAATCCTGTTTCTTTAATTTGGTGGAAGCTGATCCTCATTTTGCCTTTTTCCAAATGTATCAAAGTTGCATAGTTTGCAACCTAACTGCATTTATGTATGGTAAACTTTCTGGTGCTCAGTCTAATCTCAATGTAGTTATGCTCACAACAGGTAAGGGAACTGTTATTGAATAATCAAAGAACCAGGGAGTAGTGTTTGAACATCTATAGAACTTCTTTTCATACTGATTGTTTATGTGACTCTGGTACTTTTCAGATCTCAGACTTACCTTCATTTCAGGTATTGTCTTTATGTTATGTTCTGCCAGCTTAGTTCTCCCAGGCATGTCTGAGAACACGCATTTGTTCTTTAATAAAAACTGTCTTGCTTCTTGCTTTTGTTCTTTTGACAAGGATTCCTCTAGTTGAATTTGAGGTAGAGGCTCTCCGATCAGTCACTTCTGAATGAACTTCTGCTTGTAAGCTCTACACAGATCTTACTGTTTTTTTTTCACTACTTCAGTACATTAATATGATAGAGTTTGTCTAAATTTCTCTTTCCTGGCTCTAACCTTGTAGCTCACTGTCTTTATTCTTTCAGTCATCTCAAATTACATTAATATGATTAAGTTTTCTATCTTTCTCTTTCTTGGCTGTCTAACCTAGCTTGTAGTTTAGTGCATTTATTCTTTCAGTCACCTTAAATAGGCTTTGCCAGAAATGTGTTATTTATGGTGGACACTGATTAACGCAATCTCCTGGGTTAAATTCTCGAAGTCAGGCATTTTTATTATAAATCTGTTTTTGCAACTCAAATGGTTTCTCGTTTTTCCTATACTATGGGTATAGTCACCTTTAATCTACATGCAAGCTAACATATTTTCTGTCATACTTTTAAATTATTTCTTCTCTTCTTTTCACAATATGGCAGTCCTCTTGGATTCCTATTATAGAAATGTTCAAATGGGATAAAGCCAGTATGTAGGGTAGCAAATGGTCCCACTTCTTCCCATGAATTTCAAGAGCTTTCCATAGTATGGATTTCAGTGGTGTATTGAATCTCACTACTAATCCAACAGTCTGTGGGTGATAGGCCAACATATTCATTTCTTTCACTTTAAAACATTAACATAACTGCTGCAATCCCCTTAACATAAAGTGAGTGCCTTGGCCAATAAGTAATTCTTTAGGGATACCCATGTGAGAATAACAGTATTAGTTTTGTGTCAACATCCTTAGCATTAACTTTATGCAACAGCACTAATTATGGAAATTTTGTGGCATAGTCCATTACTTTTTTAGTGTATTGATACCCATTGCTAGATTTTACTATTGGCCCACAGTGTCCATAGCATTACATTCAAATGGCACATATATATTAGGCACTGACATCAATGGGCTGTTAAATCCAGGATGTGGAGCAAATATCTGGCATTCTTGGCAAGAACTACATAAATATTATCTATCTTTCATTATAAGAACCATTGAGAGTTATGGTATTCTTTAGCTTTCCATTCTCCTTGGACAGAAAGATGATTTTAATCTCTGCATTTTCTTACCTATCTCACTTCTAGTCTTGAAATTTTTAACTATTTTATATTACTTCAAAAAGTATGTGTTTACTTACAAGCTGTACTATTTAGAGGACTATGTATTACTCACAAAATAGCACCTTTTAGACAGTGTTTGACCAGTGGTAGATTAAGTGTACATTTGACATTGGGTAGTTTCCAAACAATGACATCCCATACACACATTTTTTGAACTACACATTAATGCATATTTTCTTTTGGATTCACATTTCTAATGTTTAAAAGCATAAAAGATAATTTGAACTGGTGTCATCATTATAATACATTAATGTCAGCACCCATTGGTTACAGCCATTTGACCATGTACACCTCAAATCTCTGATTGTGATAAAAATGATCTAACCATGTATACGTGAAATGTCTGAGTGTGATAAAAATGACCACAGTAAATTATTCAAAGCTGATTTACACAATTTCACACTAGTCAAGCAAAGCCAGGGAGTTAACTGAGCAAACAACAAGAGAGTAGGCTACTTCCATCCCACTAATACCCCCTAACCCACTCAGCAGTTATAGCCAATTTACAGTGTACATGTCATCTGACTGTATTAAAAAAAAATGAAAGAAAGGAAAAAGAATGTACCTCTCAGCCTCTTAGCACAACAGTTACGGGGAGTTGAGGCATACATAATTTCAACTTTGTTTCACATAAATTAATAACCACAAGTATTTCAACTTATTTCACACAAATTCTTATTACACTAGTTTTGCAAAACCAAGCAATTAACTGAGGAAGTACTTCAATCCACAAATAGCCCTTCCCTCCCCACCTCTGCAATTAGAGTAATTTTGCCTTGCTGTGTACAGTTCATCTGAGTGTGGTTAAAAAAATGTTCAACATCTTAGCACAAGAGTCAAGGAAAAAGCAAAAAAAAAAAAAAAAATGGTGAAGGATAAATTTACCAAAAATATGAATAGATTTTGCAGATTTTAAATTAATTCATCCATGCATTCCTAACCCATTTTCCCCATTATTTGCACAAGAGATGAGAGTATCACATCAACAGTGACAATCTTCTAGAACCCAGTGTTCACATCCCCTGTTGTTATACACTTTGAAAGTTATTAAGACCTAAACATTTTGCATTAGCATGAATTTCAATTGGCTGTTCTGTTTCCTGTAGTTCTCAATATTCAGTCTCCAACATGTGGAACACTATCTGTCATAATGTGTAACACCATACCTCTAAACCATCCAGATATTCACCTGATATTTTACTTACAAGCTGTACTATTTAGAGGACTATGCATTACTCACAAAATAGCACCTTTTAAATGGTGTTTGACCAGTGGTAGATTAAGTGTACCTTTGACATTGGGTAGTTTCCAAACAATGACATCCCGCACACACATTTTTTGAACTACACATAAATGCATGGATGAATTAATTTAAAATCTGCAAAATCTATTTCCTAATATTTGTGGCTTTCTGGAAAATCACTGGCTAATCATTGAGGATTGAAGTGAGAAAATAATGGCAGACATTTGAGCTTCAGACTCCATGTCCTTTAGAAAATTCATGCTAATGCAAAACCTATAATTCTGTCAACTTTCTTAGTCTATGTGGGCAATATTTAAAAAGTGCCCATATTTTTGGGCCTTAGTCCCCCTATTACTTCCAGCTTTGTCCTTATTTCTTGCTCAAATAGGTTGAGTGGTGGATGGAACCCGTGTAAAATGTGGAACACATGCTAAAAATTTGCTAAAAACTTTAACAAAGAAGCTCATAGCATGATTCAGATGTCATAGTTTATGTTACTTCATCAAATGATCTTTTTATTGTTCATTACTATTTACCATGGTTAGTAGCCAGCAATGAATGTGTGACAGACCCTTTCAATGTGGAAGAGCTTAGAACATGGACTTTCTAAAACTCAAAATGAAGAAAATTCCTCATAATGAGATACAGTTAGGATATATACATTTACCTGTCCACTTCCCTGTTCCCTTGTTTAAAAATAATGCAGATCCACTGGTGTGAAGTTATGGGGGCACTGACACACACACACACACACACACACACACACACACACACACACACACACACACACACACACACACACATGCAATAATAACTTTAATCCTCAACAATGTCCCACAAAACTATAATTATACGAGGAATGGATAACAAGCACAAAGCAAAATTGTGGATATTCTATGAAATCAGGGACCATTTACTTGCTTGCAGCCCACAGGTTTGATATTCACAATTTTCTGTCAGTTTCCTGCACCGCCCCTCAAAACCCCCAACACAGACTGCTCTCATCTTTTCTGACCACTGCAGGGTTGTGGGCAAGTATTGCACATGAAAGCTCTTCAGATTCAACCAACTGAATAGAAACAAGTACTTGAGAGGTGGCATTTAATAAGTTTGTTAAGACAAAAAAAAACTAAAGTTAGGTACACTTTTGTTCAGAACATTAGTTAACTTAAATGAGTTAGCAATGCTGGATATAACAACATTATTTAAAATGATCAAAAAAAATGATCAAAAACCGCATTTAATATCATGGTGTATGCTGTTGAAGTGGACCCTCTGAAGTCAAGGCTCCAGCCCTTGAAGGGGGCAGTCAAATTGCCCCTATAATAATCTGTCACTGTGTTTGGCTTACATTTTGTTCTATGTTCCTAATTTGTAGTTCTGCATTTCTTATGACCTATTATTAAACAGTTGTTATGCAGCATGTATAGAATAATTAATATACTGTAGTGGTGCTAGCAGAAAACTTTGCAACATACAAAATACTGCTGTAAAATGATCTTTATCAATAAAAGTTACAACATTAACTCTGCTGTGCTGTTTGTCTTGAGTAATAGTTTCCACATTAAAATAAAAAGTGAATTTTTTCTATAGATTTTTTTTGTCTCCATGCATGCCAACCAGTAAACCCCCTACCCCAAGTCAGACATGTCCAGTTGTTCACCTACCCAGGAATTTCATCTAGTTTCTAAGCAAAAACTGTCCAGATGGGGCTATCATCTAGGAAGCTGTGATGGTGCTTTGGTTCCTTCCCATCCAAGCTTCTGCTTTTTCCTGGACTGAGGTCTGAACAAGACAATTCCCTGTAAGCTGTTCATGACTGAGAGTGCCCTCTCCCACCTTCTGAATGAGTCTTATTTATCTCCCAGACTGAAACACAAAGAAAGAACAATCCTTCTAGTCTCAACAAGCAGGCAGGTTTTTGCTCCAATCAATGATGTGCATTATTCTGTTACACTGGATGAGGGTGTGACAATGTGAAGTATTGCCAGCTATGTGAGGAGAAGTAGGGCAGTAGATGTCTAACATATGCCAGCACAGCTAGCTATAATTTTGCAAAGAATTATATGTCATTTGTATATCAAACTGATTTGTACAGATGCTTGTGCTGAAAAATGTATTTGTAAAGCTGCTTGTGTTACAAATGTACCAATAGTGGTTTCTGACTGTATTGCAACTGATTAAATGTATATGTTTTGACAGAGAATACTGGAAGAGAAGAGGTTAATCTCAGTCCAGTTAACTTTGAAAAATAGTAAGAAATTAAATTACTTAATTTAGGCCGTCAAAATTGTATTTTACAGCTCTGACCGCAGCCAGAGATGAAATGTCTGTGCCTGAGGATGGTTTATTAGCTCCTATAGGAAGGATGAAAGGGTTTTATTGTTTTATGGCTTTCAGAAGCTGCAACATATCTTAGCAAAGCTCTGTGTGTGTGTGTATTACTGACACATATGTGCTAAGTCCTGGAAGCGTCTAACTAAGGGGGGTAGTACGGGAACCAGAAGTCATATGATCAGATGTGTGTGATATCATTCTGTAAGCCAGTTCTGTAATGATATTTTAATACTAGATGAGACTGAAGTCTCATTGCAGTCTGTTTTTAGAACCTGATGTAGAAGGACCCCTCACCTACATCATCTTGCCTTGCATTAGTAAGTGAACCAGGGAATAGTAATTCTTTAGATCAGTCAAGAGAATGTAGTAAGATTAGTTAAGTGTTGTTTTTCTGTATCTGTGTGAATCTATTCATCTTTGTTATTTTAATATTTCCTGTGACTGAAACTCTGGTGTTTACAGTAAATAGATAATTAGTATTTTCATGTTCTTTTATTATTTATTATTGGATATATTTAAACCTTTCATTGTGACTGGTCCTTTAGAGAATATTTAAAATTTTGGGAGAACTAACATCTATTTGGTGATGCTGTGGCCACTCCTGAAATCCTCACTGCACTGGCCAAACACTGTCATTTGTATTAATATTAATTGCACTCAACATAATTGGGTACATACCTCTCAACCTGTTAGAAAAAGAAATGTGGACAAAGCCACAAACAATGAGGAAAAAAACAGGGACACTTTTTAAATATTTCTCTTACAAACTTAGAAAGTTGATAGAATAACAGGTTTTGCATTAACATGAGTTATCTGAAGGATATAAAGTATGAAACTCAAACATCTGCTATTATTTTTCTGACTTCAGTCCTCAATGATTTGCCAGAAAACCACAATTTTATGGGAAATAGGCCAAAAATATGAAGCAAAAATCTGGAAATTCTGCAAAAATTTGGACAGTTGAGAGGTATGATTGGGTACCCTTGTAAGAGCCTTAGAGTAGCTGGCATTGGAGTGTCTGGTGGCAGTGTGACTACTTATAGTCTGGTAAGAAGGGGGCATTGCTTCTAAATATGTGCCAGACTTTCCCAGGTGTGAGTGTGTGTCAGCTGCTTGGAGCAGGGACACGAAGCACTGGTTTCACAGAGAGAGTGGTGAAAGACTTGGCTTGGACACTTGGCTGAGGACTCAACTCTACAGCTGTGCCAGTGGAAAGTTTTACTGGAGATCTGGAGAGGGAAAACCAGCCCCCAGACAGAGTGTGTTCCCTGTGTGCTCTTAAAGGGAAATTGTGCTTGATGCAGACAGCTGCATCTGGAAATAGTGGGTGTATCCATTTTTGTTCCAAGTGAACACCCCTCTCCAGTGTCAGTGGTGAGGATTCAGGTTCCCTGATTACTGGCCCAGAGTGGGGACATCACAGAGGGAATTGCTCCCCTTTCCTAATTTCACTATATCCCCTAGGCCATAGGCCTCAAATTACCACAAGGAAGTTAGTGACGTCTCCTTGATATGTGCAGGCAGCTTGTACATGAGTACACACACACACACACACACACACACACACACACACACACACACACACACACACACACACACACACACACACACACACACACACACACACACACACACACACACACACACACACACACACACACATTAAAGGCCACCACCAGCTTGGGATTTATGTCCCCTAATCATTGATATTTGTGTAAACCTCTGTTTGCAATGAAGAATAACCAGACCAAGAACCAACACTACCACCCCCAAATGAGCAGTTCGGTTTTGATGCTTACCTTCATTCTCCTGCCTGATTCTTCCAGCATCTGAGAAGCTATTTGAACTTACAGTATGTCATCTAGGTCATAGTCAGGGCTTCATCACAATATGCATACATGTTGGTAAAATGATGAACCATAATTAATAAGGATAATATTTCCAACCTACATTTATGGCACTGAAGCCTGTTGCAAGTTTAATTGATTTGCACTCTGTTTTATTAATTTTCTTCCAGTGACAAGAATAGTGGCAGCAAGACAGGTATAGCAACTAAACAGACAGTACTTCAGTAGATCCACCAAAATCTCTGTCTCAGCCAATGTAATTCACAGGAGTTCATAGGCAAGCAGAGAGATTTAATCTTTCAAATATGTCCTGGGCCTGTTCCAGGGTTTTTCATTTGGATGCTGTGCTTGGCATGCTGCACAGTTGGGATATCTGACAGGTATAATTACAATGTTCCCAAGTCACTTCCACATACTAGAGTCAGCATGGAGCAGCATTAAGTGCCATAGGGCATGTATCATTGCCTTTCTCCTAACTCCAACATGGGACAGTATGACTACAGTCCTAATGCAATGTATCTAGAGAGTACAAGTAACTCTGATAAAATAAATTGACTGATTCAGCTTGCAGCAAGATTGTACAGTTGCAGAGGGTCATGCATTGCAGACAGAAGTGGCCAAAAAAGTAGACATACCCAAGTATAGCAACTTGTTTTCCAGCAACACAGAGCAGTAGTGCTGGCAACAGTTGTAAGCTGAAGAAAATCAGAACTCCTACTATTCAACATATTACGCCACCTTCCCAATGTGAACAGCAACTCTCTTGCAGTGGACAGAGACTACATCATCAAGATGCCTGGAGTGAACTGGACAACAGTCAAACTTAAAAACCATGAGCCAAATATTGCTACCTGTCAAACCCAAAAACATGTTAATAGTTTGTGACTCTACACTGCATAACAGACATGTACCTCACTGGATTTGTTAGTTAATTTTTGACAGAGTCCCATTTGCATGGGGATAGAATTGCAGAATTCTGAGTTACCTGGGGGTAGGCCAAATATGGCTTTGTCATTGTTTATGTTGAAGTGAACATTCTAAGGTGGGCCTCCATCAGGTATAGGTAGCACGATAAGCTTGGATTATCAAAAATCCAAACAAGCATGGAAAAAAAACACTTAACAAAATGATGTTCATCATATTGATCACTACTGCAGTAGCCATAGCTATATGGTTTATATCCAGCCAAGGATATAATAGCTGGCCAGCTTCCAAAGTTTAAAGGCACCTTCCATGCATCCAAACTGTCGGGCAGCTTGATCTGAGCTGATTAAAAGACAAGTTTGGGTGCCAAGTTCTTCAGAGCTTTACTGCTGCCAAAGAAAACACTCCTCTGTGGCTTTTGAGGATCGACTGTCAACTTCTGCTGTTCCTTTGCTGGGCAGACAAGTTCCCTTTGGGAAAAAAAACTTCCTTTTAATAATTCTGTTTATTAGTGATGCTCTCCTTTTTAGGAAAGTTATTTTAAAACTAGGAGTTTGTGCTTTAACAAACTGTCACGAGACTACTGTAATTTTAAATGTGAACGTTCTTTTTGCAGTCAGTTTGAAATTTGTTTAAAGTAACTGAAAAACATTTTTTCTGTGGTGAATTTTTTTCATTTTATTGTGTGGCGCTGGCAAAGTGTTTTAAAATGCTTTTTGCTGTGTTTGCCTGTAAAAATGTGACTTTTAAAGACTTTTTACCAGAATTTGCTGCTTGTTTTTCCCAGGAAAGAGGCACCGGTTTTGGCTTGAACATGGAAGAATATGTTGGTCCCATAGTTAGTTCCTTTTCCAGCCGCAAAAAGAAAAAAGTTAAGCAAACAGCCTTTGCCATCACAGCAGGCCAGCAATTTGTCTTAGCCACAGGTGGGTGACTTTACTGTGGCTATTAGTTATATCAAAGACAACTCATCTTTCACCACAGATCCCTGTTTTGTAGCAACTACAACCACTATGGACTGGGGATAAGCCACATCCTCTATGGCTGTTGGGGTCCCCAAGTGGTCAATAGAGAGCCTCTCTTGTCTGTCCTTTGAAAGGCAACAGGGAAGGCTTCCCTGGTTTGACAGAATATTGTGCCCATCTCTGGGGAAGCTGCTTCTGCCATTAGTAATGCTGCTGATCCCATTTTTACTATCAAAAAGAAACAGAAAACTAAACATGTATCTACACCTTCTCAAATTTCCTTAGACAGGAATAGTTTAATAGGTTTGTCTCAGGGTTAAAATAAGGCTATAGATCCGTCCTATTAAGTAGTTTCCTTTCAAGAAGTGATTCAAGATTCTGAATCTGAACAGGAGGAAGATGGGACAGATACAGTTTTTTTTTTCACATATTTTTTATTCAGACTCAGAGGAGAGCTCAGTTCCTGTGTCTCCCTGTGGGGCGGGTTCTCTTTCTCTTTCTCTGAGATTATTTCTAGAATGTGCCAGTGTTTTCACTGGGAGACCAATGAGGTTTCTCAGTTCCTAAGAAAATACTATGAACCGTGACAGAAGGGATTTTGTGAACCTGCACCCATTCCTCCAGTTCTGTCAGCTTTGGAGGATGTGTTACTCCCTGCAATTTTCCTGACAGGCAGTCAGCTGCCCCCTAAAAAAAGCAGATAAGATGTATAAAGTTCCTCAGTTTTTAATTTTTATACACTCTTCCAAAACCTGATCCTGCAGACATAGCTTTAGTTAATCATTCTGCTGCTTAGCACTTAGGTTATTTGAATCCTACTATTTCTGTTAAGAATGGGATGATTATTGATAAGTACGGAAAAAAGGTATATGTTTCCACAACTTTGATTTTCATAATTTTGAATAGTCAGGATAATATGTTAAGTTTTCTCCTGACTAATTGTGAAATATGAGGAATGTTTTACCTGCACTTTCTTCTTGTGCTGCTTAAAATAAGTTAATTCATTGTATTGTTCAAATCACTACGCATTGTATACTGAGTGTGTATGAGTCTGTTGATATTTCTTCAAGGGCTATGGCCACTGGTTCTGTTTTGAGGAGGTTTGCATGGCTGTGTTCTTAGAACCTCACAGAGGCTTTAAAAAATGAGATTTTAAATTCTTCTTTGGCTAGAGATTTACTTTTTGGTGCCTCAGTTGCAGGGGTGATCAAAAATTGTGATGAAAGAGGTAAAACGATACAGAGAATCTCTAAGATTTTTCAACCATCCTTTTCCAAATTTTCTAATGGATTCTTTAACTCATTATCCAGTTTTGGTAAGAAATAAAATAAACAGTGTTAACAAAATGCAGGTAAACAGAAGTTTAAGAAGAAATGACAAGGATGTTCCAAGAAGAATTTTGTAAACTCCCAAAACCAAGAAAATCCAAAAAGACACAATAACTATTTAAGAGACTTTGTTCCCCCCTCCCACCCTGGCAACTCCTTTTATCTTCAGAAAGTCTGAATCTCCTCTTTTCTCTTTGGCAATAGATAGTTTCAGACAAACAGGTTCTGACAATTTTTCAGGAAGGTTACAGATGGCAATGGGAGGATATTCCACCTTTCCAGGGGGTAATTCTTCATCCTCCAGACCAGACTATTTTGTTTCTTCCTGTCCTTCATCATATGCTATCCCATGGAATGATGGAACAATTCCCCACTTCCTAGGTGGGAAAGTGGTTTTATTCAAGGAAGATTTAATGTCAAAGAAAGAAAGTAAATGCTTTGAGACCAGTTCTGGATTTTTCCTTCATAATCCTGTTTGGGATCATGCCCAACCTCAAAATGATGTCACTTCACAACCTGTTACCTCTTCTTTCTCATTCAAGTTTTATGATACCACTAGATTTAAAAGATTTATTATTAGACAACAGATATATTTGATGGTGTCTCAATTAGGGAAATCTAAGGAATACAAAGATCTACAAATGCTGATGTATTCTAAATTTTTCTTTAAAGCACATTTGAAATTTATAGTAGCCAGAGCCATGAAACGTATGTGGCATTTGTTCTATGAGATGAAAGTGTATTATTACAGGTATATAAGACATATATAAGACTACTCATAAACTATAGCAATTCTTTTTGTGTTTGTACTATAGGACAATTAAGAAGACTACAGGGTGTTCAAAGGAAATTTACTAAAAAATACTGATGTTAAGGAAAATGGATTATGATCAAAGATGTGCAAGATTGAGATTATTTACAGTAGTTTTTGTTGTAAGTATATTTGTGCAAATTTGATTCTGGCCTATAGAATATTTCATGACCCATTTATGAAGGCCATGTTTAATATATAGATCAATGGTTGTGGAAAAACATAAACATAAGAATATGCAGTTTCTAATTAAAGCAGGTAATACTATGATGAAAGTTCAGTATATCACTGTAAAGATTGCAAAATTATGGAATAACATACTACTCAATGTTAAACAGTCCAAGACTTTAAAAAGTTTTAAGGGGAGTTTGGACTCATGTGCTGATAGTAAAGTTTATATTCCATATTTGCAGGAATCAGCACTTCTTAGTGGCTATAATGCCTAAATGCTGTTCATGAACTTGTGAACTTATAAAAGATGCTTACCATCACATTCCTATTCATCTTGACTTCAAGTTTTCTTAAGATATTCTGTGTCTGGATCACAATATCAGTTCTCTGCCTTTCGCTTTGGACTATCTACTGCAATAAGAGTGTTTGCAAAGTGTCTTGCTCATTATAGCTCTTTGCAGGCTACAGGGTATCCCCATTTTTACATAATTAGATAACTATCCACGGTGGTGGTGCTGCGATAGTGTTGTTGCCTCACAGTAAGATGCTGACCAGTTCGACTCTCAGCTAGAGCGTCTTCTGTGTGGAGACATGCGTGAATGGGCATACCTTCGTTGAAGGATGTGCGTTAGGGCTGGCAACTCAGCACGTAAAAATCAACTGCCAATCATTAGCGGACCGGAGTTCCTCTGTGGCGACCCCTAACCGGGAAAAGCCGAAAGACACAACAAGATAACTTATTTATCTTTGAAGAATCTTTTTCAAAGTGTCAGGAGTGTGCCTCACTATTGCGTGAGAGATCTCTTACCCAAGCTGGAATTCCAAGAGAATGTTCAAAAGTCTTCCCTGACTCCTCACAGGATTGTGTGTTTCTGGGATTTCAACTAGACATCACAGTTCAAAGCATACCTCTCAACCTCTTAGTGTAAGAAATCTGGAAAAAGCCTTACAAAATGGGGGGACAAAAGCCCAAAAATAGGGACAGATTTTAAATATTGCTCTTATAAACTTAAAAAGTTTCTAAGGTTACAGTGTTTGTATTAACATTAATTTTCTGAAGGATATGAAGTCTGAAACTCAAATGTATGTCAATATTTAGTGACTAGTGACTTCAGTTCTCAGATCATCCCAGTGATTTGCCAGAAAACCACAAGTTTTATGAGGAACAGAACAAAAATATAAGGCAAAAATCTGGATAATTGAGAGGTATGGTTCAAAGATCTTATTTTCTACAGGAAAAATCTATCTATATGTAAATCTTTTTCTAGGGTTTTCCACTCACACATCAGTCATTGTGAGGGAATACCTCAGGATTTTGAGTCTCATGGCTTCTATGATTCCTGTGATACCCATGAAAAGACTTCACATGCGAAAGATAGTGCTATCTGAAGTCTGTTTGGTCCCAGCACCAACACCCCTTGTCTTTTTAGATCCCGGTGCTGGGGGTTTGTTGGAAGGGAAATCAGTTGGTGGAGACAATAGATATCTCTAAGTCCAAGTTTCTCCTTTTCCTTCCCTGTTCCAAAGCAGTCAATCACCACAGACACCTTGGACTTTGGTTGTGAAGCAGTTTCAGGAGGAGTAGAAGTGCAAGGTGTCTGGGACACAAAGGACAGCCACAAGCACATAAATGTAAAGGAAATGCTTGACCTTATCAAGGCACTCAACTCTCTGAATCATCTTTGGTTGTTACAGACAATACCACGATCATGTACATCAACAAGGAAGGGGGAACCAGGTTGTACCCCTTCTGCAGACTAGCCCTGTTAGCTTGGGATATATTATCACAGCACAATCTCACTGTACAGGCATCCTACATTCTGTCAGAGCAAAATTGATAGGCAGACAAGCTGAGCAGGACAAGGCAGCCCCTCACAAATGGAAACTAGATCAGGGAATCTTCCAAGATTGGATATGTCTGTGGGGAGGTCCTTAAGTAGACTTCTTTGCCTCTGCTTTGAACAATCAGCTGGCAAGATTCTGCTCCAGAACACCATGCAAGAAGGCCTGGAAGACAGCTGTTTTCTTTTCATTGGGCTGGAATGTTCTTATAGGTTTTCCACCATTTTCATTAATATCCAGGGTACTTCTGAAGATGTAGAAGGAATCCCCCGATATCATTGTGGTGACTCCCTTCTGGCCCAGGCTGCTGTGGACCTCCATTCTTTTGAAACTGGTCAGGGTTAATTACCATAAGCTTCCTCACAGACTAGATCTACTCACACAGGAACAGGGGTTGTTGATACACCCCTACACTAATGAACTCCAACTGACTGCCTAGATGATAGGGTCTTAATTACTTTTACACACTTCTTTACTGAGGACTTGCAGCAGGTACTAATGGAGGCAAGAAAAACCTGAAACTTTAAAATCAAGCAAAGCAAATGGAAAAGGTTTTCTAATTGGTCCCAACAACATAACCAGCACCCATTCAGAGCTAGTTGTTCTCTATTTTTACAATATTTGTGTGATTTACTATCCTACGGCTTTTCTTATTCCTCTATTAAGATTACTTTATCAGCCATTTCAGCATGTCTGTCCATGAATCCTCCTCTTTCAATGCAGTCTCATGTCAAAATATTTTTGAAAGGGGTTTTGAATAAGAGGCCTCCAAGAAATTTGGTGGCCCCTCCTTGAGATGCCAATTTTGTGTTAGAGAGGATAACAGTTACTCCATTAAACAGTTTTACTGATTGATTTTACCTCTGCAGGAAGAATATCTGAGTTGCAATATCTTATGGTGAATTGACCCTTCCTCATTTCCACAGGGACAGGGTTTCTTTGAAAGCTACTCCTTCTTTTATTCCTTCAGGTGGTATCCAAGTTTACTTTGAGCCAAACTATCCATCTTCCCGATATCTTTCCTGAACCTAAAAATGAGGGAGAAAGGATATTCCATACTTTGGATGTCCACAGACAACTCAGGTACTATCTTGACAGAACTAAATCTGTCATGTCTTTGGATCGATAATTCATTTCTTGTGAAGGTAAGAAGGGACAACCTTTGTCAAAACAAATGGTTGTCTAAGGCTGTTACCTTTTGTTATACTCACCACAATAAAACTATTCTAGGCATGGTCAAGGCCAGTGCTACCAGGGCCTTAGCTTCATCAATGGCTATTTGGAAGGGATGGATTATTGCAGTATTCTAGAAGCAGCACATTGGTCCTCTATACATACTTTTACAAAGCACTTTAAGCTGGATTCCTTCTCTAGGTCTAGATCAGACTTTGCAAGGACCATTTTCCAGGGGTTCCTGGACACTTCTCCTTCCACCCCCAAATGTAGTAAGCTAGAGTAATCTATTCATATAGATAAGACTACTGTAGCAGTCATCAATATCAGTAACATGGAAGAGTTGTGTAAATAAACTTACGATAATAGTAGATGTTCAAATAATCACTGCTGCGATAGCCACTCCCTATCTCCATCTCCCTTGTTTTCTGGTATGTTGGTTATGCCAAGATGTGGTTATTTAATTTTTGTTCTTCCAAGCATAGTCCTTTCAGGGCTCAGCCTCTGCCACTCTCCTATTTAGGTTACAATAGAAGAGTCTTTGTGGGTTCTGTTCAAGCAGCTTTATTTTATACAAACACATTGATAAGTTACTTAAGTTAAAGTCAGTAAACTTCTACTGACTTTAACTTAAGTAACTTATATACAAACTAACAACTGTGATTGTGCATGGTCTATCTCTGGCTGCTCCTTCAAATTGGCACTAGGAATTGCACGTGTCAGTAATTTATACGTGCACGGACAGCCTCGCATGCTTCTTAAAGTATAACACGCACACACTTATGCTCTGATCTACATCCTCCATCTTTGAGAAATAGATCAGACAATTGTTATGAGACTACTTGGCATGCAGAAATTACAGGTAATCTTTAGTCATGCATTATACAATACTAATTGCACATGTATATACAATCAAGTCCAAGTTGCTGCGTATTTCACACTAGGCTTAGATACTCGTCCATATCGTGTGACATAAAACTTTGAATTAGCTTTAGCAACTAGAACATTTTTTGTAACACGATTAACCTGTGAAATGTTCAAATCATTTGCTGGAATGGAATCAGAATTTTGAACACATTCTAGTCTGGAAACAGTATCTGATTCACTCTTAGACTTAGGACCTGCATCACAGAAACAATGTTATTATTGCAATGATGATGATGATGATGATGATGAAGAGTCTGGTACAGGAAGAAGATGTCTGCTGTGGTTCCTCCTATACTCTATACCCTTGGAGTTTACCAAGTAAGATCTTGGCTTGGCACAGATACCTGTAATCTGTCCTATTCGATTAGATCCTTTTGTTGTTTGGATTCATACTGTCTCTCCTTACTTCAACGGACAAAGTAATCTGCTCGATCTGTCATAACTAGATTTCTGGATATTACACTTCCTAAACAATTGAGCCTTGATGGTTTTATTGTTTTTTTTTAGGTTTAGGTTGCAACAAACTGGAAGAAATAGGTAGCATCGTTCTAGTTTGCCTGTAAAGTAGTCTTTGAGCAAGTGAGCCAAGAATATCATCATGGGGTATGTTTCTGAGATTAAGTAAATTCAAGAACACATCAGTATTGTCACGCTTTGACCTTTCAAGTAATTGCTTTGCACTCTGTACTGCTTGTTCAGCTAAACCTTTGGACTGAGGGTATTCAGGACTACTAGTGACATGTACAAAGTCCCATTCTTTTGCAAACTTCTGAAACAAATGGTTAATAAATTGAGTATCATTGTCAGAAAAAAGTTTGTGTGGACTACCATGAACTGAGAAATGATGTTTCAACTTGGTAATAACAGCAGTGGAAGTTAGGTTAGGTAGTATATCAATCTCAAACCAATTTGAAAAAGAGTCTACCAAAACTAAGTAGTGTTGATTGTTCCACTCAATGATATCAGTTGCTACAGCAGACCAAGGTAATTCAGAAAGTGGACTTAGCTGAAGCAGTTCTCTTTGCAGATGCAGTTTAGTACTATTGCATACTGAACAAGATGAAAGTACTTTATCAATATCTTTCTGTAATGAAGGCCAAAAAATTAATTATCGTGCTGTTCTGTTAGTGGATGTGGACACTAGGTGACCATGATGCAAAATCTGGATATATTCTTTTTGTAAGGAAGCAGTAACAATAATTTTGGGACCTTAGAAAATAATGCCATCTTCCATCAACAATTCATCTCTGTAAGGAAAATATGTTTGCACTTCAGGTGGTACACCAGATTGCTTTGACGGCCATCCAGCATTAATATAGTGATTGAGCTTCTGCAAAATTGGATCAGTCTGAGTGTGATCTCTTAACTCATCAAGTCTAATGGTGGAAAAATTATGCACTGACATCATATCAAAGTGAACATTCTCTGTGTTAAGCTGTTCTGTTGTATTTCTGAGCAATCTGGATAAGGTGTCAGCCAGATAGAGCAATTTTCCCTTTGTGAAGACCATTTTGAAAATCTATTTTTGCAATTTGAGCATCATTCTTTGTAATCTCACTGGAGCAGAATGCATAGGCTTCTTTAGAATAGTAACTAGAGGTTGATGATCAGTTTCAATTTGAATAGCTCGACCATAAATATAATCATGAAACTTGGAACATGCAAATGCTATTGCCAAAAGCTCCTTCTCAATTGTGAGCATATTGCATCTCAGTAGTTTGGGTTATAGTGTTCTAGATGCATAGGCTACTGGTCTGCCCTCTTGAAGTATAACTGTGCCTAGACCAAATTGTGAAGCATCACAAGAAAGAGTAACTGGTTTATTCACATCATAGTATCTTAATGTAAATGAGGTGGCAATTTTGTGCTTGAGGTTTTCATATGCCTTCTGGTGTTGTTCCAACTATGACCATGCAACATTTTTTTGCATGTTAGCTGTCTTAAAGTAGCTGTCATCTCACTGAAGTCTGGTATAAATTTGCCTAAATAGTTGACCATGCCTAGAAAACACTGTAAAGTCTGTACATTATCTGGTGCTGACATCTCAAGAATAGCTGCTTGCTTGGTCAGGTCTGGTCTCAATCCTGTACTTGTAAACAAACATCCTACATACATAACTTCTAGAAATCTGAATTTGCACTTCAGAGGATTGAGCTTCAAGTTTACTTCATGTGCTCTATATAGAATTTTCTTGAGGTTTCTATCATGCTCTGCTTCACCATTGCCTCCAGCCAATAGATCATCTACTATTATGCCACGAGGATAACCCCCAAAAATTTACTTCATTGCACGCTGGAAGACTTCACTTGCAGAATTTATTCCAAATGGCATCTTTAGGAATCTGTATCTGCCAAACAGAGTACCAAAAGTAGTTAGAAGTGAGGATTTGCGATCTAGCATCACTTGCCAAAATGAACTCTTTGCATCCAAAACAGAAAATACAGTGGCATTTGGTATTAGAGCTGCAACTTCTTCGACTGTGCACATTGGATGATATGTTTTTTTTTAGTGCTTTGTTCAGATCTCTTGGGTCAATGCATATCCTGATTTAATCTGAGCCTTTTTTATGAGTGGCTACCATGGACAACACCCATTCCATTGGCTCTGTGACT
The DNA here is from genome assembly GCF_019279795.1 of Protopterus annectens. Lineage (NCBI taxonomy): Eukaryota > Metazoa > Chordata > Ceratodontiformes > Protopteridae > Protopterus > Protopterus annectens. The sequence continues at coordinate 128,449,384 of NC_056726.1, read as the reverse complement.
GGACAAATCACACCTTGCTGCACCATTTTATCCAACTGAGCTTTAACTTTATCTTGTATAGCTATCGGAACTCTTCTTGCTGGTCTGACTACTGGAGTGACCTCTGGGAATAACTTCATGGAATACAGAACTAGAAGTTTACCTAACTTGTCATCGAAAACATTAGCATCAACATGTGAATGCTACTGGGACCTTATTTCATGTTTGCTAACTTTTACAATATTTGTATTTCATATCTTTGGAGCTTTTCTCCTCGGGCCTCCACTGGAAAAGGACCTTTGTCCAGTCGAACTTGCTCGGGAAACAAATGTAAAATAAATAAATGATTCAGCATTGTTAGATATTATGAATTTAAGGTTGAAATTAATTCTGTTGTAAATATGCTGAAAGAAAAAGCTTGCTTAAATGCAGAAACAGAGTTTAGTAATATGTGATCAGCAACCATACTAAATTACTGTGGCTTAAAAAAATAAGGAACTTACTTATGAGTGTATTACACACACATCAAGAAAACTGACTTCTTACAGACATGACAAGAATGTAATCTGCTTTCACTGGACAACAGGACATGTTTTTCTAAGAACGTTTAAAATGTGCTTTTCTAATCCACAAGGCGTTTCCTTGAAGACAGTTTACTTATCAGCATTTGGACAAGAACAGATGTGTTAGCATTTGCGTCATCAAGCCAGTATCTTTCCAAAACCAAGAGGGTGTGTGTTTAACTAAAATATGTATAAAAAGTCTGTATTAAATCTAGTTATGTTAGAGGTATGGTAAGGACACAAGTCCTGAGGTAAATGTTATATCTCTCACATCATCTGTACTATATGAGAAGTAAAGTTGGAACAGTACTTTTAAGCTGCAACGTTTGTCCAGTTTGGTTTATTATAAAAGTTATTGGTTACTCCTCTTAAAGACAGGTGCTGCAAAGTATATTCTCTCATCAGTGTATATTCTGCAAGTTTCTGTATGCGACAGACTGTGAATGCAAATATAACCAGACTTTGAATTTTAGCAGAATCCAGCCAGCAAGACTGAGTGTCTTAAGAAGACTTCAAATCCCACAGCAAGAGCAAGAAGCAAGAAGCAGCAGTAAGCAGAGCTCAATATATTTTTTCAGTGATGAGCCAGCTGAGTGTCTAGAGCCATATAATTTTTCAATGGCAAGCTAGCCTGCATTTGAACCTAAAATCTGCATTTGAACCTAATACCTGCATTTGAACCTATAATCTGCATTCAAACACAGGGGGAGTGATGGTAAGCCCTGCAGAGGGTTACTTCAGTTAAATTGCAGTAACTAACATTTGTACGTATGTGTCAATTCTGAACAGAAGTATTCCAGTTTATGCAGCTTGCAGTAGTAAAGTTTTTTCGACGTCTACATCCAGAGTGAGACAGAAGTTCCAGTTGCAGTGCCATAATTTCGCTAAAGAAAAGGGGGATATCCACTAGCCCAACAGTCCACTGCCTGTTGTGCTTTCCCAGCTTCTCAAGTGACTCTGAAAAATGTCTAACCATCAGCAACAATAGCCTGATCACCTGTTTTCTTGCTAACTGGTAAGACTTTTTTCTGTGTCACATATTTAGTGTGGATGATGTTAAATAGTTTGTATATTTCTTAGACAGTTTGTATATTTTAGACAGTTTGGATGTTTAATTAGACAGTATGGATATTTTCATGCATAATTCAAGCAAATGTAAAAAATTGCAATGTTGGTATACACAGCACATTAGTAAATGTAAAACCTTAGTAGGGCAGGTTGATAGTAAGGCATTATGCAAATGTATTACAATATTTAACTGGTATCTCAAAGCAAACCATGTGAAATATGACAAAGGTTTATTGTGTGCTTCAACAAAAACTGCATTTTGTGTATTATGTCATAAAAAAGTATTCCATCATATTGCTAAAAAAGTAGATTGTAAAGACAGATCTGTTCATGATAAAGAATTAACTAAGGGTAAAGTGTTTCTATTATATTCAGATGTTGAACAGTTATGTCCTGTCACCACATGTGAGTCAAATCAGTTACTGATAGAACCCTTAGTACATTTTGTTACAAAAAAATGTAGTAAACTTCTAAAAAAGAGACACAATGAGTTTAGGAAGTTTAGACAAGTTATACAAACATTTTTTCAAAAGTGCATAGGAGTTTCAGATTCAGCAGAACAGGTTCCTGAGACATATCAGGCAGACCATGAGGAGACTCTTAAACAACAGTTACAAGATGAAGAAAATAGATTAGCTGAACTGACAGAGACTGACTTCCTTCATACATTGGGAAAGAGTAGGAAACTACAGCTGATCTGTACAAAATAAATATATTTTATGATATGTTTGTGTTTTGAAAATGGTTAAGCTTACATGGTAGGATGGTGAAATACAAATCATTCTCAAATGTTTAAAACTTCCATTCAATTAAAGCAATATATTTATCAGTACTACAGTAAAGTAGAGCATATGACTGCCATTCTTAGCATAGTCAAAAGGTAAACAAAACTGTTCTAGTGTATAAAATTAAATAAGAATAAATAATAAGAGTAAAAAGTTAAAGTCACAAAACTGACATGATTGTATAAAGATATACAGATACAAGACAGACATGCATGTATGTTATTTTCATCTAGAGTACATTTGTTTACAACACACAAGAATAACAGGCAGACAACAGCAAATATAAATAATGTAAATATATAAATGTGTTTGTTAAGCTAATATCTATTTTGCTTTTTACAATTTTTTTATAATTATATAGTAACACCAAACAGTTAAAGTTCTGAATTAAAAAAAAAAGAAATAAAATCACAGATGGAGTTAGTCAAACAGTCTTTGTAAAATGAATGTCAGAACAGTTAAATAAATAAAAAAATACTGATGATTAAAGGAAAAAGGGTTAATTGAAATGTGAGCTCAGACCTTCCTAAACTGGATGAATAGTTACAGGAAATGTTGAAAAGATAAGATAAGAAACAAGACTGCTAGACAAGTGGCTTGAGTTTTTCTAAAAACTTATTATTTAAAACATAATTGTTAAAATGTTCACATGCAACACTATTTGGTAATTATAATAAAACATCACAATTGTGCATATATGTCCCTGATAAAAACATAATAATAATAAAAAAAAAACTTAGTTACATCAAGTATAGCCAACAGATGGGTTATAGTATACATACAGTTCAAATAAAGTATACAGGAGGGTACAAATAACTACTACTAGTAGAAATAGACAGCAAAGGCAACAGAAAAGATGATCAAATCAGACAAAGGTCTATAGTTTGGTAACCTAATAAAGCAAATGTATAACCAAAGTGTTGGGCTGACATACATTATAAAACAAATAAACAGTACTGCAGTACTACAGGGGGGGTACTTTATCAGTTTTACACACTGTGTGAGCAGTATATGTTGCAAAAGGGTCTGAAATAAAGCTAAGAGCAGAAGTTCCTTCTTAACAATACACTTTCATGGGGAAGGAAAAACAGGTATTAGTGCATTAGAAATATTGGTAAACAGATTAAACCTGACAGGATAAGATATTTTACAAGTTGTTAATAGCTATCATAATGGTTATTATTGTATTGTTTAGTATTAAATTGTATTTACAACCTGTTAAACTGTAAAGCTATACAAAAGATGGTTTAAAAAAACAAGAGATGGCTTAAAATTGATAACAGCTATACAAGAGAGAGTAAAGATATGTAAAAAAATTGAACAAGATTGGTCACTATTTCAATATGTTTTTGGCAATATTAATGCTATTAAATTTGTAAGATTGGACTAAATTTACTTTATAGTCGTTGTATGTACAAATACAGAAGAATTCAGTACAAATTAAATTAATGTCTAGCAATGAATATGTGTGAAAAAACATGTTTTAAAAAAATTGGGTTCAGGATAGCTGCTAGATTGAAATGCATGAATAGCAAACAGTCTGTGTAAATACATACTGTACAGAATACATTGTAATAAGTTTAAAAGTAATTTGTCAAGTTGTAATATCACTGGTTTTACCCCAGTAAAATAATTGCTTTCAAATATTTATTATCTAAGCCCAGTTCAGTACTTTATGTTCACTTCACTGTCAACCAAGATGTTAATGAGCAGTTCAAAGACATGATCATAATGTTATGGTTAAAATGACATTGAAACTGTATATTTTCAGTAGTGTATAAATGCTTGCAGTAGCACATAGTTCTTGTCTCTTATAGTTAATTCAACAAGTTGCAAAGAGTTAAGGAAACAGTTCTAAGTCATAAATTAAATTCTGTAATTGCAAAAGAATAAATTAATCAAGTTAAACTAAAGCAGACACAGCTCATAACTGATAAAATATTTTCACAGAATGGTCTGCAAAAGAAAAAGTTGTTAAATACATTCAGTTTTGGTAGTGATACTTAATATCATTGTATTAACTATGTAAAATTGCATTTTGATCAAAAGAAGACTAAAAGTTTGTTTCTTGTATTTTCTATATAATGTGATAAAAAATACATAGTATAAAATGTTTTGAGTATGTTTAAAAACAGAGGGAATTGTTAGATATTATGAATTTAAGGTTGAAATTAATTCTGTTGTAAATATGCTGAAAGAAAAAGCTTGCTTAAATGCAGAAACAGAGTTTAGTAATATGTGATCAGCAACCATACTAAATGACTGTGGCTTAAAAAAATAAGGAACTTACTTATGAGTGTATTACACACACATCAAGAAAACTGACTTCTTACAGACATGACAAGAATGTAATCTGCTTTCACTGGACAACAGGACATGTTTTTCTAAGAAAGTTTAAAAATGTGCTTTTCTAATCCACAAGGCGTTTCCTTGAAGACAGTTTACTTATCAGCATTTGGACAAGAACAGATGTGTTAGCATTTGCGTCATCAAGCCAGTATCTTTCCAAAACCAAGAGGGTGTGTGTTTAACTAAAATATGTATAAAAAGTCTGTATTAAATCTAGTTATGTTAGAGGTATGGTAAGGACACAAGTCCTGAGGTAAATGTTATATCTCTCACATCATCTGTACTATATGAGAAGTAAAGTTGGAACAGTACTTTTAAGCTGCAACGTTTGTCCAGTTTGGTTTATTATAAAAGTTATTGGTTACTGCTCTTAAAGACAGGTGCTGCAAAGTATATTCTCTCATCAGTGTATATTCTGCAAGTTTCTGTATGTGACAGACTGTGAATGCAAATATAACCAGACTTTGAATTTTAGCAGAATCCAGCCAGCAAGACTGAGTGTCTTAAGAAGACTTCAAATCCCACAGCAAGAGCAAGAAGCAAGAAGCAGCAGTAAGCAGAGCTCAATATATTTTTTCAGTGATGAGCCAGCTGAGTGTCTAGAGCCATATAATTTTTCAATGGCAAGCTAGCCTGCATTTGAACCTAAAATCTGCATTTGAACCTAATACCTGCATTTGAACCTATAATCTGCATTCAAACACAGGGGGGGTGATGGTAAGCCCTGCAGAGGGTTACTTCAGTTAAATTGCAGTAACTAACATTTGTACGTATGTGTCAATTCTGAACAGAAGTATTCCAGTTTATGCAGCTTACAGTAGTAAAGTTTTTTCGACGTCTACATCCGGAGTGAGACAGAAGTTCCAGTCGCAGTGCCATAATTTCGCTAAAGAAAAGGGGGATATCCACTAGCCCAACAGTCCACTGCCTGTTGTGCTTTCCCAGCTTCTCAAGTGACTCTGAAAAATTTCTAACCATCAGCAACGATCGCCTGATCACCTGTTTTCTTGCTAACTGGTAAGACTTTTTTCTTTGTCACATATTTAGTGTGGATGATGTTAAATAGTTTGTATATTTCTTAGACAGTTTGTATATTTTTAGACAGTTTGGATGTTTAATTAGACAGTATGGATATTTTCATGCATAATTCAAGCAAATGTAAAAAATTGCAATGTTGGTATACACAGCACATTAGTAAATGTAAAACCTTAGTAGGGCAGGTTGATAGTAAGGCATTATGCAAATGTATTACAATATTTAACTGGTATCTCAAAGCAAACCATGTGAAATATGACAAATGTTTATTGTGTGCTTCAACAAAAACTGCATTTTGTGTATTATGTCATAAAAAAGTATTCCATCATATTGCTAAAAAAGTAGATTGTAAAGACAGATCTGTTCATGATAAAGAATTAACTAAGGGTAAAGTGTTTCTATTATATTCAGATGTTGAACAGTTATGTCCTGTCACCACATGTGAGTCAAATCAATTACTGATAGAACCCTTAGTACATTTTGTTACAAAAAAATGTAGTAAACTTCTAAAAAAGAGACACAATGAATTTAGGAAGTTTAGACAAGTTATACAAACATTTTTTCAAAAGTGCATAGGAGTTTCAGATTCAGCAGAACAGGTTCCTGAGACATATCAGGCAGACCATGAGGAGACTCTTAAACAACAGTTACAAGATGAAGAAAATAGATTAGCTGAACTGACAGAGACTGACTTCCTTCATACATTGGGAAAGAGTAGGAAACTACAGCTGATCTGTACAAAATAAATATATTTTATAATATGTTTGTGTTTTGAAAATGGTTAAGCTTACATGGTAGGATGGTGAAATACAAATCATTCTCAAATGTTTAAAACTTCCATTCAATTAAAGCAATATATTTATCAGTACTACAGTAAAGTAGAGCATATGACTGCCATTCTTAGCATAGTCAAAAGGTAAACAAAACTGTTCTAGTGTATAAAATTAAATAAAAATAGATAATAAGAGTAAAAAGTTAAAGTCACAAAACTGACATGATTGTATAAAGATATACAGATACAAGACAGACATGCATGTATGTTATTTTCATCTAGAGTACATTTGTTTACAACACACAAGTATAACAGGCAGACAACAGCAAATATAAATAATGTAAATATATAAATGTGTTTGTTAAGCTAATATCTATTTTGCTTTTTACAATTTTTTTATAATTATATAGTAACACCAAACAGTTAAAGTTCTGAATTAAAAAAAAAAGAAATAAAATCACAGATGGAGTTAGCCAAACAGTCTTTGTAAAATGAATGTCAGAACAGTTAAATAAATAAAAAAATACTGATGATTAAAGGAAAAAGGGTTAATTGAAATGTGAGCTCAGACCTTCCTAAACTGGATGAATAGTTACAGGAAATGTTGAAAAGATAAGATAAGAAACAAGACTGCTAGACAAGTGGCTTGAGTTTTTCTAAAAACTTATTATTTAAAACATAATTGTTAAAATGTTCACATGCAACACTATTTGGTAATTATAATAAAACATCACAATTGTGCATATATGTCCCTGATAAAAACATAATAATAAAAAAAAAAACTTAGTTACATCAAGTATAGCCAACAGATGGGTTATAGTATACATACAGTTCAAATAAAGTATACAGGAGGGTACAAATAACTACTACTAGTAGAAATAGACAGCAAAGGCAACAGAAAAGATGATCAAATCAGACAAAGGTCTATAGTTTGGTAACCTAATAAAGCAAATGTATAACCAAAGTGTTGGGCTGACATACATTATAAAACAAATAAACAGTACTGCAGTACTACAGGGGGAGGGGTACTTTATCAGTTTTACACACTGTGTGAGCAGTATATGTTGCAAAAGGGTCTGAAATAAAGCTAAGAGCAGAAGTTCCTTCTTAACAATACACTTTCATGGGGAAGGAAAAACAGGTATTAGTGCATTAGAAATATTGGTAAACAGATTAAACCTGACAGGATAAGATATTTTACAAGTTGTTAATAGCTATCATAATGGTTATTATTGTATTGTTTAGTATTAAATTGTATTTACAACCTGTTAAACTGTAAAGCTATACAAAAGATGGTTTAAAAAAAACAAGAGATGGCTTAAAATTGATAACAGCTATACAAGAGAGAGTAAAGATATGTAAAAAAATTGAACAAGATCGGTCACTATTTCAATATGTTTTTGGCAATATTAATGCTATTAAATTTGTAAGATTGGACTAAATTTACTTTATAGTCTTTGTATGTACAAATACAGAAGAATTCAGTACAAATTAAATTAATGTCTAGCAATGAATATGTGTGAAAAAGCATGTTTTAAAAAAATTGGGTTCAGGATAGCTGCTAGATTGAAATGCATGAATAGCAAACAGTCTGTGTAAATACATACTGTACAGAATACATTGTAATAAGTTTAAAAGTAATTTGTCAAGTTGTAATATCACTGGTTTTACCCCAGTAAAATAATTGCTTTCAAATATTTATTATCTAAGCCCAGTTCAGTACTTTATGTTCACTTCACTGTCAACCAAGATGTTAATGAGCAGTTCAAAGACATGATCATAATGTTATGGTTAAAATGACATTGAAACTGTATATTTCAGTAGTGTATAAATGCTTGCAGTAGCACATGGTTCTTGTCTCTTATAGTTAATTCAACAAGTTGCAAAGAGTTAATGAAACAGTTCTAAGTCATAAATTAAATTCTGTAATTGCAAAAGAATAAATTAATCAAGTTAAACTAAAGCAGACACAGCTCATAACTGATAAAATATTTTCACAGAATGGTCTGCAAAAGAAAAAGTTGTTAAATACATTCAGTTTTGGTAGTGATACTTAATATCATTGTATTAACTATGTAAAATTGCATTTTGATCAAAAGAAGACTAAAAGTTTGTTTCTTGTATTTTCTATATAATGTGATAAAAATACATATCAGTATAAAATGTTTTGAGTATGTTTAAAAACAGAGGGAATTGTTAGATATTATGAATTTAAGGTTGAAATTAATTCTGTTGTAAATATGCTGAAAGAAAAAGCTTGCTTAAATGCAGAAACAGAGTTTAGTAATATGTGATCAGCAACCATACTAAATGACTGTGGCTTAAAAAAATAAGGAACTTACTTATGAGTGTATTACACACACATCAAGAAAACTGACTTCTTACAGACATGACAAGAATGTAATCTGCTTTCACTGGACAACAGGACATGATTTTCTAAGAAAGTTTAAAAATGTGCTTTTCTAATCCACAAGGTGTTTCCTTGAAGACAGTATACTTATCAGCATTTGGACAAGAACAGATGTGTTAGCATTTGCGTCATCAAGCCAGTATCTTTCCAAAACCAAGAGGGTGTGTGTTTAACTAAAATATGTATAAAAAGTCTGTATTAAATCTAGTTATGTTAGAGGTATGGTAAGGATACAAGTCCTGAGGTAAATGTTATATCTCTCACATCATCTGTACTATATGAGAAGTAAAATTGGAACAGTACTTTTAAGCTGCAACATTTGTCCAGTTTGGTTTATTATAAAAGTTATTGGTTACTGCTCTTAAAGACAGGTGCTGCAAAGTATATTCTCTCATCAGTGTATATTCTGCAAGTTTCTGTATGCGACAGACTGTGAATGCAAATATAACCAGACTTTATTTTAGCAGAATCCAGCCAGCAAGACTGAGTGTCTTAAGAAGACTTCAAATCCCACAGCAAGAGCAAGAAGCAAGAAGCAGCAGTAAGCAGAGCTCAACATATTTTTTCAATGATGAGCCAGCTGAGTGTCTAGAGCCATATAATTTTTCAAGCATACTCTGGGAAAATGGCTTCTGAAAAACTAGAACTCGGAAATGCACTTATGTGATGGACTTCTTTAGCAAAAGAAAGCAGATTCATTCTTAAACTGTCTTTGAGACCCAGTAAAGATTGCACTGGTCTTTGGACTACATAGAGTAACAAGATGTAACAGTTCTCGGCCAAATAACATGGAAACATCACTGAACCTTCTGTTTGAATTTCTTCACCTCCATAAGCAACAAGTCTTACACTGCTGGTTACATTGAGTTGTTCGTTAGTTCTCACTCTTGCAGAAATATCTGCTACACTTTGACCCAGTGTCTACTTTGAGCTCTGTGAATTTTCCATTAATCCGGACAGTACAAAATACTTCACTTCTTGTTAATAAGTTCACTGCATCAACTCTTTCACCAAGCACTGATACACCATCTACATAGAAAGCTGACTGCTTGGGCTCTACTTGATCAACTTGCTTTTTTGTGCAAACTTTCTTTACAACTGCATGAGGCTTACTTGATTTGCAAAACTTTTGGAAATTATTCAATTTTTTACACTTGTGACATTGCTGACCATATGCTAAGCACTTCTCTCTTTTATATTCTTGATTCACACCACAATTGCGACAGTTGACAATAAAGCTAGATTTGGGTTTTGCTGATTCATGCTTATACTGTACTGAGCAGGTATAAGCTCCTTTCTTAGAACTTTCTGGAAAGCCACATGCCTTCTTTGGAAACCCTGTAGCAGCCACGTGCTTAGGCCTGCTCTTATTTGCCACGTGTTGCATGCTATCTACACTTGATGTGTAACCAACTGAAACCATGCTCTTGTCACTTGCAAGCATACTTGTGTGTTTTTCTGTCAACTCATGGATTTGCAAATCTCTAATGGCTTTGCTCAACATTAAATCACTGTCACAGAGTAAAATTTTCTCACAGCAGCACTATTGATACCACACGCAATCCTGTCTTTATCAGCTCATCCTTTAAATCACCAAACTGACATATTTCAGCTCTGTTTCTCAAGTCAGTTATATAAGCTGCAAATGTTTCCCCTGGTTTCTGATCTCTTGTGTAAAACAATTGCCTCACTAATGTAATATTCGTCTGGGGGTTACACATTTTTTTGAACTTGCGCTTCAAACACACAAGGTCTTCCCTTGATTCAGCTTGTACAACAATATGACAGTCTGCACCTTCTCCTTCATATACTGCTGGTGCATACACAAATGAATGTTCTCTTTCTATGGTCTCTGACCCAGCTAGGTTTAGCAAAATGAATGCCCTGGAGTGTGCATCTCTATCTGCATAAGCTGCTTGTATAAAAATATCATACTCTTGCTCAGATATTCTCCAGCTCTCTGCAATATTCTGGTCAAATACAAGTGGTAGGGGTTTTTGAAATCCTTCTGCCATATTAACACATACCAGTGAAGGGTTTTGCAAATAAGCACAAACACACACATGCACATATGCGAGAAACTAATGCCAGTATTTGTCCAATGCCTTTGCGCTCTAAACTTAAACCTTTTGGGCTTTTTGGAATCATGTGACTGAACAGATTCATGGTACCTTCGAATAACTGGACTTTACAAAATAAACTTCTCTGGCTTTTGATACTTTTGCAATATCATTGGAAAGGCTAAAATGCTAAAGTCATTTACCATCATTTGCTAAAGTCGTTTATCATTTTAAGAAACATTTGATAACTTTACTATGTGACTGAATAACACTCAGTATAATACTCTTGTAATGCCGTCTTTTGCAAGAAAACACCTCTCATCAGTGTAAGAAACATGGCAAGTAACTGCACAATATGAATAAATCAAACATCTGCTGCCCAAAACTCAATAACTTTTCAAAGTAAATGCACTTTGCAAATAACTGCATACAGCACATGGAAATTTCCCCAAAATGGTGGTACCTTGCAAGGCAACTCTTTGCAGTACAAGCAGCACTCTGTAATGGTGACACTTTGCGAATAGACACACCCAACACAAGAAACTTTTGGAAATGGCTGTGCTTTGACTGTACTTCATGAAATAGTTGCACTTTGCACACAATAAACTCTTTGAAATACATGCACAGTAATAAGCACACACTGTAAGCCTTTTACACACTGAGATACTTCAAATAACTTTAGTTACGCCCTTGATACAATACAAAGTCGTATTTATGCCCAAATACAGCACTTTGCCAAAACACATACACTCGTCTTACTTTATTTTTGCTTAATGTGCTCTTTTTGTCCTTATTATATTTGTTTTGCTCATTTAAGCCCTTTTCATACCAAATGTATTTTTCTTGTGCTCATTTTACTCTAGACATGCCCAGCTTTGCCTTAAACACATTAGTTTTGCTTTAAACATGCTCACTTTGCTTTACTGTTAATCATTTCATCAAATAATTTTACTTCAAACATTTTCTTTAGTTAACAAACTTTTTGTGCTTTCTGCTTGCCTGGTAATGCAGTTTGTGCCCTTGTAATGCCCCTTTTTTGTCTTTCGTATCAAGTAAATAGTTGGTGCTATTTTTCATTACCTTTAATTCTTTCTGGCTTTGTTTGTGCTCTTTTCTCTCAGTTTTAATTTCACTGTCGTCTTTGCACTTCATGGCTCTGGATATTCTTTTTTCTTCGATCCTGGTTTTGACACCATGTCGCTCTCCTATCTAGGATATAATAGAAGAGTCTTCGTGGGTTCTGTTCAAGCAGCTTTATTTTATTTTTCTATAGAAGACTACTGACTTTAACAAGTAACTTATATACAAACTAACAACTGTAATCATGCTTGGTCTCTCTCTCTGTCTGACTGCTCCTTCAAAATGTCACTAGAGAGTGCATGTGTCTGCAATTTATAAGTGCATGGACAACCTCGCATGCTTCTTAAATATACAGTATGGACAGATGTGTGCTCTGATCTACAGCCTTCCTCTCTCTGTTGGCTGAAAAGCTCTGAAGGCCTTGGCACCCACACTTTTCTTTTAGGCAGCTCCCTTCAAGCTGCCTGACAGTTTGTACACATGGAAGGTACCCTGAAGCTTTGGAAGCTGTCCAGTTGTTATATCCTTGGCTAAGGCTACTGCAGCAGTGGTTATTTGAACAATAACTGTTATGGTAAATTTACTTATACAACTGTACTTTATGCCTAAAATGCCTTTAGGGTAGCAACATGTTTTTTTTTTCAGTTCTAAAATAATTTTTATACAAATTTTAAAATAAAAAATATGTTAAAACTGACATCTCAGCACCTACAGTTCTTGCCATTGCCTGTGGCACTGCTATAAGATATCATCCCTCAATAAGGAGTTGAAGAAGCCAAACTTCCATCCCAGTAGTCTCTCTAAGCAGTGTGGCATAATATGAATTTCTTAACATAAAATCATAGAAGTGAAAGGATAGTATTAGATCTCATCTTGAACTCAAACACAACACCTCCCTCATACCACATTGGTGTCACTACAACTGCACCAACAAGAGCCTTTAGATTGATATGTGCTGTGTTTTCCCTTATGAGCTATACTCTTTCAGCTAGGAAAAACTCAGCACATGTCTGCCTATAGGCTCTTGTTGGTCCAGTGGCAGTGGCATCATCATGGTATGCTGGAGACCTTGGGTTTGAGTCCCAAATAAGAGCTAATTTATCATTTCACTTCAATGATTCTATCAGTACTTAAGCAGAGAGATTTCTCTGTGTGTGTGTGTGTGTGTGTGTGTGTGTGTGTGTGTGTGTGTGTGTGTGTGTGTGTGTGTGTGTGTATGTGTTTCTGTGTGTATTTTTAATTTTGCCATAAAGCCAGTGACTTTCTAACATATTAGAGAGAATAATTTAGTCAGGTCACCTCTCATTTTATGTGACATTTGATCAAGCAATCTTAATGAAGTTGGATTCTGTGACGTCTATTATCTGTCTTACTCCTCACACCAGTCTGTTCAGAATCTGCTAGCCATTTATAGCCATTTTGAGGAGCACCTTAAAAAGTCAGCTTTGATACAGGAACAGACACTGGTGGCCATTTGCTAAACAAAACACTTTCACATCGAAAACAGAGTTAACATGAGCAACAATAAACTTCTCTTCCCTTGAAACTTACATTCATTGAAAATGCATTGAAATTCACTTTCACTGAAAACGCATCTGGCCAGTGGTTGATTAAGTGTACCCTGGATCCCCAGGCTGTTTTCAAACTGTGGGCCCCTGCACACATTTTTAGGAACATGTATAAATGCTTATTTTTTTGTTTCACCTTCCTGATTGTTTTAAATTACATTTATTTTTTAATACAGCAATAATTATTGGAATGTGTTTTAAAATTGTAAGTTTGAACATTTTTTTCCAGTAAGCACTGAAATAAAATGTATGAATCAATAATGCCAAAAGTACCTATTTGAGAACATTTCAACCATAAAAGTCCACTGAAACTGATGTCATTATAATCCACCAATATCCATACTCAGCAATTATAGCCACTTTATCAACTGTATACACATCACATTCCTAACTGAAATAAAAATGTCCACAATGAAGTATTCCAATTTGCTTTAAACAAATGCAAACCAATACCGCAAAGACAGACTAATGACTTTTTTAATTTATCACTTCAGCAGGGTCAGACATTTTTATCCATAGACAGCTTCAAACCCAACAATTCTGTCTACATTGTTGACTGCATCTTACTCAGATGTTTGTGTCATAAAAATTAATAACAAGAATAAATGGCAGTCACATATTTCAAGTTTGTTTTTCACAAAGACACAGAAGTCAAAGTATGCCAACTTACTTCACACACACACACACACACACACACACACACACACACACACACACACACACACACACACACACACACACACACACATACACACACACACACACACACACACACACACACACACACACACACACACACACACACACTCACTCTAGTTCTGCAATGCCCAATTAAAGACTGTTTAAAAAAGACCAGATGATAAGAACACAAGGTACTTTCATCCACACAGATCCTCCTTCCTCACCAGCAGTTAGAGACCCTTTGTTGAATGTGTACACTCCTTACTGTTATCAAGAAATAAACTGCACATACTTTATTGGTAGCTTTGGATGAACTACATAAAATTGTATAAAGATCACTGGCATCCTACCATAAGAGCTAGCTATATGTTAACATAGTTTAAATATGGATATTTATTACAGGATAAGATGGTACGAAGCAAATATATCAAGTTGCAAGGCAAAGACCGAAAGATAAAGAAGATAGTCCGACACCCTTCATAAGGGATGCCAGCAACAACCTGCTCACCAGTCCACAGGATGTCAAAGATAGATGGCAGGAGTACTACCAGCAGCTTTTGAATGAATAAACCCCCACAGAAAACATACTACCCCAGACACAGCCTATGAAAGGGAAAGCAGCAGGCTAAGATGAAGTTACAGCAGATATGATAAAGATACTGGATAAGATGGGGGAGAAGATAGAGAAAGACATATCCCAGATGATTGGAGAATAACCATACTAGTGCCAGTGTTCAAGTACAAAGGGAACATTCACAACTGAGGGCAGTTACTCAAACTCCTGTCACATTGCATAAAAGTTCCGGTGAGGATCTTTGATAAACAAATACATAGAGTAGCAAAAAGCAAGAGAGAGATGCACATTTCAGATTCAGATCAGTATGAAGCACACCTGACCTGATGTTTGCAGTGAGACAGATGGCTGAGAAGAAGTTAAAGACTTGGAGAAGCATATGACAAGGTCCCAAGAAATCTGATTTGGGCAGTCCTGCAGTGGTTCAAAGTCTGAGAAACATTGGTAGAATTAGTGCAAGCTGTATACAAGGACCCAATAACTCAAGTATGCACATTGTTTGATTTCACAGAGAGAGTGGGTGTGCATCAGGGTTCAGCTCTGACTCACTGCTGTTCATAGTGGTGATGGACTACATTAGCAAACAGGTTGGAGGGGACAGCTCAATAAAGTTACTGTATGCAGCCAATGTGGCATTATAGGCAGACTCTTAGCAAGAACTTCAGCAAAAGATAGGAGAATGGAATGAAAAACTGAAGGCACATGGGATGAAACTGAATGCAGATAAGATAGTTATAAATGGCAGGAAAGGGAGAAATCAGAAGAAGCTGAAAATTGAGATAGAAGGGAAGATAGTGGAATAGGTTAACAGCTTCAAGTATCTGGGAGGGATGGTTGAGGAAAAGGGAAGTTTGAATGAGGAAGTCAAAGCTAGAATCAGAGGGGCTTCATCCAACTGGCACAAAGTGCCAGGTGTACTATATGACAGAAGAATGGGAAAGAAGCTGAACAGTATATTGTATAAAACAGTAGTGTGACTAATACTACTGTATGATACTGAAACCTGGGCAGTAAAGGAAAAGCAGTTGAGGAAGCTGGAGAGGATGGAGATGTAGTGCCTGAGATGGGTGGTATAATGCATGCAGTGGGAGAGACAAAGTAGTGAAAATGTCAGACCTGAAGCCAAAGTAGCTCCAATTGTAGAAAAGGTCAAACAAAACAGACTGCAGTGGTTCAGACACGTGAACAAAACAGGAAAATAATCTGGTGAAGAAAACTTGGGACAGACAAGAAGAAGGCAAGAGGAAATGAGGGTGTCAAGCAAAGAGGCGGATGGATTGTGTGAGAGAAGAACTATGCCAGTCAGGCATGATTGAATAAAGAAGGTAGGAGAGGGCCATTGAATAGAGAGAGATGGTGACAGTTGACACTTCACCCTGACCCCCTGTAGAAAATATGAAAAAGATGGTTGCTGCTGCTGATGATGATTATGAGAAAATAAGAAATATTAACAACCTGATAACATATGCTAGGTAAATATGTACAATAGCTGTAGAAGTAAAATTCATCTGACACATTCCACATTAAAGACTACTATTGTTGCTGGCAAACAACTTTACATTTCAATGCTTTATCTACAAAGACACTACCTGTAGTCCTAGGAGGAATAAATTGCCTGTATTACATTTAAAAATTGGTGTGCTGATGATATCGCCATAACATTTCCTGAACTGAATCAGCTATGCAATAGTGACAGGCTAGCAAACAATGACAACAGGTTCATACTTACCAAGCATGCAGTCCTGGAGGCCATTCAGGAGTCTATCCCTAATTTCTAATTGCTCCAAATCACTGCCTGGTTAAGTGACTTGCATAGTCTCACACAACAGGTAAATGGAGTTGGAAAGATTCAAAAGCTGAACCATTGACGTAGGAAGGAACTCATTAACAAGTTGGAGATTTAGTCCTCTGCTCTAACTGCCCGAGTAGCAGTTTAACTAAATGAAAAAATCCTTTGCAATCCGATCTTGTAGACAAGACTGTATCATATGCAACAATGACTACATAAAAGATGCTGAAGATCAGTTTTTTTTATCATTACTCCAAATAATGCAGGTTATATGACCTAACAAATGTCAACCTCTTTGCAGCTGATGGAGGCTGCAAAGAAGTAGTGCAGAAATATAGTACAAAAATACAATATGTTTATTCTACTAAAATGCAACATGTTTAGACTATATTACACAATCCAGACCTATTAATGAATTAATCCATTATTTAGTGCAATGAATAAAGCAAAATAAATAATAAATGCTGTAGCAACTTTTGTTCAACAACCCACAAGTCATATAGAAATCAGAAATATTATTCCATGTAACATACTTTTTTGGGGGAACTTACAAGCTTGCATGGCACCTATATCTCGTTTTTGATCTCCCTATATCTTCTCTGTCATGTAGAATAGCTGTCACTTCTAACATCACTCAGTACAGATCGGGTCGACTTGAATGGTTAATAATGCTATGCTGTCGCAGTATATACCTCCAAACTCTACAGAGCTAGATCATATATAAATGGAGCCCTTTGCAGTATAATGAATCAGGCCCCAGCCAGCCATACCAATTTCCCATTACTTTGCTCTCTCTTCCCAGTTACCATAAACACCATTCAAACCTGCCAGTATACATATTGTTTTCTTCTTTGCATTTATAATTATCACAGAGAATTGGATTTCATTTATAACTGTTATTTAAAATTTTATAGAACACTGACAAACATTTTTAAACAAAACAAAATACTCTGTTATTGAAAACAGACTTAGCATGAGAAACAAGAAACAATAAACTTCTCTTCCCTTGCAACTCACATTTAGTTAAACTACAACAGATGTGCTGGGATTCATACTCAAGCAGCATATAATGAGGTGCTAATTTTCTTCTATGTGAAGCAGGAATTCAAAAGACAAATATGGAAATCATTTGCTAACAGCCTGGGACAGCCCACTGGAAACAAGTGTCCCTTTTCAGTAGCAGCCCAGGAGTACTGTCTGTTGAAGTAACTTGGCAGAGTGGTAGAGGGAATCAAACATTGTACTACAGGAAACAGCTCTTTAATAGTTTATAGCCTTACTCTTCTGCACTAAATTATTAAACAAACTGCTGTAGCCCAAACACAGTGCATTTCACAACTGCATGTTTGCAAAAGCAAGTTAAATAAAAAAAATGTATTCATGCTTAAAATATTAACATTAACCTCAGACTTCATATGCTCCAATTTATTCACAGCTAAATAATAAACACACTGTTAACATTCAACAGGACAAAGAAACCAAGGATCACACCCAAAGCACATGGCTCATATGTTGATGTTCTTGTTTACCATTATCAATTTCCTTCCTTTACACCATAACTACTCTGGTTCATAGGCAGTTATGAGGTTTGCAGACCTGGGGACAATTGAAAAGCCTAGCCCATATTTAAAGTTGTTGAAAAGCACTGTCTAGTTAAGGACAGTACATAAATATGAAGAAAAATGTTCTGTAAAACTGGAGACAGATAGGAAATAACTACTCTAAATCACTTATAAATTTAATAGAACAGAAAATTTTTTAGCAACATGTATTTGGTGAACCACAAAACCATGGGAAAAAAAAGAGAAGCTAATGGAGGACTGGTAGTTGGTGTGGATGACTAGGGTTCTTTCCTCTGGTTGTTAAAGTACAAGGTTTGAGTCTGACTAAGTCACCTAACTAGATGGTGCCCTCTAATTGGAGCCTTTCACACACACACACACACACACACACACACACACACACACACACACACACACACACACACACACACACACTTTGTTCAGTTCAAGTCCCCATCGTTTTCATAAAAGTTCCTGCTGGTGCTCTCTTCTCTCTTGAGAGGTGAGTGTGTGCAAAACAGAATTCAAATCTCCTGCTTGCTTCATTCTAACATGAAATAACTCTTGTACAGCACCTCTTCTGAATTCAAATCTTTTGGCTAGCTCCAGTGCTTGCATTATGTGAAATTTCCTGTTGTTCATGTGTACTTACATGAAATTTTTTGCTGCATTTACTTCTCCAATTTGCTTGGGGTAAATGTGCATTCTTACATGAAACTGCTGTGAAAAAAATGTACGATTTTTTTTTTATCTCTTCCATTTATTTATTTATTTTTTATAGGCAGCCTGGTCCCCCACTCAGCATCAGGCCCTAGACAGCTGCCTAGATGACCTCGTGATGGATCTGGCCCTGGTAGCCAAGCAGGGTAGGGTAGAAGTTTGCATCTTACACAAACTTGCCCATTCTGGAGGAAGGGAGTTGTAGTCCTATTTGGCTGATCTGTTCCTTTTCAAGCAGATTCTTTCATGCAGCCAGTGGTCATATGATGGGGTATAGCCCCTATGAGGTATGTATGTTAGAACACGAACACATTAGGGTGCTGGCATAAGACACCCCATGGTGATGCTGGTACCTCATATCTACCACCAAGAATGGGGTTAGGGCTAAATATACCCCTCATGGTTGCATGTATGACAGCTATATAACAGATTGCTCATATCCTAGTGATGTAGAATGGATGGGCAGTGAATCAATGTTCTCTTGGAATCTCAGCATGTGTAACAGATCTCTTACCCTAGAGAGAGAAAGAAACTCCTGACCTCTCAACCTCTTAGAGCAAGAAATCTGGGCAAAGCCATAAATAAAAGTGGGACAAAGGCCCAAAAATAGGGAACATTTTTAAATATTGCTCTTACAAACTTAGGAAGTTGATAGAATAACAGACTTTGCATTAGCATGAATTTTCTGAAGAATATGAAGTCTGAAACTCAACTGTCTGTCATTATTTTTGAACTTCAGTCTTTAATGATTTACCACTAATTTCCCAGAAAACCACAATTTTATGAAAAAAGACCAAAAAATATGAGACCAAAATCTGGACATTCTGTGAAAATCTGTACAGTCGATAGGTATGCTCACTACACTTTGAAAAAGACTACAAAGATAAGTAAGTGATCTAAAAATGGAAAAATGTGGATATCCTGTAGCCTACAATGGTTATAACTGGAGCTAGACACTTTGTGAGCACTCTTGGTGCAGTAGAGAGTCCAAATGATAAGGCAGAGAACTGATAATGTGATCCATATACAGAAAACCTTAAGAAATATATAAAGTCTGGATGAATAGGGATGTGAGGATAAGCATCTTTTAAGTCTAGTGTTGTCTGGAAACATAAAAGAGGAAGAAGAGGTACATGTTGTGAAATGGCATACTTTTGAATTTGGGCACTGTCACAAACAGGTTTATGAAAGAAAGGTCCAGAATTGGTCTCCAAGAATTTTCTTTCTTTGGTACCAGGAACATCTTTGAATAAAAAACATTCCCCTCCTGGGAAGGTAGAACTGGTTATATCACTCCTTGGGACAGGATGTACTGAATAATTGGTGGAAACAAAAAAGACTGATCTGGAGGATGAGGAATGATGCTCTGAAAATGAGAAAATTCCTTTCACTGCTATTTGTAACCTTGATGAATGTTTTTTTTTCAGAACCCGTTTGTCTGAAAGTATATGTTGCCAAAGAGAAAAATGGAGATTCTGACTTTCTGGAAGTGAAAGGGGGCCAGGATGGGAGGGGATCACAAGTTCTCTTGAACACTCATTCTGAATTGTTGGACTTTCTTTGGTTTTGGGAGGTTTGAGACTTCTTTTTGCCCTCCATCCTTGACATTTCTTCTTGAACATCTCTTTACCTGTATTTTGTTGAGACTGTTTATTCTGTTTTTTTTTTACCCAAATAGGATGAGGAGATAGAAGATCCCTTGGAAAATTTGGAAAAGGAGGGCTGAAAACTCTAAGCGATTCCCTGGATAAGTTTACCCTTTTCATCAAATGTTTTGGTCATCTCTGTGGCAAAGGGGCCAGAAACTATATATCTGTCTGAGGGAGAATATAAAATCTTGCTTTTAACATCGTCTGGGAGGTTCTGTGAATGCAGCCATGCAAACCTCCTCAAAACAGTACCAATGGCCATAGCCCTAGAAGAAGTACCAACAAAGTCATTCACACATAGTAAACAATGAGTAGTTACCAGTGAGTAGAAGAAACAAAGTTATTTAAAGCAGAGTTTTCCTTCTAAGAAGAACCTGCAGCTAAAACATTCCTCATACTTACACACACAATTTGTCAGAACAAACTTTAATATATGAACCTGACAATTCAAAATTATGAAAATCAAAGTTGCAGAAGTATACAATTTTTTCCCATACCTATCAATAAATTTCCCATTCCTATCAGAAGGAGTACGATTGGAATTAACTAAGTGCTTAGCAGCAGTGGGATCAATTAAAGCTGTAGCTGCTCTGTCAGTTTTGGGAACAGTGTATAAAAAATGTAAAAGTCTGAAGCCCTTTATTCATCCTATTTGCCTTTTTAGGGGCAGGTGGCTGACTATGGAAAATTGCAGACAGTAATGCACACATCTTCTAAAGCAGACAGAACAGGAGGAATGAGTGTAGGTTCTGGAAAATCCTTCTGTAACAACTGATAGTATTTTCTGAGGAACTGAGAAACCTCAGTGTTCTCCTACTGAACACACTGGCACATTCTAGCAATAGTCTCAGAGAAAGAGAACCCCCCACAGGGAGAATCAGAAATTGAGCTCTCCTCTGAGTCTGAATCAGAAATATGAGGAAATAACCTTGCATCCATCCCTGCATTTTCCTTTTTCATATTCAGAATCTTTAGCTTCTTCAGGAAAATAAGACTCTTTATTTCTTTTATCAGAAACTACTTTACAAGAAAGATCAGTACTCTGAATTAAACACTGAGCCAAACCCAGTAAACTACTCCTATCTAAAGAAAATTGAGGAGTAGATATGTGCTTGGTTTTTTTGTTCCTTTTTGACAGGAAAAATGGGTCCGATTGATTTACTAATGGCAGCTATCAGCATTCCCAGGAATGAGCACAGCATTCTGCCACAGCAGTGCAACCCTCCCTATTCCTCCCTCAGGACTGACAAGACTGGCTCTACCTTTCCCACTGAGGGGAACCCAACAGCTGCAGAGGACATGGCTAACCCCTTGTCCATAGTGACTAAAGTGCTACACCAGAAGGATCTGGGATAAAAGATGAGTGATTTGAGGTTCAGCGAATGGCCACAGCAGAGTCATCCACCTGTATCTGAGGAAGTCTGTTTTATGGTGCCTCTTTCCCAGGGAAGACAAGCAGCAATTGCTGGTAAACACTACCAGTCCACAAAAGTTACCTTTTTGACAGAAAAACACAATAAAAAGCACCTTAAAACACTATGCCACAAATGTAAAGTAAACACAATTTCTCATCACAAAAATGTTTTCAGTTACTTCACCCTACTTTTAAACTTACAGAAAATTGAGTGCTCTGTTTCAAAAAATACATTATAGTCTTGAGGCAGTTCATTAAAGCACAACACTCCTAGCTTTAAATAACTTTCTTGAAGAGGAAAGTAGTAAAACATCAACAAAATTAAGAAAATGGAAGTTTTTTTCTTCCCCAAAGGGAAGTTATCTGCCCAGCAAAGGAAACCACAAGCCAACCAAGGATTCTCAAAAGCCTGGGCGGAGAGTACTATTTTGTGGCAGTCAGCTCAACTTAAGCTGCTTGAGAGTTTGGGTGCCTGGAAGGTGGCCTAAACCTTTGAAGGCTGGCTGGGGGTCATATCCTTGGCAGGATATTACCTGTATAGCTATGACTACTGCAGCAGTGATCAGTGTGATGAACATTTAATTCGACTACTTCAAAAGTAACAGCATTTAACTGATTTGGAATGTACCTTCAATATGAAGCTAAACATTCTGATTCAGAATGCTGGGAGACGCTACTTTGGAATTTTAGTCAAACTAGTATAGCTAGAAATATCATCAAATGGAAATGGAAATCTCCTGTCTCTCCTAAGTTTGAAGAATTCATCATTCTACTCAAGATTGTATTTATTAAAGATTATGAAATTAAAAAAAATCAAGATCTTCTTCTGTAATAGTCCTCACTCCTTGGTTAAAAATGCATCAGTTATTTCGTAAATATTTACAACATATTTTAATATATATTTTTAGAAATTATTATTCATATTGTATGCAGTTGTATATTTTGTACATAGCTGCTTATATGTGTTCTAAAATATTTCAATTTTTTTAATCTAGTTAAAAACAACAGTGTGTGTGCATGAGGAAAAGAAAAAAAAAAACAGGAAACAGTAAACCTTGTATAGTGCTAGCAAGTGCAACTACCAGAGACGTTGAGAGAAAAACAATTTAATGTGCAAAATGCAAATAAATCCAATAATACAATCCAGTCAAGCGCTTTCATCCGTACATGTCAGGACGTCATCAGAACAAAGAATAAAACCTTCTACTCACATTAAGTACTATTACTCAGTACTACCCCACCCACCAATTAAAAAGTTAATAAATCATGTGGTGACTTCACAACAACTTCAAAATACAATGTTCAAAAACTTATTATAGTAAGAAAACTAAAATTGCAGATTTGTATTTTAAAATCGGTATTAAGGAACAACAATCATTAATACCTGCACCCATAGTGGCATTTAATCGGAGCTGCCAGTACAATTCCATCATTTCTAATTTATTTTGCCAGTACCCACCCCTAATGTCATCTGCCAATACAATTCCATCATTTCTAATTTATTTTGCCAGTACCCACTCCTAATGTCATCTTTGACAATTTGAAGTATCCCAAAATGGAATTCATTACAAATAGATGAATCTGTCAAATGTCTATACAAGCCGTTATTTTCATTCTTCATCCTAATAGCGTATAAATGTTTGTAAATATGTTTTCGTAAAACCCTTTCAGTTTTTCCAGTGTAGAAATGGTGACATCCTATACATACTGCAATGTATACTAAGCCCCTAGATCCACAATTTCCTTAAGCGAGTCTAACATTAATAACAGGATCGCCAACATAAATACATTTTTCTTCAAGAATATAGCTACAGTATCTACAGGCTCCACATCTCGCGGTTCCCTTTGGGATTAAAGTAACTGGCACCACTGGGTGTTCAAATAAATATTTCAAGTTAAAATCAGTTTCATACAAAATCTCGGAATAGTACCCAAACTTTGAATAAACTCACTATTCCCCTTGAATATTACCCAGCTTCAGGAAATTGTGGGTCTAGGGGCTTAGTATACATTGCAGTATGTATAGGATGTCACCATTTCAACTTTGGAAAAACCTGAAAGGGTTTTGGGAAAGTGTATTTACAAACATTTATATGCTATTAAGATGAAGAATGAAAATAATGGCTTGTATAGACATTTGAAAGATTCATCTATTTATAAAGAATTCCATTTTAGGATACTTCAAATTATGAAAAACGACATTAGGGGTGGGTACTGGCAAAATAAATTAGAAAGGATGGAACTGTATTGGCAGCTCCGATTAAATGCCACTATGAGTCTAGGTATTAATGATTGTTGTTCCTTAATGCCGATTTTAAAATACAAATCTGCAATTTTATAGTTTTCCTAGTATAATATAAGTTTTTGAACATTGTATTAAAAAGTTGTTGTGAAGTCACCACATGATTTATTAACTTTTTAATTGGTGGGTGGGGTAGTACACTGAGTAATAGTACTTAATGTGAATAAAAGGTTTTATTCTTTGTTCTGATGAAGTCCTGACATGTACGGATGAAAGCACTTGACTGGATTGTATTATTGGTTTTATTGGCATTTTACACATTAAATTGTTTTTCTCTCAATGTTTCTGGTGGTTGCTAGCACTATACAAGGTTTATTGTTTCCTAATTTTTTTAGTCTATTTTAAAAATGTTTTACTTTTATTTTTAGGTATATTTAATTTATCAATATTTTTTTCAGAAAATTAGTATTGATTGGCAAGATATTACATAAGAGTTAGAAATAAAGTGGGAACCATTAGGATGAAAAGGATTTATGTTAATTTGCCCACTAGTTTCCTGATCTTCTCTGTGAATTGAAAATTAAATGTATGTGTGTTTTCTCCTCTGCCTCTGTAGCACATCCGGAAGTACTGCTACAGCAGCAGTCTGTGAATATTTATCTTTGCTAACTCTCTTCTGCTGGATGCAAAAATGGTCTCCACACTGTGTACTAGAAGTAGTGCAGACGTCAGTGAGCCCACAGTTTTAACAGTCACATGATCCATAGGTAGCCACAGAAGGGCATGCACAGTGTACTAAGCACTACTACGTATTCAGTTTGTTTTATGGGATCAGGCGTTTATGGAATGTCAGGATGCATTGATGGAAGTCTAAGTATCCTTAAATAGGACTACATATTGCGCACCTATATGAACAGAATGATGCATAGGAAGGGATTTTGTATACCCATGAGAATTTATTTTTGCAAAGTGGGTGCCCCATAAAGCACACTTGTGTAGATGACTACACATTAGGGTGGGCTGTATGCCATGATATATACAATGCTAAACACAATGGATACAAGCACAGGGATAGTGTGAGTGTAACATTGCACCACCCTGAGCACCATTGTGATATACAGTCCCAGAAACATTTGCACAGACTGGACACAGACTGACCAGCAAGGAAGGAATGCAGTGTTGCAGACTGTGCATCCATCCTTGGATGGGGTGGTTTAGGGGGAGAAGGAAACTATCCTAGAAATATACCGTTATGTGAAATGGGGACAAACCGTACTTATAGCTGATGTGTTTGTATGTGTATGTGTATGGCATGCCACTAGAGTACTGACACCTAAAGGCAAGGATGCATATGACAATCCTCATCACACCTTGGCAGGCTGAATGATGTTACATGCTATGCATGGTACTTAATGCAGCGCATCAAAGGGGCTTACTAATTGTGGTTGGCATCACAGGAAGGTGCGCGTGCACACACACACACACACACACACACACACACACACACACACACACACACACACACACACACACACACACACACACACACACACACACACACACACACACACACGATCATTGGATCACAGGAGGTTACTAGGCTATTGGCCCTGAGGCCCTTACAAGCCTAGACAAGAATTTGGCCCATGTTCCGATAAGTCAACACCCGATGCCCCTGTCCTGCAGGGTTACAGGTGGAATCTCAGGGGTGTATTTTCTGTTTCCCATTTAGTTATCCAGGTTGCGCTTAAAAAGGGTTAATGATGTATTCTGCTTTACATGGAGAAGGAGTCTATTCCACAGAAGGGTGAGTCTCTGGGACACAAATCTGTCCTCCCAACAAGTCCTATTGATGTCACAGACCAGGTTGAAGTTGCATGTGCAGTTTATTCGAGTGGCGCTTGACTTGTGGATATGCAGCAGTCTCATCAAGGCAGGCTCTGAGATTGCTTTGTATGCCAGACAGAGGTTACCTCTGAGTCTGTATGAGACTAGTAGAGGGACAGGGCCTTTAGCCTATCTGTGCAGGGTAGATATTTAAGGCTCTGGATTCTCCTGGGTAGGAACCTCTGTGGCATCTCCAGCTGCTGCATGTGCTTTGTGAGGTACATGCCGAAAGGGGCATTGTACGCAAACAATAATGGGTCTTATAAAGGAAGAATACAGGGATGTTATGACCTCCTTGTCCCTGGATGAGATACCTTTACTAATGAGGTGGGCCACATGGAAAGCTTTCTGTACAACTGAGGCAGTATGGTGGCCAAAAGTCAGTTTGCTATCAACCTGGGTGCTCAAGTTCCTCATGACTGATTGCATGCTTAGGACCTTGTTAATAATGTGATAAGTTTTGAGGACATCACTCTCCCCAAAGGGGATGATGATGCATTTTTTGGCATTCAGTTTGAGGCCATGTTTCTGGCACCAGTCATTTGTTTGGGTGAGACCCTCTTGGAGGATGTCCAGATCACTAAGGGAATTGATGACAGCTCCCAGCTTGCAGTTATCTGCAAACTTGGTCAGCCATAGCCCACTGGTTTTAGCCTGCACCTCAGAAAAGTATATCCCAAACAACAGATGTCCCAAGACCGATCCCTGGGATACACCGCTCATTAATGGTCTACTGCTTGAGGTGGCTTCCCCTATTTTCACTAGGTGAGTTCTATCAGTGAGGCAGTTTGCTACCTGCCTGGTAACATATGGATTGATGCCTAGTTGTGAGAGTTTATCTATTATACCTGAGTGGGGAATAGTATTGAAGGTTTTGGCCAGGTCAAGGTAGGAGCTGTGCACCATCTTCCTCTCATCCATGGCTTTGGTGACTGTATTAAAAATGTTGACCAAATTTAACAGGCATGACTTCCACTTGATGAAACAAAACTGTGTGGGATCGAGTGTTTGGAAGTTGCTAATGTCCTTGTTAATGATGTCCATGATAATCCGCTCCATGGCCTTGCAGATCAGGTTAGTTAGGCTGATGGGCCTATAATTTCCTGGATCGGTGGACACTCCACCTTTGTGCAAAGGGGTGATAGTGGCTGTCCTCCACTTGGCTGGGATGAAGCTAGTACTCAGGCTTTGGTTGAATAGGGTGCCTAATGGTGCTGCAAGTTCCTGCCTGAGTTCATGTAGGATGAAGCCTGGGATGTTATTGGGTCTCATGGAGGCTGTATTTTTTGCCTTTGAGAGGCAGTGATGACTTTCTCCCTAGAGATAAGGGGGGGCAGGTGCTGGGGATGTTCTGATCTACTGATGGGGGGACAGAGGGGTGAAGTTTTAACTGAACCTCTCTGCCAGCAGATTGGCTATATTTACAACATTTGTGTATGTGGTGTCCTTGACCACCAGTTCTGAGTAGATCTGAGTGTTTCCTTTGAGATTACGGACATATGTGAAGAAGGCCCTATGGCTGTCTTTATTCGATGTGGCCAGTTTGGACTTGAAATTTGCTTTGGAGGCTTTCACTAGTGCTCTTCTTTGCTTGTTCAGGCTAAGGAGAGAGTGCTTCCAATTAGGAACCTGCTCCTTCTTGGTCCTGGACAGCAATTTTTTCCCTTTTATTATTGAGTTTATTTATTGCAGATGTCCACCAGACAGGTTTACTCTTCCTTGAATAAAATGATTTTGTCCTGTTGGGTATTCCTGATTCCATGTAGCTATATAAATGCTCGTATAGTACTTTGGTGTAGGTTTGGACATATGTGCCAGTTCCTATAGAGGGGGAGGGGGCTGTAAAGCTGTTTATACCTTCCCTCAGAGGTTGTAATCAGCTTTGGAGAAGTTTTTTTGTTTGACCTTAGCTGTGTGTGTGTGTGTGTGTGTGGGGGGGGGGGGGATGTTGACTTTGAAACTGACCGCTTTGCGGTCAGATCTTACCAGGGAGGTTGACACTGTAGAAATGGTGCAGTGGTTACTCATGTTGGTTAATATCAAGTCCAAGATATTTTCGCCTCTTGTGAGGATGTCGACCAGCTGGTCCAAGGCATTTGTATTGACAAAATCAGGAATCTCTGGGCATTTGTGTTTTGGCATTAGTAGTCCTTCCAATCTTTGGTTGGATAGTTAAAGTTGCCCAGGATCATGGTAAAGGGTTGAATCTTGATAGATTTGAAGAGGTCCAGATAGGTGGAGTGGGCATCCTGAGTCAAATCAGGGGACCTGTAGCTAGCTATGATTTGAATAGTGGTCTCGTCAATGGTTAACTGCACCTGGAGCATCTCCTCTGCATGCGTCTTATTGTTTGGTCATCCTGGAAGTGTGTATGTCTTTTATATATATTGTAACTCCACCTCCTTTTGCTTTGGTGCCCATGGTTTGGGGTCTTAAAGTATGATAGGATGAGTAACCTGTTATGGCTGGGGTGCTCTCCACAACTTTGAACCAGATTTTGTGACTGCATAAATGCCAGCATCATGTCATACTGGTACCTGGCAGCACAGAAGCTACTAACTGTCACTCTTTCCTTGCTCAGCCTGGTAAGAGGCACATCTGTATGTCTTACAATGACATCACCTATAACAAGAATGTTTTGTTGGCTCGATGTCTGCCTTACATGCTCAGCATCTGTGATGTTGGGACTACCTGTGCTATGTAAGGAAGTAGGATTAATTTGCTGAGTGTGAATTGTGCCTGTGTTGTGTTGTGTTTTGGAGGTCTTTGAGGTTTAGGCAAGTTAATCTTTAGAACCTCAACATATGATGGATTACATGTATTGTGATTTCCTTTAAGAGGTGTGATGTGTGGTGTATTACTGACAATTTTGGTGTCTGTGTTTACTGTTTGTGAATTTTTTGCCTCCAAGGATACTATATATGTGCATCTCTTACACACTGTGTTATGCTGTGTGAGTAATAGATAATCATCAGACAGCATGAGACAATTCTTACACTATCTCAAGATATCCATTTCAGTCAGGCTGTATGTCTGCATTTCTGTGCCATTGGACATGCACATCATCTACACTACTGCCAGTATGCTGATGTACAATGTTCAATGGCTGGTAAGTAGTGCTTAGGTGCAACATTCACAAACATTACTTGTTGCAGCAAGTTCCCCATCTGTGTGTGTAGATGGAGTCACATCTGCACATCATTACTCAGTACATAGGAGACTGAGGCTTTACTTGGTTGGTCCTTTATTGCTGTATAAATCGAATGGTACCACAAACATAATTAGCCTACCTCCTTCTGTTCCACTGCTCATGCATGTGTAACAATATCCTTAGCAATAGTCATGTAGTGTTGTGGTACACACATTTGTTATGTTGCATCCACTGGACTATGCCTCTATTGCCAGCATACCTCTCAAGCCTTGAATGCAAGACATCTGGACAAATACAAAAATAATGTGGGAAAAGGCCTCAAACAGGGACAAAGTTTAAATATTGCTCTTATAAACTTAGGCATTTGCTGGAATAACAGATTTTGTGTTTGTGATGTTCCCTCTCTGGGCCAGTAATAAAGGAGCCTGAATCCTTGCCATTGACACTGGAGAGGGATGTTCACTTGGAACAAAAATGGATGCACTCAATATTTCCAGATGCAGCACACACACACACACACACACACACACACACACACACACACACACATATGTTTACAGTAAAATACTTATCTAATCTCACTATATTTGCTTCCCAGTACAGACATTTTGTCTCTGGCAGCATTGAGAACTGAATTTAATTTCAAACTATTTTCAGACTTAGGTGGGTTGAGATTAACACCATTTTCAACAGAAGCATCTGTACAAATTAGTTTCCAAACATATGAGGCAAAAATCTGGTCATTCTGTGAAGATCTGGACAATTGAGAGGTATTGTTGCCAGTGGCTCTGCATGCTCCCACCACACTGCTTGTGAATCTGGGGTTATTTTCTAACTATAAACAGTCAGTAGCTACCTACTGTTGGGGTCTGTAGAAGATGATGGCTTTGTTGAAATTCATTGAAACTACTCATTTTAGGGCAGTGTGCTCTGCTTCTTGAATCATACTGCAGAAGTTCTGCAGGTAGACAGTGTATACCACACACCTCCACCGTAGGTGTTAACCAGCAGTCACTTGACAGCTTGTATTTGTATTATGTATGACTATTTGCAGCCTTGTTTTATCACGCTGACCCTGTTCAGTGTGTACTACCCACCCATCCAGCCAATCTTTCTTCACACACTTGTCTTAGAGAAGTCACGGTGGTGGCAAGCTGAACAAGATACACTTAACATCTCTGTCATGATCCTAGGTATTCAGTTCATTTTATTGGATTCCAAGGCAATTTCACATTTGCTGAGATCATAGCATCTTTCCAACATGTCACATATCTGCCCTGTGGCCTTCTCCTAGGATGCCATGCCTGGATCACCTCCACTGGAAGGTATCCAAGGGCATCCTGTCTGGGTGCTGAACCCCCTCCAACTGACTCCTCTCAACCCACAGGAGCAGAATCTGTACCCCAGGATCTTCCAAGATTGCTTAACTGTTCAATGTGAGTCCAGCAGCCATGAGAAGGAACATCCTTCTACTGTTTGTGATCTCATCTGCTCAGTCAGTACTCAAACCTCATGACCATAGGTAAAGATGAAGACACAAAATAAGTAATAAATTAACAGCCTTATCCTATAAGTCATCTATCACTTCACTACCACATTGCACTACAATGCATGCAGTACTGCTGCCACTACACCCACCATTGAGCAACCTCCTAATTCCCTTTACATTTACTTAATGGCACACCCTCAAGACACTTAAACTACTCCAGCTGGCATAGCTGCTGCCCTTTCACCTAGAGAGAGAGCAATCCATATTCTTTGGGAGAAATCCACGCGATGTGATTTGGGGGGGGGGTGCTCATTTTAATCATAACCTGTTTACACTCAAACTGCAAACTACTGCAGTGCACAGAACAGATCAGTCATTTAAAAACAAGACCATCTACAAACATCATCAGGTGTCGTTGAATTGCACTGCTTCTGCTCCATTTCAGCAAAACAGCACCTGAAGAATAAAGCACATCCAAGTTATTGACAGGATTTCTTTGCAAATGCTCTGACTATTTACTTTAATTTATCCTGTGTTACATGCACATTTTTGAGTTTTTAAAAGTAGTTGCTTAAAATGTACACCCACTTTACACACACACACACACACACACACACACACACACACACACACACACGTGTGTGTATATATGTATGTATATACATATATATATATATATATATATATGTATATATATAGATATATATATATATATATATATATATATATATATATATATATATATATATATATATATATATATATATATATATATATATATATATATATATATATATATATATATATATATATATATATATATAGATAGATAGATAGATTGCACTTCATAGCATAAGTGCCCAGTGTATTTCCTCCCACCATACCTGTTTTATATGAATAGTTTATTTAGAAAAAAAGGCTTTGTAAACATTTTATTAAGTATATACCCACATAATTTTGCTGTATCCTTCAGTGATATCACCCTCAGGATAGAGTAGGGGTGCATTCATAGACATTAACGGATATGGCCCCAAGCATGTATGGTAGCATCTCTCTCAACTTCTTTGCTCAAGTATTCTGGACAAAGCCAAAAAAAATTCTGGTGGGGGGGGGGTGCGAAAATCTGGGACAATATTTAAATATTACTTTAATTCACTTCTTATAATGTTAAAAGAATAACAGTATTTGCATTAATATGCATTAATATGCATTTTCTGAGCAATAACAGCTATGAAACTTTGATGTCTGGCATTTTTGACTGACGGTAATTCCTGGTGATTTACCAGAAAATCAAAAATACAGTGAAGGACAGCGCAAGAATATAAGGCAACATTTTGGACAGTTGAGAGGTATTGTGATATCATGTCCATTAAGTCTGTGAATGCACCCCACAGTATTCCTGTGTTGCCATCACAAAGGTTAAACTTTACTGAACTTTCAGTGATACCATAAGCAAAAGCAGCATTTTACAAGTGTTATTATTTGAAAACTGACAACACATAATTGGAATTGGAATGACTGGGGGAAATGTAGTACCACACTGCAGTTCATACCTCTGAACTGTCCCTGATTTTCAGGGATGTGCTTGATTTTGGCCAAAAATTATACTCTGGCAGAACAGGTGGTGAATTGGTTTAAATAATTGCAATTACAGAGTTACAGACTTATTCTACTTCAGAAAATGAATGTTAATTCACATTATTTTATTCTGTACACTTCTTAACTTAATATCACTAATATAAAAATAGTATTCCTGATTATTTCTGGGTTTGCCTGATTCTGGAGGTGAGAGGTTGAGAATATTGTTATAGGCACCTCATGCTAAGTTACATAATGTACATCAAAAAATGTGAGGGAACACTTTAATAAACAGAATACAAGATATGCATTTGAATCTGTATATCATTTGTATGTGAAACAAAGTAAATTACCTTTGCAATCTCTTCTGAAAAACCTTTACTTTCCCAGTTTCGTAACTCCCACTTATCCTTTTCTGTCCTTGCTGTTGTATTAATTTTAGTATAGTGCCCCCTGCTGGTTAAGTATTGTAAATAGTACAATTAGCTAGTTCATTCCTTTAGGCATACATGGCTTCTGGGCTCATTCATTCTAGGACGTGTTTAAAACTTTCTCAACAGTTAACTTATTTCAGTCAAGTAAAATGCTTGCAGATGAAGCTGATTTAGTTTAGTTTGACCCTTTGCTCCTAAATTCTGTAGTGTGTTTACTTAAAAAATTATTAATTACAAATTTAATTTAAATGACAGTGATGTTTCTTTTTTCTTTCTTTTGTTTGCGTTTTTGCTCTTCTACACTGCCATCTTCTCACTCATGTATGTGACCAAATTGTTTTACATGCATTGTAGGGGTTGGTCCTTCCCTACTCACTTCCTTTTCACACTGCAGGTATCACTTGTGCACAGTTATATCCTGAAATAAATATGAAAACTGGAAAATATCCCGATACAAATGTGTTTCCTAAATTTCTTCTAATAGTGGTATAAAATAGTTATTTTGTATCGGAAGCATATTAATATGATTTGAAAATCGGAAAACAACTCATGTCTACTAAAGTGAGTTATTATTTTGGCAATAAAGTGAATACTCACTTCCTATTCTCACTGGGGGTACCACCTGTGCACAGTTGCATCCTGAGATAAATATGAAAATTGGCAAATGTCCTGAGATTTCAGGACAAAAAATGTTTCTTAAATTTCTTCTAATGGTCGCATAAAATAGTTATTTTATATTTAAAGCATATTAATACGATAAAAAAAATGGAAAACAAGTCAGTTCTACAATTGGGAAGTAGTATTTTGGCAATAAAGTGAACCTCAGTTATTTACAGAGGTTGTGTATATAGCTTATCC
This sequence comes from Protopterus annectens, assembly GCF_019279795.1. Classification (NCBI taxonomy): domain Eukaryota; kingdom Metazoa; phylum Chordata; order Ceratodontiformes; family Protopteridae; genus Protopterus; species Protopterus annectens. The sequence goes on along the minus strand of NC_056726.1, from coordinate 128,415,687 downwards.
TTCAAAATGTTAAGTTTCCATACAAAGTGTCCTACCTTGAAAATCTGCAAATGTGGTAGTCATAATTCACACCGAACCCTGTGTTGTCAAATTTATATTCAGTTATTCCACAACTCTCAAAATTCCTTAAAATACACTCACCCAGCTCTTGGCTTACTTTGTTGTAATGAGACATTCTAACACTTTAGTCTGTATCACATATTATTTGTATTGTAAATAGATTCCCCTTTTCCTTTCACAACAGCCACCTCACATTATTTTTGCCATTGACATCTTTCACTTATTTTTGGTGTTCTTCCTTCTATGTCAGGCTAAGTTAATGTGGGTCACCATTCATTGTTCTTGTTATTTTGTTTCATTCCAACACTGCTACTCCTCCAAGAGGATTTTCAGACTTGCTTAGTTCAGCCTTTGCCTACCCTTATATTCACAGAGTGTCGCTTGTCCGGTCAGGATAATACAGACAAACAGTTGTGGGTTCAGTTCAAGCAGCTTTATTACACACAAACACATCAGGAATGAGGCTTTGTAACATAAACTTAAATAAACTAATAAACATACTGACTACCACACTCATACATGTTAACACTCTGGCTGTTCTCTCAAAATGGCACTGCTGCCTGCACATGCTCACTATTTATATGCACATGCCTACATCTCGAAATGCTTCTTAAAGGTACATATACACGCTCTGTTCTACAGCCTCCCTCTTTGACAAATAGCTCATATATCAAATGATAGTATTCAATGACATGCAATTATACAGAAATTATCTTTTGACATGCAGTTATACAGAACTAATTCTTTGACATGCAATTGTCCAAAATCAGACACATATAAAACAATCATGTCCAGGTTGCTGTGCATTTTACACTAGGTTTAGAAATATGACCTGATTATGTAACATAAAAGTCAGAATTGGATCTAGCAATGGGGACTGTCTTCAAGGAATGTTCAACTTTGGGGACATCCAGGACATCATCAGGAATGGGAATGGATACTGAGACATGTTCTTCGGTATGAACATTATCAGGGTTGCTCTGAGATCTAGAGTCTGTATCACAGGTATGATACTGTTATATCATTTCTGATGCAGGAAGAAGATGCCTGCGATTTCTCTTATATTCTATACCCTCAGATTCCACTAAGTAGGATCTCGGCTTGGCACATATACCTCTCACTTGATCATTTTGAGCAAAGCTTTTCGCCGTTTGCATCCTCACTGTCTCTCCTTCTTTTAATGGATGAATAAATCTGCTCATTTTATCATAACTGGACTTCTGAGAAGAATGCTTTTTAAAAAAATTGGGCTTTGATTCCCCTATTATTTTTAGCATTAGGCACCAACAAACTAGAACTGATAGGCAAGGTTGTTCTGGTTTGCCTAGATAGACGTCTCTGAGCATGTGAGCCAAGTAGATTGTCACGGGGTATATTTCTGAGACTAAGCAAATTCAAGAAGATATTGGTATTGTCATACTTGGACCTCTCTAGTAATTGCTTTGCACTCTGTACTGCACATCCAGTAAAGCCGTTTGACTGTGGATATTCAGGACTACTATTAACATGGATAAAGTCCCGCTCTATTGCAAATCTCTGAAACAATTGGCTGGTAAACTGGGTACTGTTGTCAGAAATAACTTTGTGTGGACTACCATGGACTGAGAAATGATGTTTCAACTTAGTAATAACAGCACTGGAAGTTAGATTAGGTAGTGCTGTTATTACTAAGATGAAACAGTCGATTTCAAACCAGTTTGAATAAGAGTCTACCAACACTAAGTAATACTGATTGTTCCACTCAAATATGTCAGTGGCTACTGTTGACCAAGGTATTTCAGGAATTTGATTTAGCTGAAGTGGCTCTTTTTGCAAATGGGGTTTAGTACTGTTACATACTGAATAAGAAGAAAGCACTTTATCAATGTCTTTTGATAGAGAAGGCAAAAATACTAGTCCTCTCACCCTTCTTTTGGTAGCATCGGAACCTGAGTGTCCACAATGCAAAATCTGGATGTATCCATGTTGTAAGGAAGTAGGAACAATAACTTTGGGACCTTTGAAAATAATACCATGTCCCATCAGCATCTCATCTCTGTATGGAAAGTAAGGTTGCACTTCTGGCAGTACACAGGATTGCTCTGATGGCCATCCTACATTGATGAAGAGGGTGAGCTTTTGCAAAATTGGATCAGTCTTTGTATGATCTCTTAGCTCATCAAGTCTCACGGTAGAAAAATTACGCACTTCCATAACATCAAAGTCAAAATTCTTTGCATCAAGCTGTTCTGTGGTATTTCTGGGTGATATGGATAAGTTATCAACCAGATAAAGAAGTGTACATTTTGTATAGAGCATTTTGAAATTATACTTTTGTAATCTGCATATCATTCTTTGTAGTTTTGCTGGAGCTGAACGCATAGGCTTCTTTAAAATAGTGACTAGAGGCTGATGATCAGTTTTGGTTTGGATAGGTCGGCCATAAATATAATCATGGAACTCTGAACATGTGAACACAATTGACAAAAGTTCCTTCTCAATTTGAGCATACTGCATCTCGGTTTGGGTAAGAGTTCTAGATGCATAGGCAACAGGTCTGCCCTCTTGAAGAATAACTGCACCAAGACCGAACTGTGAAGCATCACAGGAAAGAACTAATGGTTTGTGAACATTATAGTACCTTAATGTAGGAGGGTTGGCAGTTTGCTGTTTGAGGTTATCAAATGCTCTCTGGTGTTGTTCTAACCATGACCAGGCAAAATTTGTATGCCAGCTCTCTTAAAAGTGCTAACTCACTAAAGTTAGGGCTAAATTTGCTCAAATAGTTAACAATACCAAGAAAATGCTGTAAGGCTTGAACATTGTCTGGAGGTGGCATTTTAAGAATGGCTGCTTGCTTGGAATGGTCTGGTTGTAAGCCTGTACTGGTAAATAAATGACCTACACAAGTAACTTCTGGTAATCTGAATTTACAATACATTTCATTGGATTAAGCTTTAAGTTCACTTCACGTGCTTTGTTTAGAACTTTCCTGAGGTTTCTTTCATGCTGTGCTTCACCATTGCCTCTAACTAGTAAATCATCAACTATTATTGCACATGGGTAGCCCAAAGAATTTGCTCCATTGCATGCTGAAAGACTTCACTGGCAGAATTTATTCCAAAAGTCATCCTGAGGAATCTGTATCTACCAAATGGGGTACTGAGTGTAGTCAGTAGTGAAGATTTGCGATCAAGCATTACTTGCCAAAATGAACTCTTTGCATCAAAGACAGAAAATACAGTGGCATCTGGCATGAAGATGGCAATCTCCTCAACTGTACACATAGGATGATAAGGTCTCTTTATTGCCATGTTCAAGTGTCTTGGGTCAATGCATATTCTGATTTCATCTGAATTTTTCTTATGAGCAGCTACTATGGAAGACATCCACTCAGTTGGCTCTGTGACTGGACAAATCACACATTACTGCACCATTTTGTCTAACTTCACCTTGACTTTGTCCTTCATAGCTATTGGAACTCTCCTTGCTGGTCTGATCACTGGACTGACCTCTGGGTCTACTTTCATGGAGTACACAGCTGGAAGTTTACCTAGCTTGTCATCGAAAACATCAGCATGCTCTGAGAAAATAGCATCACTGAAACTAGAGCTGAGACATGTGACTACATGATGTACTTCTTTGGTAGAATAAAGCAGTTTCATTCTTAAACTGTCTCTGAGACCTAATAATGACTGCACAGGTCTTCTGACCTCATAAAATTGCAAGCTGTAACTGTCCCCAGCCAAATAGCATGAAAGCACTACTGAGCCTTCAGTTTGAATCACTTCACCTCCATAAGCAACTAGCTTCACACAATTAACCAAATTAAGTAGCTCACCAGCTCTCACTTTAGCACGTTTCTGCTAACATTACATTACACTTTGAACCAGTGTCCACTTTGAGCTCTGTGGGTCTACCATTGATCAGGACAATACAAAATACTTCATTCTTTGTTACTGCATTATCCTTTTCACTGACCACTAATACACCATCTACATAGAAAGTAGGGTTGCAGCTTTCTATATGATCAACTTGCTTTTTTGAGTGACCTTTCTTAAAGAAGCTGACCTTTCTTAATGAGAATGAAGCTTGCTTGATTTACAAAACTTTTAAAATTTTTTACACTTGTGGCATTGCTGACCAAATGCTAAGCACTTCTCTCTTTTAGACACATGGTTGACTCTACAATTACGACAGTTAACAATAAAACTTGACCTGGGTTTTGCTGACTTACCGTTATACTGCACTGAGCATGTCCGTTTTGCTGAGCTAGTCTTAGAACTTACTAGTAAATTAGAGAATCTCCCAGGAGAACCCATAGGAGCTGCAGCTGCCATGTGCTTAGGCCTGCTTCTGCTTGCCACGTGCTGCATGCTGTCTACGTTTCCTCTAGAGGCTGTGAAACCATGCTCTTATCAATTACAAGCATACTTCTGTGCCTTATTGTAAGCTCATGAATTTGCCAAATCTCTATGGCTTTGCTCAATGTTAAATCACTGTCATAAAGCAAAATCTTTGTTAAGCATTATTAACACCACGCACAAGCCTGTTCTTTATTAACTCATCTTTTAAATCACCAAATCTGCATGTTTTAGGCTTATTTCTCAAGTCAGTGATATAAGTTGCAAAGGTTTCACCTGTATTTTGGTCTCTTGTATAAAATAAGTGCCTCTGTAATGTAACATTTGTCTGGGGGTTGCACATTTCTCTAAATGTATGTTTCAAGCACTCAGGGTCTTCCCTTGATTCAGCCGTTGCAGCAATATGGTGGTTTCCCCCTTCTCCTGCATATACTTTTGGTGCATACACAAATGAACGCTCTCTTTCAATGGCCTCTGACCCAGCTAAGTTAAGCAAAATGAATGTCTTTGTACGTACATCTTTGTCAGAAAAAGCTGCTTGTATGAAAATATCATATTCCTGCTCAAATACTCTCCAATTCTCTGTTATATTATTATCAAACAAAGTGGACTGGTTCTGCAAAATGACTCTGCCATATCAACACACAGTAGTGAAGGTGCTTGGAATAATGTACGGACATACATGTGACTATGCCAGAACTTTAAGCCAAAATTTGTAATTATGCCCAATAGCACAACAGACTATTTGAAATAACTGCACTTTGCCAAATAAGTCTCCGTAGCACAAGAATACTTTAAAATCACTATGCTTTGTGAAACCACTCCTTATCAGTGTAAGAAATACTTTGAAACAACTCTACTTTGTAAATAAACTGTACACTTTAGAAAAAGTTCAGAGCAAGAAACACTTTGAAATGAATGCACTTTGCAAATAAACTGTACACAGCTCAGAAACTCCTCAAAATGGCTGTACTTTGCAAAATAACTCTGTGGAGTGTAATAAACACTTTGAAATGGCAGCACTCTGCGAATAAATGTACACAGCACAAGAAACTTTTCAAAATGGCTATACTTTGAATGCACTTTGCAATATAACTGTAGTTTGCACATAGCAAACTCTTTGAAATAATTGTACCATAATAAAGCACATACTCTGCAAACACTTTGCACACTCTGAGATACTTCGAATAATTCTAGTTATGCTTTGAATGGCTTTGGTCAATTGAAAATAATATTTTATGCCCAAACACAGTCTTTAACTAAAAACATGCAGTTGCCTTGCTCTTTAAGCTTATTTTGCCCTTTTATTGTACTTGTTATGCCCTTTTAATCTCTTATTATGCTCATTATACTTTTCTTGTGCTTGTTTTACTTTAAACATACTCATTATGCAAACCAAAGGGAATTCTGAGCCCCTTATGAATATTTCTGCTAGTTTTATCAAATATTGTGGTTTCAAACATTTTGTTTAATTAATAATGCATTTTGTGCCTTTCGTTTGATTAATAATGTGTTCTGTGCTACTCGTTTAATTAATAATGTGTTTGTGCCTTACAAATGCTCCATTTAATTTTCTTTGCAAAATAAATCATTTGTGCAAGTTTTGGTTACCTTAAGTTCATTTCTGGCCCTTTTTAATCATTTGAGCTATGTTTCACATGACCAGCTCAATGTGCCTTCACCTTCAACTCTGCACCTCATGGCTTGAAGAAGTTGTTCTTTTAATCCTGGTTCTGACACATGTCACTCGTATAGTCAGGATAAAACAGATGAACAGTTGTGGGTTCAGTTCAAGCAGCTTTATTACACACAAACACATCAGGAATGAGGCTTAGTAACTTAAACTTAAATAAACTTATAAACAGACTAACTACTGCACTCATACATGTTAACACTCTGGCTGTTCAATCAAAATGGCACTGCTGCCTGCACATGTTCACTATTTATATGCACGTGCCTACATCTGAAAATGCTTCTTAAAGGTACATACACACACTCTGTTCTACACAGAGTAAACTCTGTAAACTATTGTAATACCCTGACTTCCTTACATATTCCTAAACTTCACTCCTAGAACTTGACATCATATTAGCTCTTCTAGCCCTGTGGATCTGTGACTTTATTTTATTTGTATGTTTATTTGTGTATTTATCTGTCTATATATTTATCTGTTTATTAGATTTGTTAACTTGGATTGGATTGGCTCAAGGATCCTTTTTAGCCACAGTCTAGGCTGGGATATTTTGCTTCAGTGGGGTTGTTGTATTTTGCTCTTTCCCACAGTAAAACCTAATTCAGTCTAATTTCTTCTCAGTATCTAGCTCATTTTTACCACTTTTTATTTATACACAGTTAACGAGAGTTACTATTTTTTTCACTAATTTATTTCTTACTGCACCTGTTTGCTGCCAAAGCTTGTTTACTCCATCATAATACTACACAACTTCTTGTCCTACCATTCACAAAATGAATATCTACTGTCATTATCTAAATATTTCTTCATGATCAGCAAAGGATTATAGGTACATCTCCTTGGAGTGCCTCTTCATACATGCTACAGATTTTTGACAATAAATTAAATTTGCCTTAGCTTCTTCCTTCCTCCTGTTTCACTTCATCATATTTCCTTATATTTTCCAAAGTTTAGAATCTGATTGTGTTGCTATCAGAATCTTCCTTTAGTCTCTTTTAATAAAAGTATTTAACAATCCTCCTTTACTAATAATGGGGGGGGGGGTGGTGATAATAACATCACCTGCCTTTTGGTGACACATTGATGCAGTATTTAGTACTACTGCCTCACTGCTCTTAGTTCTGTGCTTCAGTTCTCATCTGGGGTTCCTTCTTTTTGGACTCTGCACTCCCTCCTTATATTAGTGTAGCTTTTCAAAGGGTGTACCAGTTTCTTACCACATCTCACAAAATGTGATGTTAGGTGGATTTGGAGTCTTTTAAATTACTCAAAAATGTGTTTGTGGTGCAAAAATGAGTGCATTGATGAAATGGCTTCTGGTCTAGTGGCCTACTAAGTCTCAGCAATTCTGTATAGCTCCTCAGCTATGTGAAATCAAAAATGATGATTTATAGCTTGCAGGGTAAAAGTACAAGGGCAAATCGCCTAATCAAAAGAAAAAAAAGTACCAGAGAAGTGACTATCTAACAAAAAATAAAGAATAATTAACAGAGGACATATACAACAGAAATGTAGGAAAGGCATGTTGCCCACCAGCAGCCAATTATGCTGAATAAAATGTGGTGGGAACTTTGTGAGGTTAAACAAGTACTGCAAGAGAAACTCGATGGTCATGAAATGAGGTGGGCAGAAGCTAAAATGGCTCTCATTGAGCATGCTACAGCAATTCAGCACACCATCAATGAAAATGCTGAATTATGGGCCTGTTTAGATGCAGCCAAAGCCAGACTGAAGTGGGCAGATGCAAAGATAATGGACCTGAAAGACAAGTCAAAAAGGAAAAATGAAATGACCTTGGGGGTACTTGAGAGGCAAGAAGCATCAGACTGCAACTCAGAGTAATCAAGTGGCTCTACCAATGGTTAAATTTGCCAGAAGAGAAAATTAAAGATGAAAGAACCCACAGGACAACTTGGAGGTGTGGAGGGGAGGGGGCTAGTATTGACTGAGAGCAGTTATCATAAAGTTGTGGTCATACAAACTGAAAAAGAGAGTACTCAAGGAGGTTTGGATCCAAGGAAGAAGATACAAATCATGAACAGAGAGCATATATTGACCAGGATTACTCCCTGAAGACAAGGAAGAGACAGGGGCCTTTATGCTGGTGATTAGGATTTACAAGAGTAGAGGACTCAGATGTCGATGCTATATGCAGCAGTATTATGGTTCTTTATGCATGGACAGGCATATACCTTCACTGATCTGGATCTAGTAGCAAAAATAATCCAAAAACCTATAAACCAGAAGGAGGTATGACTTCAAAAAGGACTGAGAAGACCCTTGGATGACATAGCAGCTTAGAGAAAGCTAGAATAGATCAATGACAGAGGCATTTATTTTATTATTAAAAGAAAGAAAAAGTTAAGGGAGAGAACTGTAATACTTCAAGGTGCCAGACAAATATCAGCAAAGGAAGCAGAGACAGAAAGTGAAACAGAAGAAGAGAATTAAAGAAGCCTAGAAGAAATAGCTTAAAAACTGGGAAGTACGTATAAGTACTGGTTGATGGGACTGCTTCCTATACACTATTATTTTGCTTGTACCATTAAATAAGCAAAGGACTATAATATAAAGAACATTACAAAAGTGTACTGTGCTCCATACCTCTCAACCTCTTAGACCAAGAAATATGGACAAAGCCTAAAATAATGCAGGGAAAAAGGCCCAAAAATAGGTACAGATTTTAAATATTGCTCTTATAGACTTAGAAAGCTCCTAGAATAACAAGTTTTGTGTTAGCATACATTTTATGAAGGATATGCAGTCTGAAACTCAAGTGTGTATGTCTTTATTTAGTTATGTCAATCCTCAGTGATTTGCCAAAAAACACAATTTTTTATAAGGAAATGACCAATATATGAGACAAAAGTCTGGACATTCTGCAAAATCTGGGCAGTTGAGAAGTATACTGTCCTTATGTTTGTTCTTTTTGTTGTTGATTGTACAAATTGATGCTGTTTACTGTACATTTTATTCTAAATAAAATGGATTGCATTTCTGGGATTTGTTCAAATGTCTTAGCATTGTGATTAATAAGGGAAACAGACTATCATAGAGCAAGGGCATGTAGTATTGATAGTTGAATTGGTTTGTGAAGGAAAAGGCCAGAAAACTAGTGAAAGTTGACACTTGGAGAGGATGGGAAAATTAGGATGTATTAAAGCGATAATTTTAAAAGAAGTCATTAGGGCTCACACAAGGGAAGCTATTTTGTATATATATATATATATATATATATATATATATATATATATATATATATATATATATATAAGTCCCAAAATATACCAGTGTGGTCACCACAGCTGTAGTGATAACACAATTTTATTGAAGAATATAAAAAAAGAATAAGTGGAATGAGGGCTTTCGGGTGGCTTCCACCCTTCTTCAGATTCCAAAATGTCGGAGCAAGTAAGAGATATTTGTATGTAGTAATTATCAACCAATAAAAACATATTAAAATTATAACCAATAAAAGTGCTGGAATGGAGTACTTAACCATTTAAAAATAGTCATGTAACCTGTAGTATTATGCATACAGATGAAATGCTTCAAGAACTTATTGTTGCTTAGAGAAATGTGTGTCTAAAACATATATGGAATTAATAAATGGCTATATGTTTCCTATAATAACCTGTAAATCACAAAAAAATGAGTAAAAGTAATCATGAAGAGTAACAAATGTGAAGAACATTCACAAACCAATCATCTGGCTAATACTGGGTAAAAAGCCAATAAGATAAAAGCATTGTAACAAACAATGAACAATGGTAAAAACTGGGTCTAATCTGTATAAGTATGGAATGGAATGCAAACAACCAGTCAAGTTGTTTAAATCCAAGAATAGGCCAATGGGGTAGACAGCCAATGTCATAACTCAAACTGAGATCTCGACCAATAAACGACCAGGAGGTGAACACCCAATCAAATTGTTTAAATATGTATATGAACCAATAGGACAATCAGCCAATGTCATAACTTATCAGAAACTCAGCCCATGAAGGACTAGAGAACAAACAGCCAATCAAACTGTATAAGTGTGAAAATAGACCAATAGGATAAATAGCAAATAAAAAGCAATGAAGTACACAGCTTTATAAAAAATAATCACAACTGTAGCATTATAGATGCAAATAAAATGCTCTAACTAAAAACGTATCATTATTACTTGAAGTGTGTCCAAGACGTATTTAGAATGAATAAATAACTGAGTTTCCTATAATGACCTCTAAATCTCAAAATAAAAAATTCTCATTAAAAGTAACAAGAATGAAGAATGTTCACAGACCAATCATCAGGCTAATACTAGCCGGAGAGCCAGTAAAATGACAGCATTGTGACAAATAGTAGGCAATGGAAAAAGCTGGGTCTGGTCTGAATAAGTATAGCATGGAAAGCAAACAACCAATCAAGTTGTTTAAATCCAAAAATGGACCAATGGAATAGACAGCCAATATCATGACTCAAATCAAGATCTTGACCAACTGGGAAGAGAACAGCCAGCAAATTATTTAAATATGTGTATAAACCAAATAAACCAAAGGAATAGTCAGCCAATGTCATAGTTCAAAACAAAATCTCAGCCAATAAAGGATAAATGTTGGGAGGGTTGCCTAATGGTTAAGGTGTTTGCCTTACAAATATAAGGTGCAGGGTTTGAGTCTCACAAGGGATAATTGGCGAGGCTTAAAATGGCTTGCAAGGGCAGTTAGCTTAGTATGAATCTATGAACCTATCTATGAACCTGTAAGAAGCAAACAGCCAATCAATTGTTTATGCTTCATGATTGTTCTACTTCAGTCAGTGGTGATGATTTTTTTTATTGATACTTTGTCAAATATTACATGAAATCAAAGAAGAAAATAATATATATACAATTATAAAATCTATAAACTTTAAAAACATTATATAACTATATACATTGGTGTCTGTTAAGAAGAAAGCTATAAATATGTTTAAAGTGTAATATGAAGAATGATATATAAGTTCATATATCTTTGTCCATTTTCTCAATTATTTAGTATTTTCATCCAAGTGTTGTATAAAGATGTAGGTCTGTTAGTTCTGTTCTTCAGAGTAGATATTTCCATTTGTCCAACTGTTCTAGTTAAATGTTTAAACTCATTAAATGTAGGAGAAGTCTCACTTTTCCAGTGAATGGTGATGATTTTGTGGGCCACTGCCATTAAAGTCCATAAGATTTTAAAATATTTTTTGGCACACAATCCAGAACGGGAGAGTTGAATAAAATCATAGATTTCGATAATTGATCATTATCATTAAAACCAGTCTGAAAAAAATAATTAATATTATTCCAATACAAAGCAAGACACTTACATTCATGAAAAACATGTTGCCAGTCAGCTCTTGTTTTAGTCTGACATCTCCAGCAGTGATCTTCACTAGCATACATTTATGTGGTGTATAAAAACTTCTGTTCAGATATCTCCAAGTGAATAACTGCCAGTTTATTGATGATGTTGACTTCTTAGAGGATTTTAAGATAATCTTTTTTTCCTTTTTGTTAGGAGGGTAATTATTTATCTGTGTATAATAATTCCAGTAGGTGTCTACTTGGTATACTTTTGTTTTTTTTAATTATTTTGTAAATATTAGATAGATATCCAGCACCTTGATAAGTTTGATTATTAATTATAACAATGCATTCAATAAATTTTGGGACAGTATGTCTAACTGTATCTTGCATTTGTTCAATTCTATTTATAAGGTATTGCCTTAGATTTTTCAGAAGTAGCCATGAGTCATTATTTATATTATATTTTCTGATTATCTGATCTTTAGTTAATATTTTCTCTTGTTCTACCAGTTGATGACAGTAGCTTATTGAGCCGATCTTGAGCATATTCATTTTCTGAATTTGTAATGTATCAAAGATAGTGGGTGTAAAGGCTATAGGGAAGGTCAGAAAGAACCATGAATTAATATTTGGGACTTTGTTTATGTATGTTTTAAATGTTGTTAGTGTGATGTTTATATATTTGGATGGCAGTATGTTATTTTTATTTTTTCCTTCTAGATAATCTTTTAACATCCAAACTAGAGGTGATGGTATTATAGTTAAATTATCTGATATGTTGTTGTAACTAAGTGCAGTATAGATCTGTTCATGTAATTGTTTCCATATAGGTTTGTAGTGAGCATTTAACCATAAGGTTATATTTTTAACAACAGAGGACGTAATATATACCTCAATATCTGGTAAATTGATTCCTCCATCTTCCCAATTTGGTAAATGTTTATTTAAGGCAATTCGGGGTTTGTTTGGGAACCATAAAAAGTTTAATATTAGTTTATTATATATCATATTTCAGTTCTGTCATAGTAATTGGCTTAGATTTGATTATTTTGGGAGATGGCAGTGAAAACCTTTGTATTAGATATAATACTTTAGGAAAAATAATTGATTTAATGAGAAATAATTTGTCTCCCATTGTAAAAATATATTTGTTCCAGTTAGATATTGCTTGCTCTATTTTATTTAGTGTTTGTTTTTATAATTGTATATTAGTGAGTCAGTTAAGTCTTCAAGTAGATCTATGCCTAAATATGCTATTTTATTATCTTCTGCTATGTATTTGGAATATTTTTTGTTTATATGTTTCTTTTTAGTATTACATGACATGATTTTTGTTTTGTTTTCATTGAACTGTAAACCCGAGACAGTTTGAAAATTATTTATTTCTTTAAATAAAGCTTGTAAAGATATATTGGTGTCTGATAGGGTAAAAAGTATATCGTCTGCAAATAATTGTAATTTAAGAGATAAAGTTTTGTTGATGCAAATGCTTTTAATATTACTGTTTGATCTGATTTGATTTGTGAATGGTTCTATAAGTAATGCAAATAGCAGTGGTGATAAAGGACAGCCTTGTTTAGTTCCTTTTTTGATTAGTATGGGACCGGATCTATACAAACCTAATTTAACATATGCTATGGAGTCTTTATATAGTGACTGAATAAGGATGATAAAAGATGTAGGAAAATTATATTCTTTTAGGACTAGTGTAAGGAAATTCCAGTTAACAGAATCAAATGCTTTATTAATATCTAGGGATATTATGTTTAAATCTAAGTTTGAATGTTTACTATAATCTATCAATGACAGAATTCTTTTAAGATTATCATATATATTTCTTCCTTTGATAAATCATATCTGATCATCATGAATTAGCATGGGAAGAAAGTGTTTGATCCTGTCTGCATATATTGTTATAAACATTTTATAATCAATGTTTAATAAGGATATTGGTCTATATGATGAGCATTGTTTCTCATCTTTGTCTGATTTAATTATTGGTGATATCAATGAGTATTTCCAGGAAGGTGGTATAATTATATCTCGATTGACTATGGAGTATACTTTTAAGAGTAAAGATATAGCTTGATTATGTATTACTTTATACATTTAGGTTCATAGGTTCATAGGTTCATACTAGCATATCTGGCTATCTGGGGCATTTACAAAGCCTAGCGCATCCTTTTGTGCTTACGCCACCCCTTTAGTAGGGGGACTATACTATATTATTTTTTGCCTCTGTCTGTCGAAAGTGACACTGAGGTAATCCCTGGGGTATATCTGCGATCTCTTTCTGGTATTACATTATCCGGGCAAGGTGCTTTATTTAGTTTAAGCTTTTTAATCTGTGATTTCAGTTCTGTCATAGTAATTGGTTTACTTATAGTATCAATTTGTTCCTGTGTTAATCTAGTAAGAATTTTGTTTTTAAGATAATTTATTATATCTTTGTTGGGTTTTTCATGGATATTTGAAAGGTTATCATAGTTATATTGTAATCTAAAGGCTTCTAATATATCATTTAGGTCTGTGACATTTTTCTTTGTATTAGGGATATATAAATCTTTTATTTGCTTAGATTTGATTATTTTTTTTGTTCTGTTAGCTAGTTGTCTCTGATGTGCTGGATTTGTGGAATAAGAATTTAGTTTTATCTTTTCTAGGTTAATCATTGTCTTATGATGTAAAATTTCTGCATATTTGTTGTTAATTTGTAGTAATTCTTGAATTAAATCTTTATTTCCTACTTGAATTTCTAATTTCAATTTATCAGCTTTCTTTTGTAATTCTATCATATCTTTATTCCATATTTTCCTTTTATTAATATACCAGGATAGTACTTTTCCATATATATATATATATATATATATATATATATATATATATATATATATATATATATATATATATATACTTTTAAGGAGTCTCAGATATATATTTCTGAGATGTTCTTTGTGGAATTTAGTTCAAGGAGAGTTTTTATTTCTCTTTCACAAAAATCTTTAAAGTCTGTTAATTTTGTAATGTAAAAAGGTATTCTTGTAATGGGATTATTGTTTATATGCATAAGCTCCATTTCAAAAACTAGAGCATTATGATCTGATAATGGACAGTTTATTATTTTGACATTGTTTATTTTTGCTACTAAGTCATTGGATATGTACATCCTGTCAATCATGGAGCTAGTCTTATATCTATGAGAGGAAAAAGAATAAATTAATGAGTCTGGGTCAGCAAATTAATTTATATCTTTTATGGAGATTGCATCTATGAACTTTAAAAGTGTCTTTGATATAGGTAACTTTCTTCTTTTATTTTTTGAATCTGTATCTTTGCCATCTGTTATACAGTTGAAGTCTCCTGCTATTATTAGACTACCTTTAGTTAAAAGTAATATTTCTTCAAAATGATGCTTTACTGTTCCTATGCCAAGTCCTGGTATCCAATATAGGTTAACTAAAATATATATTTTTCTATTTAACTCCATATTCACTAAGCAAAACAAAACAGACGTGTCTTGATAAGTGTCAATTATTCTGGGAGAAATAGTTGTATTACGCATTAGTATGGCTACTCCTCTCTTCTTTTGTTTATATTGAGAATTTACTAATACTGTATAGTTATTAATATTGAGATTATTTATATCTTTATCTAGTAGATGCGTCTCTTGGAGAAATACTATTTGTGGATTGTGTAGATTTATGTATTTATATTGGCTCCTCCTTTTAGTACTATTATTCAGACCATTAACATTTATAGACAGATATTTCATGTGTTGGTTTATGTTTGATTTGTATGACAGTATATATATAAATAGTTTTAACTCTTGGTTTGCACTATATGTATAATTTACACTTTTCTTCATATACAAGTTCTGCGTATCTTCTGTAGACATCAAAACAGTATAAGAAAGCAATGAAACTTCTAAACTTACAATTTATAATTGGTTACACCTTTTCCTATCTCTATGAGGTAATATACCTCTTTGCATGAGTAACAAAAGTACCCACGCAAACCTTCTAAATCTGTGAATAGTGTTTGGACTAATCTCTCTTAACCTCATAACTTAGTATGTCACTATTTACATACATCAAAGGGTTAACATAGTCAGCTAATAGATAATTATATGCAATTATGTGTGTAAGTATTAATATTTATACATCAATAACATGCCTATACTGGTTTAATCTTGCTTGCAGAGTTTCTTCTAATCAGGGTTCCAAAAACAATTTTTCAATTACATTCAGATTCATTTCAACTTAGTACAACAATTCACATAACAATCCAACATGACACAGTTGCTTTAATTCATACTGCAAAGACTCCAATACCTTATCAATTAGTTACTATGATTAAATACTCATATTATTTATGTTCATTTTAGATCATAGTTTCATTAGTCTTATAACATGTTTAAGGTAATTTTTCACCTCTAGAGTCTATATCATGTAATATTTGTGCTATAAGAATATTATCTATTCTATAGTTATGTGACTATTTCTCATTTTCTTCTTCATTCTTTAGGAAATAATTAGTTTTATTACCACTTAACATTTGAGAAAGTCGTTTTTCAAGTCATATTACAGAGCTCTTCAAAAAATTGTGTCAGCTTACGTGACAATATATGTAACGATCTTTACACATCTTAAGGTTCAAGACACTCAAGTATCTAGTAAGTGAGTGTATATATACATATATGCTGACAAGGCCATGTCAAACCCAGAACTGTTGGACATGCTACACTTAAAGAAATCCCAATCTCTCAGAGCCACATGCTCCAGGGTCTAAACCTTGTCATCACAATAAACAAAACATGCTAGAGGGATAGGTTCCTGACCCAGAGACTGCCCAGACTCTGGAAAGGAACCTTGATGATTGGATGGGAGAGAGGAAATTCACCCCGGGGATCAAATCAGTCACCCTGCCAGACAGAGGTGCAGGGAAGTAATTAGTGTGGAAAGAAATAGCCAAGGAATTGTTATGATTAGGCTTGTATAAGTCCTAGGGCTGATAGTCTTGTACCAATCTATGAACCTATGAAGCTATTTATGGATCCTGTTGTATATGTGCAATATTCTGGTACTGGAAATTCTTAATATTAATCTATACATCTATATATACAATAGTGCCTTTCTGTATATCTAATAATATTTGACTCTTTTCAAACAATAACTATGTGTAGGTTGCTATTTCTGTTAGTATATAGAGAACCTATTAGAAAATTTATTAGTATCTGTTTGCTAAATCTAATCATATTTTACTTCATTTAGTTTGTGTGTTAAATGTTTAGTAACTGTCAGTAACATAAAAGGGTAAGTATGTTCGTGATCACTAGTTTTCAGTATGATATAAATATCTCTTAAATTGGAGAAGCTTTTTAATTTATTTTTTATTTTATAGTGTAGTTATCTTAGTACTGTGTTTATATATATATATATATATATATATATATATATATATATATATATATATATATATATATATATATATATATCATAGTTTTTCTTAAGCCTTTTTATATATTAGTTTTGTAATTTAGGGGTGCTAGCAATTTAAGAAGTGCTAGTTTTGGGATTTACTTCCTTGTCTAGTGATGTTGCAATTACTTTTTATTTAAAGGACGTCGTACGCAAACACAAAGTGCTCGCGATGAAAAATAAAACATTTAGGTATTGCTTGCATGTGTACTTGAGGCTGCTGTCTCATGGATAGAGCGGGAAAAGTAGTGAAGATTTTTCTTAACTTTCAAGGTATCGCTCGTGGTAATATTCTTTATTGCATACATTTATCTGTGTTATATATAAGACAGACTGCATGGCACATCCTAGTGAAACAAACAGCACCAGCTACATTACTCTATACAAAAGTAGATTCAATCTGTCATCTTAGTTAAATAAAATAAATTACTGTAATAGTATACAAGGATTTAAACCCTTAACTAACTACAACCATCCAGCACAGCTCAACCATCTTCAATATACATACCTTTTTCCCCCCTTCTAGTCAGAAAGCTTTGTTTAGGTACGTTATATACAGTAAGAGTCTGCATCCGGGATGCGACAACAGCATAATTCACATAACCAGATACATGTGCACATTCAAGCAGTCATTTAATCTCAATAAAGTAAATCATTACTATAACATTAATGAATTAAGAACTTTAACTATGGATAATATTTAACACAAACATACCATTTTCAAAAATGCATTTTTTTCCCCTTGCTCTGGTCGGAAAGCTTAGATTACAAATATTATATAAATAAAGCATTCAGAAACTCTACAACAAATTGCTAGTATAGCTAAATATATGGTGAAATGATTATATCAGCTTGAATTATATATTAAATTGTATGTATCGTGAACATATTGCTCTATGTATTTTACTTGTTGGTGATTAAATCAGAGTTGCAATGAAAGAAAAACACTGTTATCATGTTTCAAATATACTTGTATAGACATAAGTGATAATGTTAATTTACCCAGTTTATATTTATTCTAAGTTTAAGTGAGATAAGATAAATAGAAACAGTACCTGTTATATTACTGTGATTAATGACTGGAAGATTTCCTGTTAGTTTTTATGACATTGTATAAAGCTTTATGCTACATGTAACATGTAAGTTATTTGTCCTTTAGTTTTTTTTTTTTCTTTTGTTCAACGGTCTTTCTGTTGTTTACTTCTGCATTTCTTTTTGGTGTGCTGTTTGTCCAATCCATATATTCTGCTTGTGTTAAAAAGTTGTTATTAGTGAGATATTTTATTGCTGAATCCACTGTTTCAAATATTTTTATTCCCTCTGGAAGGAAAATTCTAAGTCTTGCTGGAAATAAAAGATGAGTCTTTAGTTGTTTCTTTTTCAAGATTTTTATTATTGGCATGAATTCTTTTCTTTTGGAAACCACTTTTGTAGAGTAGCCATTATCAGATCTAATTAATGCATCATTATATTTGATGGGTGTGTTAGTCCAAGCATTCTTGAGGATGAGTTCCTTGTCTTGTGTGGAGAAAAGTTTTACAATTATGGATCTTGGTTTGTTTTTGGTTAAAGATGCTTTCCCTGAAGTTGACAATGACCTGTGTGCATGTTCTATACCATAAGAAAGGGCTTCCGGTAGTTTTAATATATTTGGGATCCAGGTGGTAAGAAAGTTTATTATATTGCCCCCTTCTGCTTTTTCTGGCAGACCATATATTTGGATATTATTTCTTCTCATTCGGTTTTCCATGTCATCTATTTTCTCCAAAAGATGTGTATTTTGTTGCAGTAAAAATTCAGTTTGTTGTTCTTCTTGTAAAAGTCTGGAATCAATGCCATTTAATGACTGTTCTATGAGAGATATTTGACCTTTCTGTTGTGTGAACATTTCCTGAAGCTGTTCAAGTTGTTGAGAACATGTTTCTTTAAAAGAGTCCAATTTATTATCCATCTTATCTATTTTGGTTGTCAGTTCCTGAATATTTAAAATAAGTAAATGTAAATCCTATTTGAATGATGAGTCTTGAGGTGGATTCCTGAGATGGCTCATTCTGTGTAGCTGATGCTGCTGTTAATTTTCTAGTATTTAATTTGACAGGAATTTTCCAATGATAAGCAATAAAAATTATTCTGAAGATGTCTCTGAATATTACAAAGTGGTTAGTAGTGAAGATATCCTCTTATTGTTCTTTTTTTCTCAAAATTCCTGTCTGAAATTTTATTGAGGAAAGAGAGCTGTGAGAAAGTGCTGTTACCAGGTCACCATCTTGGCCATGCCCCTAGTGGTGATGATTTTGAATGTGCCCTTTCAACTTGTTTTACTTTTTGGTAAATTCATGATGTTTGCATGGATAATTTTATATATGGTTCCTTCCTGCTGGTTCATTGGTTGAGGATTCAGAGTTGAATCCCCAACAACCACACTACCCTGAATGCTTCTGATCTTGGAAGCTAAGCAGGGCTGGGCCTGATTAGTACTTGGATGGGGAACCACCTGGAAAGCCAAGAGCATTGGCTGTTTAGCCGTGATTAACTTTTACAAGGTTCAGCACTTTGCTGATTTTCATTTACTATTTATCCTATTGGTCTATTTTTACATTTAAACTATCTGATTTGCTGTTTGCTTCTTAATCCTTTATTGGCTGAGATTTTGAGTTAAGCTATGACATTGGCTGAATGTTCCATTAAAAAATAGAAATCCAAGTCTGAACCAAATGTATCTCAAGTAATGAATATTGTAAAAAGAGATAAAATAACTGGAAGAGGGATCTTTGGAAAACAGAAGGAGCAAATTACATATAAATAAATGGAGCTTGTGGGAACAATACTTGCAGAATAATGTTCAGGAGGAGGACTGAGGTTTAAAGGAAGACAGGAAATGAGTAATTTATATAAAGTTGGACTTGTGATAGTTATAAAGAAAGAAAACATTTGTGATGTATAATGTATACAAGTGGGAAAATGTAAACATGGTTTGTTTTCTTCTCTATTAATGTATATGTGCTTATGTCTTAAGTGATAACTTAATAAAGGTGTTCAAAAATGTTCCACAACACTGAGATGTCCTTTTCTGGATTCATTAAGTACAAAATATACAAATTAAGCCAATTTTTTTTACTAAAACCTTTACTAATTATCACTCAAGAGATAGGTAAGCATACATTTATATAAAAAAATTAAAAAAACAAAACAAATTAACATGATCCTTATTGCAAACATTATACATCATGTGCTTTTTTGTATAACTAGCATCAATCCGGCATTGCATAAATTGCTCAGTTTTTGCCTTCCTTTAAATATCACTTCTCCTCCAAAACAATATTCGGCATCTATTGTTCTCACAGTTTCTAGTTTTTCCTATGTAATTTGCTTCTACCCTTTTCTAAAGATCCCACTTTTGGCTCTTTTATCTCTGTTACAATATTCAGTACTTCAAATACAGTTAGTTTGGACTTTTCTAGTAACTGATTTTTTTGGCAGCCATCCAAATTTAACTTAGCAAAGCCTTAGTATGTCTAGGTAATTCAGATCTTGTATCTCAACTCAAAAAATAATTTCCTTAGTTACATCCATTTGCTCACCCAATATTTCTGACAGAGTACACTGCAAGGAATTTTTGAAGTCTGCCAACTCATTACACTCCCAAAACATATGTTCACAGTAACCTCTTTATCCCCATCATACATTCAATGTGTGTCATCTACCTGAAGAAAATTCATTGTAGTCTGCTTGGGGTATAAAAATGTGTATAAAAACACTTCTTTTTAAACAAAAAAATTCTTTTTGAATGATCATTTATGACACAGGCAATCATCCATTTATATAAATGAAAACAAACCATACTGACATATTTTCAGTTGCAAAGCTTATACACCACATATAATCTTCTCTACAGAACATTACATAGCTCATTCAATTCATGCCTTCCCTTAAACCCCATTCCTTCTCAAAAACTTTATTCTGCATGTATTGTTCCAACAATTCCCATTTTTTCTATGTAATTTTCTCCTACTCTTTCTAAAGATCTCACTCCCAGTTTTATTTATCTCTGTTACTATATTCACTGCTTCTAGTATGGCTGGTTTAGACTTTGATTTCCATTTTCTAGCAATTGCAATTTGGCAGCCACCAGAATTAAACTCAGCAATGCCTTACTATATCTAGGCAATTCTGATTATTTATCACACTCAAAAAATGTATTTCCTTCATTAACCAATTTGCCCACCTGGTATTTCTGGCAGAGTAGTCTGCAGGGAATTTTTAAAGTCTGCCAACTCATAAAACTCCACAAAAGTATTTCCCCAATTACTTCTTTCTTTCCCATCGCACCTCCAACATTTGAAATCTACTTGAGGAAAAATTCTTTGGAGTCTGCTTGTGGTATGTAAACAGTTCCAAGCAAAAATTCTAACTCTTCAAGACTTTGTTGCATATTTGGGAGCCACACATATATCCTCCCATTGTTTCTTTGTGAATTACTTATCCAATCTCTCTTTTCAATCCTTTCTAACCTCTGCTGATTGATTCCTATAGTTATCATGTGATATTGTATGTGCCCTACTAATTATCCCTTCTAAACACAAGCTTCTGTTTTAGATTCTACTAAAAACTCTACCAGCACTTGTCTTTCACTTAGGAACCCCTATTCCTTTCTCCTTGTCTATACTCTGATATCATTCCTTGATAGGGAAGGGAGTCTCTAGCCTGCATTATATTATTGGCCTCTTCCCATTCTATTTGCTCCCAATACCTTGGTTCCTTTGCCAGTTTTCATCCGTAAATTTCAGCCTCCTCTTGCCTATTGTCTGTATCCATAATTCCAGTCATCTCTATCGGCAGTATCTCTTTTCTCCATTCTTATGTTGGCTTAGGTCTTAGAATAATTTCTGCTACTTTTACAAATATAATATCCTATATGGTTATTGCTATTCTGCTTAATGGTCTGCATCCAAAATCCCAGTCTGTCCTTGCTTCTTGAGCTTCCCCCTGTTTCATCATCATCATCCTTTTCAACTTTGAATTATAGCTTTCTGCTTGTGCCTTAATTGTGTATCTCTGAAATAGCCCTTCAAATCGGGTAATCCCAAACCACCTTGTTCTATGGGATGGATCAACTTGCCCCATTTGACTCTTGTCCTCTTCCCCTCCCAGATAAAATCATTCAAATCTTTATTAATTGCTATCCACAGCTTCTCCTCTGGTTGATGAAAATGTATGCCTGACCTTTGTATAACACTAAAGGGACTAAAAAACATTTTAACTGCTTGTATTTTGCTATCCAAATCCATAAAAGAAAGCTTCCTTTTTCTTAATTTTTGTATTATCTTTTGTTTGGTCTCATCCCACATACTCTCAGCTGCCATAACAGAATCCTTTTTAACCCATACTTCTAAGTACTTCATTTGATCATGTCCCCATAAATATGGGTATTGCTGAACCAGTTTGTGTGGGTATATAGTTTATAGCTATTAACTTTGTTTTATCTTCATTAATTTTGTATCCCAAAAACATTTGAAACTGTCTCAGAATGTTCCATAACACTAACATTTCCTTTTCTGATACTATCAGGTACAAAATAATATCATCTGCAAACAAAGTCAACTTTTCCTGATTACCATACTAATTATGTCCTTGAATTACTGAGTCCCTTATTTTCTTTGTCGATGATTCTAAATTTAATGCAAATAACAAAGGTGATGAAGGACACTCCTGCCTGGTTCAAACAAAACTTATCAGAGAGGAACTGCCCCCCACTTTAATTTTTGCCTACGACCCCTCATATATCATCATATTTAACCTTATTATTGTGTCAGGGAATGCAAATGCTTCCATTGCCCACCTCATAAAATCCCAGCTTACTCTGTCGAATGCTTTCTCTGTATCAAGACCCACCAACAGCAGTGGTATTTTCTTACATTCTGCTTCCTTCTGGATCATCATTGTTCCATTAATGTTACCAATTATATCCTTGAATATCCGAGTCACTTATTTTCTTTGCCAATGTCATTAAACATAAAACAAATAAATAAACATAAATTGGACACCCCTGTCTGATACCTCTGTTCAAACACAACTTAATGGAGAGGAACCTTCCCACTTCAGTTCTTGCCTATGATCCTTCATATATCCTCCTAATTAACCTTAATATTGTATCAGGGAATGCAAATGCTTCCATTGCCCTACTCATAAAATCCCAGCTTACTCTGTCAAATGCTTTCTCTGCATCAAGACCCACCAACAACAGCAGTATTTTATTACCTTCTTCCTCTGAATCATCATTGTTCTATTAATGTTGTCAAAATGTTTACCTTCTCTCCACAAAAGCATGTTCATCCATATCTTTCAATCATGGCAACACCTTTGGGATTCTCTTAACTAATATAGAAATATGCACTGTATAATCATGGTCTAAAATTGAAATGGGTGTATATGAAACTGGATCTGATGGGTCTTTGCCCTGTTTGGGTAATACAGCCACCATAACTTTCTTCCATGATACTGGTGCTTCCCCTCTTTTTAAAATGCTATTAAATAAAATCTTTCCGATTTTTATCACCTCTTTCACTTCAAACTTCCAAACTTCCACAGGAATACCATCTGTTCCTACAGGCTTCCATGTAGACTGATTATATAGGTTTATAGGTTTATAGGTAGGTACTAGGCTATCTGCCCAAAGGCATTTATAAGCCTAGTCAGAATGTGTTGGCTTTCGCCACCCCCTTAGATTAGTTCCCTGTGCCTCTGTCCAGCAGAGCCACTGAAGTGATCCCCGGGGTATGCTTTCTGTTTCCCATCCACTCGTCAAGGTTTCTCTTGAAGAGGGTTAGTGAGGACCTCTGCCTAATGCAGATTGGAATCTTGTTCCAGAGCATGGGAAGTCTCTGGGACAGGAATCTATTCCTCCAGCATGTCCTATTTATTGTTGTGGTGAGGTTTAGATCCCTAGAGAGTGTGGCTCGAGGGGATATGGTTTTCTTTAGGTGGAGCATGTCCATCAGTTCTGGGTTGGACATGGCCTTGTATGTCAGGCAGAGATCACCTCTCAGTAGGAGGTATGCAACCGAGTACAGCTGAAGTTTCTTCAGTCGAGCTGCATAGGGCATCTGTTTGAGGTCAGTGATCCTCTTGGTGAGTTACTTCTGTGGTCTTTCCAGTTGTTGCAGGTGTCTTGTAAGGTACATCCCAAATGGGGCATTGTACTCTATGATGGGTCTTGTGAGTGATGCTTAAAGGGGGTCAATAACCTCTTTTGATCTGGATGCAAACCCTTTTGTGATTAGGTGGGCCACATAGAAGGATTTTCTAACTACTTTGGCAATGTGATTATCAAAGGACAGGAACCAATAAAACCACAACAGGCACCCAAAGAGGCAGAAGGTAATAATAAAACACAAGCCTGTATCCTGGTTCTGTGGCACCCTTTCCTTGGAGTTTTTGGATTATCAAAGGACAGGTTACTATCTACTTGGGTCCCCGATCCCTTATTACATCTTCCATATTTAGGGGCCTACCACCTATGTGGTAGTTTGTGGGTATTTTTTTTTCCAAAGGGGGTGACTATGCACTTTTTGGCATTTAGCTTGAGGCCATGGTTTTGACACCTGGTATCTGTCTCAGTGAGACACTTTTGGAGGATGTCTGTGTCTGCCAGAAAGTCAATTATAGCCCCTAGTTTGCAGTCGTCTGCGAACTTGGTAGCCATAGTCCTTCTGTGCTTGCCTGTACTTCTGAGAAGTACATGCTGAAGAGGAGGGGTACTAGGACTGAGCCCTGGAGAATGCCACTTGTAACCGGTTTAGAGTCAGACCTAGCTCCCGCAACTCTTACCATGTGGGTTCTGTCCGTGAGCCAGTTGGCAACCCATCTCATGATGTAGGGGTTTGTGTTCAGACTGGTGAGCTTGTCTATAATACCTGAATGGGGAATGGTGTCGAAGGCCTTTGCAAGGTCTAGGTAGGCTGTGTGGACCACCTTTCCCTCGTCTATAGCATTGGTAACTGTCTCAAAGAAGTCCACCAGGTTTAGAAGGCATGATCTGCCCTTAACAAAGCCGAACTAGGTAGGGTCCAGTGTTTGGAGGTTCCCAATGTCTCTGTTTATGAGATCCATGATGATGTGCTCCATAGCCTTGCAGACCAAGCTATTCAGGCTTATAGGGCGATAGTTCTCGAGGTCTACCATTTTTATCTCATCTCCTCCTGTCTTAACCTTCAGTTGTTGAGCCTCATCTTCCTCTAATATTGGCATAATTAAGTCTTCCATAAATATTTCTATTTCTGCTCTTTCTTGGTTTCCATATTCTTCTGCTTTATAATTTTTTTATAAAATTTCTGAAAAATTTAGGATCTCTAGTTATTTTTTCTTGTTATAGGCTCCCTAAGTTTGGCAACCGCCCTTTCTATGTTCGCTTGCTTAAGTCCTTGTGCTAAAATTTCTGTCCTTGGAGTTGTTATCAAAAGATAGTTGCTGAATAACACTCATGCATATTACCCAGATACTCCCTTATTTTTTCTTTAGCACTCTGCAGTTGCTCTTCTTCTTATTCTGTTGGATTCCACTTATTCTGCAATACTTTAACCTTTGTCAGAACCTCTAATTACTTAATATTACTTCTTAACCACATCTCTTTTATTTGTACTCTGTTTTTAAGCTCCATTTTCATTCACTAGCTATCCCTTCTGAAGAAATTTCTATCTTCCGTAGTAACTCTCACATAATTTCCAGCAGTAGCATAGCTAGGGTGGGGTGAGAGGGTCAACTTTCCCAGGCAGAAAGTGTTTGGGGAGGTTAAGTCAGCTGATTCAGATCTGTTTAATTCAATACTAGCTTTTAAATGCCAGTATTGCATTTGTGGTCAAAGCTAAGTGCTATAGTGCTCTATGTGTGTTCTAAACTGTAGCAAACTATTTGCTACATCGTAGTAAGCAGTTTGCTACAATTTAAAAGTAAAAAAGTAGAATATCTGTTTTTGCTTTACATACAACCTAAGCACTGTATTGCTCTTTTCAGGCAGGGTATACACTGTAGCAACTGTTTTCTACAGTTTAAAAGAAGAAATATTTTTTAATTAAATGTGGGAAAGGAGGGTCTGGGTTATAGTTCATAAACATGACCTGAATGGCTGGGACAGGAAGGGAGAGTGACATATCATGCATCTGGCCACCTGGTTGGTGTGCAAGTAGAAGGAATGGCCATTTTATTTTTTTTGCTCTTCAGTGGAAGAGTTGAGGTGTGTGTATCAAACTATAATAAGCTGATTGTGACAATGTGGTGATCTGCATACTACAGTAAAGTGATTTTGTTTCTTGGTCTTTAATGGAAGAGTGGGGGAGAGGCAAGTATGTAATTGTAAAAAGCCGATCACAACAATGTAGAGATCAGCATATTACAGTAAAGTGCTTTTTTTTTTGGAAGAGGTGAGAGGGTAGGATTAGTAGATTTCAAGACTGCATAAACTAAAGCACTGCTGATGAGCCCCTGCTGGGTGAGGAAAGTAAACCAATATATTTTTTGTCTGTGAGTGATAAAGCTGCTTTCTGTTTTACCTGCTCCATTTTGTTTTTTGTTTTAAGAAATCTGCTTGGCCTAGTGTTTTTGTTCTCTGTGAGAAATAGACACTTAAATTATCTAGGCTGTACATTTCACATGTTTTTTCATTGGTTAAATTGTTTCTTGAGTGATACTTAAATATACAGTGAAATTCTGGGTCTGTGTCTCTTTCTGAAAAGATTTCAAGCCTGCATAAACTAGAAGCACTGCTGGTGATACCCTGCTAGTTTTCCCACCTGCCCTCTCCTTCATTTATCTGCTTTCTAAACCTGGTGATTTTGAGCTGTCCACCCCACCCCTACTGTAAATTGAGCTCAATAAGCTCCTCCCTTTCTACATTGCTGTTGATATCTTGAATTATGTATTTGACTTTCCTTTTGCTTATATTGAAAAAGTGCATTTTGACTCTATTGTGTGTTCTACTGATTTACTTGCTCTGAATTCATTATCTAGCTAGCTGTTGGATAAAGTAGTATATTTCTACAGTCTTACATGCACTCGGTTTTACATCGGGGTCAGTGGATTTTCCATCTAGTGCACTGGGAGGTAGCCTGGTCTGTTTAGGTTAGGGAAACACTTCAGAATTCTGCATATAGTTTTATTGGCTGGAGGGCTTATTAGTCAGGTTATCTTGCTTTTAGTGGCTGCATAAATTCTGTACAATTGAGTGGTTCTTGGCTCATTTATAGAAAGCAAAGTTCTTGTATTTAATAATCAAACTTTTATAAGCTGTTTAAAGTACAATGTTGTATCTGTATCTTTAAGTTTGTTTGGGGTAGCATTTTGTATCTTTTAAGTTTGTGGTAGCATTTAATTCCAGACACTCCTTTACTGTGCTTTTTCATTAGAAGGACTGGGATTAATTATCTAATGGCAGTAGGTGCTTACCTGGTCTATCCAAAGGGGTTCTAAGCATATTTGCACTTCTCGCATATACTGTGACTGTTCTTTAGCAGTTTCACAAAAAAACAAACAAAAAAAAACTGTACTGTCTGTTGCTGCTTTAAATAGTTAATTGCACTGTGTTGCATTGTATCTATTAGTTGTAGGTAGTTCATGTGGTCTTGTTACACTTGGGCTCCAAACCCGCTATTTTACATTAAGGAAGGTGTTTTTCTGCACCCTTCTGACAGAAGTCTGCTGATCTAACCTATCTGAGTTGGGGATTACTAATGGAAGACTTATTGTGTGCTTTCCTTATTGGTAGTTAGCTTAAAACTTGTTTCTTTCTCTTTGCTTATATTTAAGCCTCACATTTGAGTAGTAGTGCTCTTTGTGCAGCAGAGGTTAGCAGTGCCCTCTACAGATGAAAAAGCCTAGAAGCTCAGTATTTCCCTAAACAGCTGTCAGTGAAACCCTTCCAAGGTTTTCTGCTGCCCTAGGAGCAACTCAGTTGCACACTGAGCAGCGTTACCTTATTGATCAACCTTAGCCTACACAAAGTATAGTTCCTTCTTGTAGTCTTGGCACTACCAATACAGTCCTGTCAAATTAACCCACTCCATTCCCTAATAAAACATACAGTAAGCACCTGTTATCATGGATGGGCAGTTTCCCATCATTTGTCTAGCTAGCCTAATAGACATGGGCAACTTGAGGCAATGCAGCAATTGTCTCATGTAGAATGATGACTACTTACTCCTGAAACAATCAAATACTGTACATGACAGATGCGGTTACACTATGCAATTGGTGGCAAGACTCTCACATAAGGACAAATCAAATGTCAAACAGGTTGTTAGCACACGCACGTGCACACACACACACACACACACACACACACACACACACACACACACACACACACACACACTAAATAAGGACATGACAAATAAACTCATGTATGTGGAGGCACTCACTAGTAAGTTACCAAAAGATCAGAGGCCTCCCAAATTGAAACCACTTGCACACATAACAAAGCAAAAAAACAACCACAACATGCAATATCACACACACCAGTGTCTCAACAAATAAGCCCTTAAGGTGTAACACTACAAGTCCTAATGCATTGGTCATAGGTGACTCCATTGTGAGACACAGGGATGTTGCCCTCACGAGACTGGATAAGGAGTGGGTTATGGTTAGCTGCCTGTCAGGTGCCAGGATCCATCAAGTCACTCAAGCATTCAAGTCACTCCCTCACTCACAAGTATTGGTATGATTCTGTCATAGTCCATGTGGGGGTGAATGACTTCAGACATACCTTACTGGACTATATGAAGAGAGACATGACTGAGCTCTCAGATTATTTATCACAGGCAGGTATAACCCTAGCCTTAAGCAGCATTCTACCTTCTCCAATGATGATGCCACAATACAGCCAAAAAATGATTGACTTTAACAATTGACTTAGCTTCTGGTGTCAGCCCAATGGGATCCAATATCTATCAGTCTGGGAAGACAGGTTGATAGGCCTCATTGCTTTGCCAGAGATGGTCTGCACCTGTCTCCTCTAGGCTTTTGGATACTGGTAAAGGCATTAGTCACCCATTATGCCTTTTTTAGGTAGTGTCCAAATAACCAACATCCTAATATAACAAAATCCTCTCTAGATAAA
Source organism: Protopterus annectens (assembly GCF_019279795.1). Taxonomy (NCBI): domain Eukaryota; kingdom Metazoa; phylum Chordata; order Ceratodontiformes; family Protopteridae; genus Protopterus; species Protopterus annectens. Next base: position 128,386,691 of record NC_056726.1, on the reverse strand, counting down.
CTCAAGGTACTGTTGCTTAATGCTAAGAGTCTATACAAGAAACTGCACTCCCTGGAAATACTCCTCAATTTTGAAGATACTGACCTCCGCGCAGCCACCAAGACATGGTTCAAAAGCACGGAAAGCACACAAGCCATGCAGGGCTACAATGCCTTCCATATGTTCAGACCACAAACTGAGCATGAAAGAACCAAAGGAGGAGGTGTAGCCATTTTCACTAAAGTTAAGTACACCTCAAGACTGGTCAAACAGTATGACTATCTTGAGCTACTCCATGTCCAATTAACTATAGGCAAAGCCCCTGCCACATCATAGCTAGCTACAGGTCCCCCACAATGAACAGGAAAAGCATACTGCATGCCTGTACTTACTGGAGTCACTTGCCATACAGCCCAATGCCTTAGTCATGGCTGATTTTAATTATCCTACCATTGACTGGGAAACATACATGACCACAAACATGCTGGCTCAGAGGTTCTTGGACTTTGTCAATGCAAATGATCTGGAACAACTAGTCAGCACATCCACAAGAGACTCAAATGTCCTGGATATAGTACTCACTAAAATTGCAACCCCACCATGTGATGTCCTCCTTGGTAAGATTGGAACATAAATCAGTCTCGTTCGATGTATTTATAAGACCAGATATCCCGTCAAGCTCAAAAATACTTAAGAATTTTTCAAAGACAAATTGCGTCCTACAAAGTGATGGTATAAGAAGTTTTAAAGCCCCCTCAAACACAGATAACATGGACTCCTAAGCAGAGGTGTACACCAATACCCTGTATAACCACTTAAGCAGTTGTATAAAATTGGCTGTACCTGACAGAATTAAAATCAAGTCTTGCTGACCCCTACTATAAACAGACTATACAACAAGAGAAATAAACTAATGTCTAAGAACAAGAGGGAACTGGCTCAGTAGAGGAATAAATTCCTTTTAAGCTTAAATAAATAAATTAGAGATCTTGTCAAATCCTCCAAAGCTAATTATGAAGCAAAAATAGCCTCCCTAGCTAAAGATATTCACAAGGCATTCTATAACAATGTCCAAAATCTAAAAGGGAATACCCAGCTATGTACTGAACTGGTTGTGGATGGCATCACCCATACTCAACCAGAGGTAATAGTCAACCTGCTAGCTGACAGATTTGAAGCAAGCTTCACCCCTTTGTCCCCTCCAATCAACCTTCAAAGTATACCTGCCACCTCAGCCTATTGTCTCAAGAGAGCAGGTCATCTCTGCACACTCCAAGGCCAAATACACTGCATCAGTGGGACCAGACAACATCCCAGGTTGCCTTTTAAACAACTTAAAACATGACCTAGCAGACCCACTTGGATCCCTGTTTAACACAACCTGTAACTAGCTATGTTCTAGCAGAATCAAGGACAGCAACAGTAATCCCTCTACACAAAGGAGGACTATCAACTGACCCTGGGAATTATAGGCCCATAAGCTTGAGTAGTCTCATCTGCATGCACCTTATTAACAAGGACATAGGTAATGTTCAGTCTCTGGACCCAACCCAGTTTGGATTAATTAAAGGTAGATCATTCCTGTTAAACATGGCTAACTTCTTTGAAAAAGTCATCAAGGCCCTGCACAAGGGAAAGATGGTGCATACCACCTGTCTTGATCTTGCCAAGGCATTTGACACAATCCCTCACTCAGGTATTATATAGAAACTCTCCCAATTGGGAATCAAACCCTACATTACCAGATGGGTACCTAACTGTCTCACCGACAGGATACATAGTGTCAAAGTGGGTGGCTTCACCTCTAGTAAAAGATCAGTCACCAGTGGCGTACCGCAGAGTTCTGTGCTGGGCTCCTTACTGTTCAGAATTCATTTTGTAGAAGTCCAGGAAAACTTGGATGGCCTGTGGCTGACCAGATTCACTGACAATTACAAATTGGGAGCAATCGCTGAGTCCTCCAACAATGTTGATATACTGCAGACAAGGTTAACACAGACAAATGATTGGTGACAAAGCCACTGATTAAAGCTAAATGCAAAAAAGTACATTATTATTCCCTTTGGGAAAGCTGACATCCCTGCTAATTACATTATAGACAGCAACTCCCTAAGTGTTGACCCAGTGGTATGTGATCTGGGTACTTAGGTTGATAACAATCTGAACTTAGACTACCATGTATAAACAGCAGTAAGGAAATCCTTTTATGTACACATTTTATAAGTAAAGGCATTGCATCTAGATCTAAGGATGTTATAATTCCATTATACTCGATTCTCATCAGACTAATAACTGAATACAGTGCTCCCTTTTGCATGTACCTCACCAGACACCTGCAACAATTGGAGAGACCACAGAGGTTTCTCACCAAGAAATTACAGGGTACACAAAACAAGTCTTTTGGAGAAAGAGTGAAAGCCCTGTCACTATATTCTGTCTCCTACAAGTTGCTAAGGGATGACCTGTGCCTGACTTACAGGGCAGTCTCTGACCTGGCCCTGATGTGAATGCTATACATTCTTAAATCAAACTGCAGGACGGTCACTCAGTCCAGGGATCCTAACCTAGCCTATAACATGAACAGGTCATGCTGGAGAGATAGATACATCTTCCAGAGACTGCCATGTCTCTGGAACAAGCTTCCACTTTCCGGGAAACAGAGCCCCTCCCTGACCCTCTTCAAATGCAACCTAGATCAACAGATGAGTGACCATAAATTCACTCCTGGGATGGCTCCCATGCCCTTCCAGGACAGAGGAAATCTGTATTAACTACCATAGACCCTTACCTCTGTGAACTTCACTCACCTAACCACTGCCATCTGGGGCAACTTCATTGATTGCTATTCATCGATTTCAATTCTGCCTTCAACACTGTCATTCCTCAGAATCTGATATTGAAGCTACTTCAACTGGGCATAGACTCTCATTTATGCAATTGGATTCTGTGCTTTCTTACTGAAAGGCCTCAAAAGGTTTGTGTGGGAGACAACAGCTCCGGAAGTATCATCCTGAACACAGGAGTACTGCGGGCATGTGTCTTAAGCCCTCTCCTTTTTACTCTTCTGACACATGACTGCATGGCCAGACATAAGATGAAGAGGATCATCAAATTCATGGATGACAACTCTGTTATAGGCCTGGTCAAAGACGGAGAGGAGGAGCCCTACAGGAACAAGATTGATCAACTACTGGTCTGGTGTGACAACAGCAATCTAGCACTGAATGTCAGCAAGACAAAGGAGTTGATTGTTGATTTCAGAAGATCTCAGGTACCACACAAACCTCTAGTGATAAAAGGCATGACAGTGGAAAGGGTCAAGGATACAAAGTTCTTGGGTCTTCATATCATGGAGAACTTATCCTGGTCAGTCCATGTATCCAGCATAGTCAAAAAAGCTCAGCAATGCTTGCACTTTCTAAGGAATCTTAGGAAGACAAAATTGCGAAGCTCCATACTTCAGACCATTTATAAGGGCACCATTGAAAGTGCCCTAACCAAAAGCATTACAGTCTGGTATGGGAGCTGTAACAATCAGGATAGGAAGGCTCTCAAGAGAGAGTTGTAAAGTCAGCAGGAAGAATCATTGGCACATCCCTTACACCTTTGGAAGATCTACACAAATGCTGGTGCATCGACAGAGCCAAAAAGATTTCCAGCAATCCAACGCATCCTGCCAATGGTCTGTACACTCGCCTGTCCTCAGGCAGGAGATACAGAAGCCTGCATTATAAGACCACCTGACTAAATAACAGTTTCTTTTCCTCACTATTAGACTGTTGAACTCTTGGGAAAAATGAACCATGAGTCTGTCGAAACATTCATCCACTTCTGTTACATAACTAGCCTATCAAGTGGCTTATTGTATGGATGTGCAATAACCAAGTGCAATACTAAGGTAGCTCACCTACCACACTGAAGGACTATAAAGTGCAATGTACCAACTGTGCAATAATTCAGTCTAATCAAAGATATGCTGCTATTGTTCAGTTTTACTTTTATTCATTTTTCTCTGTCTATATATGGAACTGATTCCTGCATTGAGAACGAAACATTGCTGTGTAGTTCTGAATGACAATAAAGTTTTCTTTGACCTTTGACTTTGACTTTGACAACTTGAGATATATATACGGCTAGGCTTGTAAGGGCTCTGGGGCCATTAGCCCAGTAACCTCCTATGAACTTATGGTATTAGCAGAAATCCACCATTAATGTCTTTTTCCCTCTTCTATCACTATTGGAGCCCCCCTAGCAATCAGAATTATTACTCCCTGAGAGCACTGAAAAACTTGATAAAAACATTGTTACTGGAATGCTTACAGGAAAAAAAAGAAATCCAGCTATTTTATCTTTTAACGTGGAGAAAGCCTGGGGAGAAAAGCTCCATAAAATTAAGCAGTAACCAATGACATTGGTGTGGTATATTGAATATTTTGTTTTCTGTTTTAAGAAATCTGTTTGGCCTAGTGTTTTTGTTCTCTGTGAGAAATAGACACTTAAATTATCTAGGCTGCACATTTCACATGTTTTTTCATTGGTTAAATTGTTTCTTGAGTGATGCTTAAATATACAGTGAATTTCTGGGTCTGGGTCTCTTTCTGAAAAGATTTCAAGCCTGCTTAAACTAAAAGCACTGCTGGTGATTTTATTTTTATTTATTTATTTTACATTTGTTGACCGGGCTAGTCTAACTGGATGTATGTCCATTTTCAGTAGAGGCCCGGGGAGAAAAGCTCCACAAAAACGGATAGTTGCAACTTTCTCCCTGCTAGTTTTTCCCACCTGCCCTCTCCTTCATTTATCTGCTTTTTAAACCTAGTGATTTTAAGCTGCCCACTCCTATTGTAAATTGAGTTTAATAAGATCCACCATTTCTACACACTGCTGTTGATATCTGGAATTATTTATTTGCCTTTCATTATACTTATGTTGAAAAAGTGCATTTTGCCTCCCATTGTATGTACTACTTGATCTGACTTCATTATCTAGCTAGCTGTTGGACAAAGTAATGAATTATTGCACTCTAACAAACAATTGTTTTTGCACAAACGAGGTCAGTGGATTTTCCATCTAATACACTGGGAGATAGCCTAGTCTGTTTAGGTTGGGAAAACACTTGAGATTTCTGATTGTAGTTTTATTGGCTGGAGGGCTTAGAAAGCAACTCAGCTTGTTTTTTAGTGCCTTTATAAATTCTGTACAATTGAGTGACTCTTAGCTCATTTATTCAAAGCAAAGTACTTTTATTGAATAATCACACTATTATAAGCTGCTTAAAGTACACTGCTATATCTATATCTATCTATATCTTTACGTTTGTTCATGGTAGCATTTCATACTGTTTAAGTTTGTTTGTGGTAACATTTCACTCTGGACACTCCTTTACTATGCTTTTGCAATGGGAGGACTGGAATTGTTCATCTGGTGGCAGTAGGTGTTTACCTGGTCTATCTGAGCTGGGAAACACAAAAAAGGGCTCTAAGTATTTTTGCACTTCTCTGCATTTGATTTGAACTGTTCTGATACCTAGATAGCATAGACATGATTCAGACCTGTTGAATCTAGCCTGTTATTGATACACTTGAGCACTAAACCAGCCATCTTACATTAAGAATGGCTCCTCTGTACCCTTGTGGCGGAAGTGTGTGGATATAGCCTTGTGTGAGCTAGAGATTGCTGGAGGAAGGTTCATTGTGTGCTTTCCTATTGATAGAGTATCTTAAAAGTGTTTTAATTTCACCTGTATTTAAGCCTTGCATTTGCGTGTTACAGCGCACCGTACAACAGGGGTTAGCAGTGCCCTGTATTGATGCAAACACATTAAAATTCAAATTTTCCCTGGACTTCTGACAGTGGAACCCTCCCAAGCTTTCCTGATGCACTACAGGTACACTGAACAGCATTGCCACACTTATCATCTATAGCCTTCAATAGAACAGTCACCTTTGTCAGTCCTAGCACTAATAGTACATACTGTAAAAACCTGCTATAATGGATGGGCAGTTCCCCATCATTTCACTGACCAACCTGATTGATATGGGTATCCTGCGGCAATGTACTAATTGCCTCATGTATACTGACAACCACTTACTCCTAAAGCAAGTAAATATCTATGTGAGACATGTAATTACTATGAAATTGGAAACAGTTATCTCATGTAACAAAAAATTGGACATCAAACAGGTTGTCAGCACACACACTTCACCTCTCACACAAAATGAGGTTACAACACATAAATGCACATATGCAGAGGCACTCACTAGAAGCCTACCAAAAGATCAGAGCACTCCCAAATGTAAACCACTTGCACACTCTGCTATGCAAATATAAACCACTACACATAATAACACATGCACCAATGTCAGTAAATAAGCCCCTAAGGCAAAACACCTCAAAACCTAATGCCTTGGTTATAGGCAACTCCACAGTGAGACACACAGATGCTCCCCTCACCAGGCTGGACAAGGAGAAGATCATGGTCAACTGCCTTTCAGGTGCCAGGCTCCATCAAATCACACATGCACTCAAGTCCCTCAACAACAAATACTGTTATGACTGTGTCATAGTCTATGTTGGGGTGAATGACTTCAGATGTATCTCAAGAGACATGATTGAATTCTCAGATTATGTGTCCCAGGCAGGTATGACCCTAGCCCTAAGCAACATTCTACCTTCACCCAGGATGATGCCACAACATAAACAAAAAATGACTGACTTCAACAATTGGCTTAGCTTGTGGTGATAGACCAGGGGGATCCAGTATACGTCATCCTGGCAAGATGTGATAGACAGGCCATGTTGCTTTGCCAGAGATGGTCTGCACCTGTCTCCTCTAGGCTTTCATGTACCGGAAAAGGCACTTGCCTCCCCTGTAGTGCCTTTTTTGGGCAATGCCAAAACAACAACATTTCTGAGGTAAAAAAATCCACTTGAGACAAACTCAAGGTTCTGCTGCTTAATGCTAGGAGTCTAAAGATGAAACTGCACTCCCTGGAAGCACTCCTCACCCTGGAAGATGTTAATATCTGTCCAGTCACTGAGACATGGTTCAAGGCCATGGAGAGCACCTCGGCTGTGCAAGGCTACAATGCCTTCCATACATTCTAACCTCTAAATGAGCATGAAAGAACAAAAGGTGGATATGTATCTATCTTCATTAAAGCCAAGTACACCTCGAGACTGGTCAAACAGTATGACTCTCTCAAACTACTCCATATCCAATTAACTATAGGCAAAATACCCTACCATATCATTGCTAGCTATAGGTCCCTCACCATGAACCAAGAAAAGTACACAGCCTACCTGGACTTACTGGAGTCACTCGCTATACAGGCCAACACCTTAGTCATGGGAGATTTCAACTATCATTCCATTGACTGGGTGACATATATGAGCATGAACATACTCACCCAGAGGTTCATGGACTTTGTCAATACAAATGTTCTGGAATATTTAGTCTGCACCCCCACCAGGGGTTTGAATGTCCTAGACATAGTACTCACCAGTGTAAGATTATGCTCAACAAGGTTTTAAGGTTGAAAGTAACTTTGCTACAAATATGCAACATAAATAAGGAATAAGATAAAGCTTGCTTAAATGTAGAAACAGAGTTTAGTAATATGTGATTAACATCCATACTAAATAACTGTGGCTTAAAAAATAAGGAACTTGCTTATGAGTGTATTACACAAACATCAAGAAAGCTGACTTCTTACAGACTTGGCAAGAATGTAAAAAAACAGGATATAACAGAAAAAAAAAACTAATCTGCTTTCTTTAAAGAATGGACAACAGGACATGTGTTTATCCACAAGGCGTTTTCTTGAAAAAATATGCTTTTCTAAGAAAGTTTAAAAATATGCTTTTCTAAGAAAGTTTATCCACAAGGTGTTTCCTTAAAAATATGCTTTTCTGCACTTATCAGCATTTGCACAAGAACAGATGTGTCAGCATTTGCGTCATCAAGGCAGTATCTTTCCAAAACCAACAGGGAGTGCTTAACTAAAAATATATATAAAGTCTGTATTAAATCCAGTTATGTTAGGGGTATTGGTAGGGACACATTTGTCTCGAGGTAAATGTTATATCTCTCACATCATCTGTACTATATGAGAAGTAAAGTAGAACAGTACCTGAAGTGGCAACGTTAGTCCATGCGGTTTATTATAAAAAGTTATTTGTTACTGCTCTGAGTTGATGCTGCAAAGTATATTCTCTCATCAGTGTATATTCTGCAATTTTCTGTATGCAACATACTGTAAATGCAACTATAACCAGACTTTGATTTTAGCAGAATCCAGCCAGCAAGACTGAGTGTCTTAAGAAAACTTCAAATCCATCAAAGTAAGCAGCACCATAAGAATAGAAATATAACGAAAATTAATTTTTCAATGGTGAGCCTACCTGCATTCGAACACAGATGCAAGGGTAAGCCCTGAAGAGAGTTACTTCAGTCAAACTGCAGTAACTAACATTTGTACGTATGTGTAAATCCTAAACAGAAGTATTCCAGTTTATGCAGCTTGCAGCAGTAAAGTTTTTTCAGATGTCTGAATCTAGATTGAGCCTGAAGTCCAGGAAAGTCGCAGTGCCATAAATTCTCCAAGAAAAGGTGGATATCTACTTTAACAGCAGTCTGCTGCCTGTTGTGTTTCCCCGGCTTCTCAAGTGACTCTGAAAATTTCCAGCCATCAGCAACAACAGCCTGATCACCTGTTTTCTTGCTAACTGGTAAGACTTTTTTCTCTGTCACATGTTTAGTATGGATGCTATTAGACTTAATTCGTGCAGGAGTAAACCAAGCCTTAGTAAACTGCAATGTTGGTATACACAACATATTAGTATATGTAAAACCTTATTAGGGCAGGTTGATAGTAAGGCATTATACAAATGTATTACAATATTTGACTGGTATCTCAAAGAAAACCATGTGGGGTATGACAAATGTTTATTGTGTGATTCAACAAAAACTGCATTTTGTGTATTATGCCATAAAAAAGTATTGCATGATATTGCTAAAACAATAGACTGTGAAGACAGATCTGCTCATGATAAAGAATTAACTAAGAGTAAAGTGTTTCCATTATATTCAGATGTTGAACAGTTATGTCCTGTCACCACATGTAAAAGGTTTATTTCAGAGTTAAAACAGGAGTCAAATCAGTTACTGACAGAACCTCTAGTACATTTTGTTACAAAATAATGTAATAAACTTCTAAGAGACAGACACAATGAGTGCAGGACATTTAGACAAGTTATACAAACATTTTTCCAAAAGTACATTGGAGTTTTAAATTTAGCAGAACAGGTTACTAAAGAATGTCAGAAAGACCATGCAACATTACATGAAACTCTTCAACAGCAGTTGCAAGATAAAGAAAATAGATTAGCTGAACTGACAAGGACTGACTTCCTACATACACTGGGAAAGAGCAGGAAACTACAGCTGATCTGTACAAAAGAGATATATTTTATAATATGTTTGTGTTTTGAAAATGGTTAAGCATACATAGTAGGATGGTAAAATACAAATCATTCTCAAATGTTTAAAACTTCTATTCAATTAAAGCAAGATATTTATCAGTACTATAGTAAAGTAGAGCATATGACTGCCATTCTCATAGCATAGTCAAAAGGTAAACAAAACAGTTCTAGTGTATAAAAATTAAATAAAAATAGTTAATAGGAGTAAAGATTTGCAGTCACAACACTGACATGCTTGTATAAAGATTTAAAGTCGCAAGACTGACATGCATGTATTTTCTTTTCATACAATGCACAAGAATTACAGGCAGCCAACAGCAAATATAAATAATGTAAATATAAACGTGTTAGTTAAGCTAATATCAATTTGTTTTTTACAATTTTTTATAATTGTATAGTAACACCACACCAGTTAAAGCTCTGAATTTTAAAAAGAAATAAAATCACGGATGGAATTAGTCAAACAGTCTTTGTAAAATGAATGGCAGAGCAGTTAAATAAATAAAAAAATACTGAAATCAAAAGTTTAAAAATATGTAAGCTAGTTGTAAAATAATGTTTAGTTTGCATAGTTATGCAAATCACAAATATAATACTAAGTGTTTTATAACTGCATTTTACTAACAGATGATTAAAGGAAAAATGCTAAATGGGTTAAATGAAATGTGAGCTCAGACCTTCCTAGACTAGATGAATAGTTACAGGAAATGTTGAGCAGATAAGATAAGAAACAAGACTGATTGCCAAACAAGTGGCTTGAGTTTTTCTAAAAACGTATTGTTATTAAAACATAATTGTTAAAATGTTCACATGCAACATTATTTGGTAAATATAATAAAATATCACAATTGTGCATAAATGTTAAAAGTAAAAAACCTCAGTTACATCAAGTATAGCCAACAGATGGGTTATAGTATACATACAGTTCAAATAAAGTATACAGGAGGGTACAAATAACTACTATTAGAAGTAGACAGCAAAGACAACAGAAAAGAAAACAGCCAAACAATGATCAAATCAGACAAAGGTCTAGAGTTTAAAAACCTAATAAAGCAAATGTATAACCAAAGTGTTGGGCTGGTATACATTTTATTCTCACAGCATAAAGCAAATAAACAATACTGCAGTACTACAGAGGGAGGGGTACTTTCTCAGTTTTACACTGACTGTGTGAGCAGTATGTATTGCAAAAGGTTCTAAAATAAAGCTACAGAGAAGAAATAATATCTCATTCCTTCTTGACAATACTCTGTCGGGGGGAGAGAAAAACAGGTATTAGTGCATTAAAAATATTGGTAAACAGATTAAACCTGACAGGATAAGATATTTTACAAGTTGCTAATAGCTATGTTTCTAGTTATTATTCTATTGTTTAGTATTAAATTGTATTTACAACCTGTTAAACTGTAAAGCTATACAAGAGATGACTTAAAATTGCTTTATTAAAGCTATACAAGAGAGAGTAAAGATATTTAAAAATTGAGCAAGAATGGTCACTATTTTTAATATGTTTTTGGCAAGACAATGTTGGTATGCAAAAAGCATAAATGTTTCTAATTTCTGGGTATGTAGTTGCCTCTGGTGGCAATTCCACTAGATACTTCTAAAGAAACATAATAATTTTCCAAGATTTTGCTTGATGTTAATGTTACTAAATTTGTAAGATTGGACTAAGTGTACTTTATAGTCTTTGTATGTACAAATACAAAATAATTCAGTACAAATTAAATTAATGTCTAGTAACAAATATGTGTGAAAAAACATGTTTAAAAAATTGGGTCCAGGATAGCTACTAGACTGAAATGCATGAATAGCAAACAATCTGTGTAAATACATACTGTACAGGATACATTGTAATAAGTTCAAAAGTAATTTGTCAAGTTGTAATATTATCACTGGTTTTAAGTTGGAGTATTATTACTGGTTTTTGGATCATCATTTTATCAGTAAAATAGTATCGGTTACCCCAGTTAGAGGAAAATTATATTAAAAGATTGCACTCATACAGCTAATGGACTAATATGTATATAGCATTCTTTAGTGTATGAATCATATATATTTTTTTAAATTCTCAAGTATTAAATATACTGAAATAATTACATTCAAATATCTAAGCCCAGTTCAGTACCTTATGTTCACTTCACTGTCAACCAAGGTGTTAATGGGCAGTTCAGAGACATGGCCACAATGTTATGGTTAAAATGACATTGAAACTGTATATTTTCAGCAGTGTATAAATGCTTGCAGTAGCACATAGTTTTTGCCTCTTATAGATATTAGTCTATCTCTAATATTTTGATATTAATAAAAGTAAAGAGTTAATTCAACAATTGCAAAGAGTTAATGAAAGAGTTCTAAGTCATAAATTAAATTCTGTGATTGCAAAAGAATAAATTAATCAAGTTAAAAAATAAGACTAAAACAGACACATCCCATAACTGATGAAATATTTTCACAAAATGATTTGCAAAAGAAAACGTTGTTAAATATATTCAGTTTTAGTAGTAATACTTGATATTATTGTATTAACTATGTAAAATTGCATTTTGACTTGTTGTATCAAAAGAAGACTAAATCTTTTGTTTCTTAATGTGTTTTCTATATAATGTGATCAAAATACATATAAATATAATGTGTTTTAAGTATGTTTTAAAATAAAACGAGGGAATTGTAAGATTATGCTCAACAAGGTTTTAAGGTTGAAAGTAACTTTGCTACAAATATGCAACATAAATAAGGAATAAGATAAAGCTTGCTTAAATATAGAAACAGAGTTTAGTAATATGTGATTAGCATCTATACTAAATGACTGTGGCTTAAAAAAATAAGGAACTTGCTTATGAGTGTATTACACACACATCAAGAAAGCTGACTTCTTACAGACTTGGCAAGAATGTAAAAAAAAAACAGGATATAATAGAAAAAAAACTAATCTGCTTTCTTTAAAGAATGGACAACCGGACATGTGTTTATCCACAAGGCGTTTCCTTAAAAATATGCTTTTCTGTACTTATCAGCATTTGCACAAGAACTGATGTGTCAGCATTTGCGTCATCAAGGCAGTATCTCTCCAAAACCAAGAGGGAGTGCTTAACTAAAAATATATATAAAGTCTGTATTATATCCAGTTATGTTAGGGGTATTGATAGGGACACATTTGTCCTGAGGTAACTGTTATATCTCTCACATCATTTGTACTATATGAGAAGTAAAGTAGAACAGTACCTGAAGCGGCAACGTTAGTCCATGTGGTTTATTATAAAAAGTTATTTGTTACTGCTCTGAGTTGATGCTGCAAAGTATATTCTCTCATCAGTGTATATTCTGCAAGTTTTGTATGCAACAGACTGTGAATGCAACTATAACCAGACTTTGATTTCAGCAGAATCCAGCCAGCAAGACTGAGTGTCTTAAGAAGATTTCAAATCCATCACAGTAAGTAGCACCATAGTAAATACAATAAAAATTATTTTTTCAACTGGCATGAGGGAGGTCAGTGCACTCCCCCCTGTGTGATGCCCTCCCTGGTAAGGTTGGACCATAAATCAGTCTTGTCGAAGTTACTACTGAACCTGTCACCATCACAGGAGCAAAAAAACTGAAAAACTTTTACAAAGCAAACTACAACCTACTAAGCAATGGTTTAAAAAGTTTTATACCCCCCCCATCACAGACAATGACTCCTGTGCAGAGGTGTACACAAATGCCCTGTATAAACACTTAAGCAACTATATAGACTCTGCTGTGCCTGACCAGATTAAATCCAGGTCCTCCTGAAAAAAAAGCCATCCTGGTGGACCTCAAGTATAAACAAGTTATATAATAAAAGGATGAAACTGATGTCTAAGAACAAGAGGGAAGTGACTCCACTGCTTGAGCAAGCAAATCAGAAATCTTGTAAAGTCCTCTAAACCTGATTACAATGGTAAAATAGCATCCCTAGCTAAGGATAATCATAGGCATTTTTTAACTATGTCCAAAAACTAAAAGTGAATGCCCAACTATGTGCCGAACTGACAGTAGATGGTACCACTCATACTATACTGGAGGAAATTGCCAACCTGCTAGCTGACAGATTTAGGGCAAACTTCACCTCCCTGACCACACCAGCCATACCTCAAAGCATCCAAAAATGACTTTCGCAGACCACCACGTCTAAAAGCAGATCACAAATTTAATGTTGAATGTATAAAACAATAAAACAGTAAAACTGACAAAATGATGATAGGCAGAACAAACCAAAGTAAGCGCTTTCGGGCTAAGCCCTTCTTCAGACAAATGAAAGAACAGTCTATCTTGTATTTAAGCTACCAATTAATTTCCTCTATCCAATCACAATTTATATTGCACCCTTCTATCCCTAAGGGCAGGTTTCATAGGAATATATTCATTTAACCCCAGTGTCCTATGTGCTAACAGTTCAATTATCCATCTTACTTCTTCTTTTTCTGTATATTCTCCTATATTCCCTCTTCTTTTATGGGGTAATATATTAGTAATAGCTCTAAATTTAAATTGATGTCCGCTATTACTTTCTATGTGTTTATATAAAGCATTGTGTACATTTTTATTTCTTATACAAGATAGATGTTGCAAGATCCTAACTTTAAACATATTATTGGTCTTGCCTACATAAAATGCTTTGCATTGTTGACATTCAGCTATATAAATTATATTCATAGTTCTACAGATAGCTTTAGCTTTAAAATGAAACCTTTTCCCAGTTACTGGGTGTTCAAACACAATTTCCTTATTTATAAACGGACAAGCTTTACATAGTCCACATTGTCTTGTACCTACTTGACTAATCACCTCTAACCTCTGATTATTTTTCTCTTGGGTTAAGATGTCTTTTAAGTTTTTATTCCTTCTAAACCCAAATTTAGGGTAATTGCCCACTATCTCTTTTAATTTATCGTCTGATGTGAGTATATGCCAATTTTTCTTCACTATCTCACAAATGCCATGTACATTGTTACTATATGTGAAAGTCATTCTGAGGGGTACTTCTTCTTTGTCTGTTGGAATATTATTCTCCCTTAAGGTACTCTGTTGTATTACAGGGGCGGATTTAGTTGTCCTATAGATGTTAGACTCTTCTAATTCTCTTTTCAACAATTTCCCATCATATCCTCTTTCTTGAAAAATCTCCCTCATATGTAACTTTTCTTCTTCAAAGTCTTTGTCTTTATTGCATAGCCTTGATGCTCTACTAACTTGATCCCTCACTATATTTTTGTATGTATGTCTAGGATGCATACTATCATAGGTCAATATATTATTTCTCCAGCATTCTTTCTTAAATAATGAGGTTGTAAAGCCGCTATCTTCCTGTTTTATCCTTACATCTAAAAAATCAATGACTTCTTCTGAATAAGTGAGAGAGAATTTAAGAAAACTAGTAGTTTGTCCCAAATATTCAACAAACGATAACAGCTCATTAGCATTATCACCCCATAAAATAAAGACGTCATCTACAAAACGCCTGTATAGAAGTACCTTATTCTTCCATCTATTCAAGTCCCCCAAAATAAAATGTCTTTCCCAGTATGACAATACCAGATTTGCATAAGTATTTGCACAGGGGGTACCCATGGCTACCCCCTGTGTTTGTCTGTAAATATTATTGCAGCACAAAAATACATTGTTAGTTAATACCAATTCTAAACATTTCTCTATTGTGTATAATTTCTTTTCATCCTTTTCTCCCATCTGTTTTATTAACTTACAGACAGCCCTAATGCCATAGTCATTTCCAATGACAGTGAATAAATTTATAACATCAAGGGTAACCATAATAACCTTTCCAATTGAGACATCATGTTCTCTCAGTGCAAGCAAAAATTGGTGTGTATCCTTCAATATCTCTATGATTTTAAATGTCCAAGGTTTTAGTGTGTATTCTAGCCATATAGATATGTTTTCTGTTACCCATTTCCTACCTGAGACAATTGGTCTCAATGGAGGATCTAGCGAATTTTTATGTAGCTTAGGCAAAGCTTTAAATATAGGAATAATGGGGTGTTCTATTATTAAAAAATTATATAAATCAACATCTATATAAAAATTCTCTAATAAATATTTTATGCTATTGTGAACTACCTTTATTATTGTATTGAGCATTATTGGTGAAATTTCTAAATACGTATTCGTGTCTATTAGTAGTTCATTTAATTTTGAGTAGTAATTTTCCTTATTTAACACCACTACTGCTCCCCCTTTGTCTGCTTGTTTGATTATAATTCCATCATTGCACTGTAAATTTATTAAAGCCTGTTTTTGCTCATATGTTAAATTAAAAAACTTTTTGTTTCTATCATTCTTAAAATATTGCTGTAAATAATTTTCACAAATCTTTAAAAACGTTTGCATAGTTGAACTAAACGGTGGTACAAATGTGCTAGGTTGTCGTAACACTACATGTCGTGATTGTCTATTAAATATTGTACGCAACATCACATTTCTACCATAAAACATCATGTCCATTAATATTTCATTAAACGAACTCTCTCTACTAGGTACAAAGGACATGCCTTTGTTCAACACAAATATCTCATCGTCATTGAGAACATAACTTGATAAATTATAAACAATATTTTCACCAGTCAGTTTGAGGTTCTTCTTTTCTTGACTCCCCTGCCTTTGCTGCTTGCCCTCTTCCATTCTGCCTTCTTCTTTGTAGGCGCTGGCAATTGAGCTAAAAAACGCTCACTATGCCGTGGTACTTCATTCTCCTTGGGCCTTGCTCCCATGTCCCTAGGCCGAGGAAATGATGTACCAGCAACAGTACTGGTGTTTCTACCCATTTGCACATTTTCTGTATTTATTGGCGCTTCTACTATATCCAGCGTTTGTGTAGCTAAAACATAACTTTGTTTGTTCTTCTCATTCGAACCCAAAGATTCAGCTGAATTGTCTAAGTTTGTTTTACTTAAACATATATCTGCTGCAGTTGAATTCCCTGGTTCTTGTGTACGTCGTATATTGCTAAATGCTGTTCTTCCTCTGGTTGCTCCCGCATATGACGTCACTGTCTCTGTTAAGGGCACATTGGAACGGACTTCTCCTCTTTCCTCTCTTGGCCAAACAAAGATGTTACCAGTCGTAAAATCTTTATAGTCACGTTGTAATTTTTTAATTTTAACCTGTTGCAGCCTCTGGTCAGTCATCGAGAAAGCACAATAAAGTTCATCCAATTTCTTTATATATCGTTCCCCCTTAAATTCAGTCTCTAGCTTTATTTGCAAAGCCTCCACCTCTTTTGTGAGTTGTTCTTCCTCTGGCGCAAAAAATTCTAAAAGCAATTTCATGTATGAAAAACCTGTATTAATGTTAATGAGTTGCCATTTAGCTAATAGTTCCGGATAATGTTCTCCTTGTGAGGGCATACAAAACACTCTCATCCTCCTCGGAACTATACCAAAATTTAGGCAAGCTTCAAAATGATGTTTCTGCCACTGTAACTTTTTTAACTTGTTAACTTTGTAAGTAAAGTCTCTGATGGTTTCTTCAAATTTAAGCTCATTGGCTGTACTTACATTTTGCGCAGTGCATGTCTCAGAGTTTACATGCAATGCTAAGTTCAACAGAGGATTTTCTTGAATTGTTAAGTCAATTTTTACAAAATAAGTGTTCATCCCCATAGGAGCTTTCGAAGTACTTGAATTTTCAGCTGTTTCTATTTCCGTAATAACAGGTTCTATATTGTGTTGGTCCCCACACATAGCATGAACGAGAAAGCAAATCAGAAATCTTGTAAAGTCCTCTAAACCTGATTACAATGGTAAAATAGCATCCCTAATAAGGATAATCATAGGCATTTTTTAACTATGTCCAAAAACTAAAAGTGAATGCCCAACTATGTGCCGAACTGGCAGTAGATGGTACCACTCATACTATACTGGAGGAAATTGCCAACCTGCTAGCTGACAGATTTAGGGCAAACTTCACCTCCCTGACCACACCAGCCATACTTGGCAGACCTTTAGTTGGACTACCCCATTCTTTTTCTTTCTCATACCTCAAAGCATACCTGACACCAATCCTCTGCCTAGTATATGTAGAGATCAAGTCAGATCTGTGTTCCACAAGGCCAAAAACACTGCCTCAATGGGACCAGATAACATCCCAGGTTGCTTATTAAGCAATCTAAAAGAGGACCTAGTGGACCCACTTGGTGTTTCCTTTAACCATAGGCTGAGAACTGGCTTTGTTCCAGCAGAATAGAGAACAGTAACAGTAACCCCCTTGCGCAAAGGGGGTTACATCAACCGACCCTGGGAACTCTAGACCCATAAGTCTAATCAGCCTCATATGCAAGGCCATGAAAATAATCATTATGGACCTTATCAACAAGGACATAGGCAACCTTCAAACTCTAGACCCAACTGAGTTTGCCTTCATTAAGGGTAGATCATGCTTATTAAATCTAGTAGACTTCTTTGAGAAAGTCACCAAAGCCCTGGATGAAGGTAAGACATTGCATGCTACCTATCTTGACCTAGCCAAAGCTTTTGACCAATCCCCCACTCAGGTATCATTGAGAAACTCTCCCAGCTGGGGAGTAACCCTTACATAACTAGATGGGTAACCAATTGGCTCACTGACAGAACACATACTGTCAAAGATGTTGACTCCACCTCTACCAGTAGATCTGTCACCAGTGGCATACCGCAAGTATCTGTACTGCACCCTTTACTGTTTGTAATCTATTTCTTGCAAGTCCAGGCTAAACTAGATGGCCTTTGGCTTACCAAGTTTGCTGATGATTGCAAGTTGGGTGCAATCACTGAGTCCCTCAATGATGTTAACATATTACAGGAAGGGCTAACACAGACAAATGACTGGTGCCAAAGCCATGGTCTAAAACGAAACACAAAAAAGTACATTATTATCCCCTTTGGCGAATTGGAATTCCCTGCTAATTATAATATTGACAGCACCCCCCAAGATCAAACCCAGTGTTGTGAGATCTGGGAACACAGGTAGTTAGCAATCTGAACTTCAACCACCAAGTTTCCACAGTGGTAAGGAAAGCCTTCTATGTTGCGCATACCATAAGAAAGGCCATTGCATCCAGGTCTAAGGATGTTGTAACTCCACTGTACTTGACCCTCATCAGACCATTAATATAGTACAATGCTCCCTTCTGCGTGTACCTCACTAGACACCTGAAGCAGCTGGATAGACCACAGAGGTTTCTCACCAAGGAAATACAGGGTCTCTAAACAAGACTTATGCTGATACACTGAAAGCCCTGTCACCGTATTCTGTGTCATATAGGCTGCGGGGGTCTATATTAAAACACTGAAGTTTCAAAACTTCGAATGTTCTAATATCGACCCCTATTCAGCGAATGCTTACAACATCGAACATGCAGAACAGCAAATTTTTTCCTAGGGAAAAATTTGCTGTTCCAAAACACATACACACAACACAAGCACACCAAACAAACAGCAATCCACACATATGCACCTAAAATCTTACATCTAACCCTACACTAAACTGTACATACACCACTAACTATCCACTTACCTTAACCCAAACCCTAACCCTAAGGTCCATCGCTATTGTACACTCACCTCACCTGCGCCCTAACCCTGACTCACCTACCCTGCCCTAACCCTTACATCCACACAATTGGACACTTACCTGACCCGCGCCCTAACCCTAACTCACCTAACCCGCCCTAACTCACGTCCACACACATACCTAACCCGCGTCCTAACCCTAACTCACCTAACCCACACCCAATCGCACACTTACCTGAATCCGACCCGTAACTTTCCATCACAGTGCTGAAAATAGCGAAGTGACAGAAACGGACAACCAAATTCTTTCCCTAGGAAAAAAATCAGTTTTCTGTAGCTTTGCTATTTTCAGCATTCACTGAATAGGGGTCGATATTAGAACATTCAAAGTTTTGAAACTTTGATGTTCTAATATAGACCCGGCTGCTGAGAGACAACTTGTGCCTAGCCTACAGGGCAGTCTCTGACCTTGTCCTGATGGATATGCTGCACATTCGCAAGTCATATGGCAGAAGAGTCACTCTCTCTCTTGGGATCTTAACCTAGCCTGTGACATTAACAGAACATGCTGGAAAAACAGGTATATCTCCCAAAGATTGCTACTACTCTGGAATAAATTTCCAGTTCATGTGAAGCAGAGGTCCTCACTGACTGTATTCAAGTGCAACCTGAACAAATGGATGGGAAACTGCAAATTCACCCTGGGATGGAACCCATGTCCATCATGGACAGGGGTAGTTGGTGTTTATCATAGACTTGCTCTGCAAATTACATCTATTTAACCAAGGACAATTGAGGCAACTCGAGATTAACAACGCTAGGCTTGTAAAGGCTCTAGGGCCACTAGCCTAGTAACCTTTTATGAACCTATGAACCTATGACTACTTTTGTACTGTAAAAGCTTCTGGGAAACATTTTATCTATCAATCTATGCCCCACTGACCAGTTTAAACTAAACACCTCTGTTATTTTGTAATTAAGAATCTGCAGGTCCATTATCAGTGCCTTTCCTTATTAGTTACAAGCTCTGATCTTCCATGTTAGAACTATTCATGCTGGCACTATCCACATTGGTGCTAGGAAGTAAATGATTTCAGCACAGGCCCAAGCTGTCAGGATCCATCTTGAAATAATATGAATCTCACTGTGCAGAACAGAATATTGTATAAGCACTAAACATGTTCTCTTTTTACGTCTCCCTTTTTAATCCCGCATTTGATGTTGTGAATTATTACTTAAGTCATATATTTCTTAATGAATGGACAATAAGAGGAACTTTTAAAATACTTCTTCCCCATCCAGAGAAAATGTTTGTCAACAAAGCCCACTGAGAGCTGTCAGCCTCTTTTGTATAAGACAGCCATGCAACCTTTTGTATAATTTCTAGGTAACTGCAAATGGCATGCTCATTATCTGGGATAAATGAGTAGCAATCTATTTTGATAAGTGTGCACACACCACCCTTAGAAGCAAGGGTAAAGTTGAGTGCCAATCTGAAGCACCATACTGTGAATGGCAGTCATTTCAATTGTAATCTGATTTATTGATTCAAAAACAGCATTACTTAATATTTCTAATAGTTTAGACAGTTTTCTCAATTTCCAGATTGGCTTTACTGTCCAATAAGAAGGCAAGATTCCTGCTCTTCTGTGATAAACCGAGAGGCTGCCAGCCCAGCTAGATAGAATTTTGTAAATAATTCTATGTCATTTGTACATATTAATATGATCCACAGGCTTGTTTGACAAATGTAAGAAAACTGTGTTATGTGCTAAGCTTCAAAAATGTAACCACAGTGCACCCTGCTGGAAGAAAGCTGATAAGTAAAGAATTTTACAACTGTGTGTGATCTCAAGCTCGGAGACAGGCTGTCTGCAGCTGGAAATTCTTTCTACTGTCCTAAGACAGAGACAATTACTAGGTTTCACATGTAAAGTGTCTTTTATTGCTGTGGCTTCCTGGCAGCTGCACACCATAAATAAATGTTAAATTTTGAGTTCTGTTAGCCTGGGAACTTAAGTAAAGGTGACAAGAATGATGTAATCTGAAATGACTCAGCAGTAATGTGTATTATTTGCCAGTTGGCAAGATGTGTCAGGCTAAAGGACTGGTGCATGGAAACCTGACTAAAGCAGACATGATTGCAGCTTTGGTCACAGCTGCATTAGAAAATAGCAACCAGGAGGACGATCAGACTGGCTTTGGAGATGCCCAACACCCAGAGAACAGACAGCTCAACCTTTCTACAGAGGACTTAAAAATCTGTCTGGAGCTAAAGAGACTTGAGTTGGAGGCCAAACGTTTGGAAACAGAAGCAGCAGAGAGACTGAGGCATCTAGAGATTGAGGAAAATGAGAAACTGCTATGTCTGCAGGCTGAGGAGAATGAGAAACTGCTACACCTGGAAGCTGAGGAGAAGGAGAGGCAAAGGCAACATGAAAAGGAGATGCTAACTCTTCACCAGAGTCATGGAGGTAATGGGGAAGGGAGTAACTGAACCCCAGAAGCAACAAAGGTCAGTAAATTTCTTCCAGAGTTTGCAGAGGGGGATAATTTTGATAGTTTCATTCATATGTTTGAGAGGGTATGTAAACAGTATGATGTTGACCAAAGTCTCTGGGTACAGTTCCTGATGCCCTTACTCCATGGTAAAGCTGTAACTGTATTGTCCAAACTATCTGACAATGACTTTTTAAATTATAATGCTGTAAAGAATTGTTTGCTAGACGTTTGTAAGCTAACATCTGAAGCTTATAGGAAAAAGTTTCTTGAGCATAGATGGAAGGCAGATCAAAGTGTGTGTGAATATGTTGCTGAACTAAGCACTTATATTCATCGGTGGGTGAGTGGATGTCAGGTCACCACTTTTGAAGGCCTGACAGACCTTTGGTGAGGGAGAAAGCCCATAGTACTTTGCCTGAGGACATGGGGATCTGGTTAGCTGATAGACAATGCTCTACTGTAGATGAGTTGGGGAAAAAGGGAGACATATACCTAACAAGCAGGGCATCTTTGCACCAGAAAGGGACCCCAAGTTCTGCTTATGGGTCTAAGGGAACCCATGGTGGGCAGCCCAGACTGCCCCAACAGAATCTGCCAGTAGCAGGGCAAGCCACTAGTCCAGGTACACATCCAGGAACTAGGGTTAAATGTTTTGAATGCAATCAGTGGGGCCATGTGGCATATAGATGTCCATGGAGGCAAGGTGGGGAACAAAAGGTGAGATAGCCTGTAGGTGGGAATGACAAAATGCCAACAGTAGGTTGTCGTGAGACAACAAGGGTACCAAACTACCAAAAGAGGTTATATCCTATTGTAGTGAATGGCAAAGAGAACATTGCTAAGAGAGACACAGCCTCTGACATAACCATTGTGAAGCCTGCAATGGTTACAGAGGAGCACTACTTGCCTGCACAGTCTACTCTAGTCAGAGCTTTAGGAGGGACCCCATTCCAAATACCTTTGCCTAGGGTTCACCTTGACTGGGAGGGTGGAAAAGGAAGCCAGCAATAGGTGTGTTTGGGGATATAAAGAACAAGAAAATGACTCAAAGTAATGCTGGTGCAGATAAGAAAATAAATAAACTAAAAGAAAAACTGCACCAAAGTTAACACACAGTGCATTTATTGAAAAATAAATAAAAAGGTTAGCTCTTTTGTGACCACGCTTGTCGCTTCATCAGACACACAAATAAAAATTACTACAACTTTATAGTCTGTCTGAAATGATCAGCTGACCTGTAAATCACATGTCTGCTTTGACAAGCATTACAAAACATAGGGATCTTTCTTTAAAAACTTTTAAAAATATGATAACCTAATAACTTTAAAATTAAATTCCTACATTTGTAACTAACATATAAAACTTACAATATTTAGACTGCAAAGTATTCATAATAAAATATTATTGATACCAAGCTAACTCTATAATCAAGTACTATCTCCCTATACAAAATTATATGTGTCCATCTATACATATTATACATATGACTAAATAGGAGTTAGAAATATATACATGAAAACATGTCTACATATGCTTCAACCTATATAAAACATCTAAGATACATTTTAATGTTTTGGTACAGTTTTTTTTTTAGTTTAGTGTTTGAGGATATCCCTGCAGATGTCCTGATAGGGAATGAGTTTGATAATGCAGTGTGTTCATGCAGTTGCATGCAGTCAGGCTTGGAGACAAGCATATGGGTCTGGTAGCCTGGGGGAGACCCAGTCAGACTGCATACTTGCAGCCTGGACTGGTGAGGTGGTTACTTCAGGGAGGGAGCTACCCTGTAGCAGTGAGACTGAAGGTAAGCCACAGCTGCATGTTGGTACTGATGTACCCTTGGACAGAGTGACTCCAAAGTTAGAGTTGAGTAGTAGTACCCAGGCTGACAGTAAGACACTGCTGCCAGAGGATGCCAGACTTCCTGTGGAAGGGGAGCTGGGAAGGGTTACAAAGAGAGAGTTGAGGCAGGCTCAGCTCTCAGACCCTACATTACAAGACCTGAGGCAAGTAGCTAGTGAGGCACCTGATTCTCAAGGGAAGGGAGAATCTGTATACTGGGACAAAGGGTTATTGTATAGAGCGTGGACCCCTGAGAGAGGGCTAGAGGATGAGAGAATACAGCAGCTGATAGTGCCTAGAGCCTACCATCTGGCACTTCTACACATAGCCCATAATATTCCCTTTGCAGGTCATATGGGCATAAAACATACAAAGAGACATATTATGCAGAACCTCTATTGGCCTGGGATTTCTAGAGGTGTAACAGGGTACTGCAGGACCTGTGAGCAGTGCCAAAAGGTAGGCAAGGTAAAAGTTCGTTTGATGCTTTTGCCTGTGATTGAGGAGCCATTTCAGAGGGTAGCTATGGATATTTTAGGGCCTCTGAGTACCCCAAGTTCCACAGGGAAAAATTATATCCTAGTGGTAGTAGATTATGCTGCAAGATACCCCGAGGCAGTGGCTTTGTACTCCATTGAGACAGAAAAGGTGGCAAATGCTTTGTTAGAGATTTTCAGCAGGGTAGGTGTCCCAAAAGAAATACTGACCGACAGAGGTGCAACTTTCATGTCAGACCTGCTGGCTTGTCTGGGAAGTACTGTGGGTTGAAGCACCTAAAGATCACCCCCTACCATCCCCAGATTAATGGTCTTGTTAAGAGGTTAAACTCTACACTCAAGTCCATGCTATGGACATTTGAAGACCAGTTTAAGAGGGAGTGGGACAAATATTTGCCCCATCTGTTGTTTGCTTACAGAGAGGTTTCCCAGGAATCCACAGGTTTTTCACCCTTTGAGTTGTTGTATGGGTGAGGGGGCCTCTAGATTTAATTTGTGGTGAGTGGGAGTCCAATAGTCCCTGGGTGAGTGTGAATCTCACAAGGAGTCTGTTGTGGCATATGTCCTAAACTTCAGGATGAGACTCAGGGAACACATGGGCTTGGCTCAGGAGAACCTGGCAGAAGCCCAACAGCAGAAAAACATCTGGTATGACAGGAATGCTCGAGCTAGAGAGTATGCTATAGGGCAGCTGGTAATGGTTCTCATTCCTGTCAAACATAACAAGCTTCAAGGAGCTTGGGAGGGACCCTACAAGGTGGTAAGGAAGGTCAGTGATGTTAACTACATGGTGGAACTGCTAGGCAGGAGGCAGGAGCACAAATTGTACCATGTTAACATGACGAAACCTTATCAGGATAGGACGGCCCTTGTGCTGAGTATTTGCAGTGGATTGCAGGAGGAGTCTGAGGGAGATTTGGTGACTGATCTCTTCAGTGAGGCTCAGACTGACCCCTCAGTGGAAGGGGTAGCGATGTCCCAGCAGCTATCTCCTACCCAGGTTTGAGAAATATGAGCAGTGTTACAGGAGTTTAGGGACATGTTCACTGGGAAACCAGGGTGCACCCACCTGGTGCAGCAGCAGGTGGATACAGGACCCCAGAGGCCTATTAGGCAGGCCCCTTACAGGGTGCCTGAGAGAGTCAAACAGACTCTGAGGGAGGAGATACAGGAAATGTTGGAACTAGGGGTAATTCAAGAGTCCAACAGTCCCTGGGCCTCCCCAGAGGTGCTGGTGCCAAAGAAGGATGGCAGCACCAGGTTCTGTGTGGACTACCGGAATTTAAATAGTCAGAGTCAGATGCTTACCCCATGCCTAGGACAGATGAAGCTCTAGAGCGGGTGGGTGGGTGGTATCTTACCACCATTGATCTTACCAAGAGTTACTGGCAGGTGCCCTTGACTCCCAGTGCTAGAGAGAGGTCAGCCTTTGTGATGCCTTTTGGCTTGTATGAATTCACAAAGATGCCCTTTGGGATGAAAAATGCCCCAGCAAATTTCCAGAGGCTGGTAGATCATATCCTAGGAGGAGCAGAAGATGTTGCCCTTGCTTACCTAGATGATATTGCCATCTACAGCCATTTCTGGAAAGAGCACCTCAGCATGTCAGGGAGGTGCTGGGTAGACTACAATGGGCAAGGTTGACCATTAAGCCCAGCAAATGTCAGGTGGGTATGGCAGAGGTCTCCTACCTAGGATATAGAGTGGAGAGTGGTAAGATCAGGCCAGAACCTGCCAAAGTGGAAGCCATTCAGGCATGGCCTGCACCTGTTACCAAAGAAACAGGTGAGGGCATTCTTAGGGACAGCAGGGTAGTACAGAAGGTTTTTCCCCAGTTATAGTACCATAACTGCTTCCCTCAGAGACCTGACAAGGAAAAACAGGCCAGATAAGGTAGTGTGGACCACAGCATATGAGCAGACATTCCAGAAGCTTAAAGAAGATTTGGGAGGACGCCCTGTGTTTGCCAGTCCAGATTATAGCAAAGAATTTGTTGTGTAGATGAATGCTTCAAACCATGGGGTGGGGGCTGCATTTAGCCAGATTTCCTCAGAGGGAGAAGAGCACCCAGTGGTTTATTTCAGTCATAGGCTCCAACACAGGGAGGAATGGTATGCAGCTGTAGAAAAGGAATGTCTAGCCATAATGTGGGCACTGCAGAAACTTCAGTCTTATCTGTATGGAAGGAAATTCACTGTAGTTACAGATCACAATCCCCTGACATGGTTACATCGAGCCAGCAAGCAAAATGCCAAGTTACTAAGATGGAGGCTAGGGTTGCAAGCATATATGTCAGTGCAGCACTGCAGTGGGGTTAGCAATGGGATCTCAAGATGGGGAATGGGGTGAGGTATACCCAGATAGACTCAACTCTCTCAAGCAACGTTTCTAAAGGGACACTTGAAAAACTAGCTTGAGTTCTCGGGGGAGGGGGGTAAGAAATTTGATAAACTGATAAGTTGCCAGCCCAGCTAGATATAATTTTGTAAATAATTCTATGTCATTTGTAAATATTAGTATGATCCACAGGCTTGTTTACCATTAGGACAAGTGAGGGGCATCCACATTGGGAGGAAAATAAGTGCAATTTCCCTTAAGAGCACACAGAGATCACAGTCAGTCTGTGGCTGGTTTCTCCCTTTCTCTCCAGATCCCCAATAAGATTCCCCACTGTCACAGCTATAGATCTCAGCCGAGTGGTCAAACCAAAACCTCCAGCACCCTCTCTGTCCAACCTGTGCTTCGTGTCCCTGCCCAAGTAGCTGACACACACACACACACACACTTTGAGATTTGAGTTATACACAAATGCACAGACAGTCCTGGGGAAGGCTGGCACAGGTTCTCCAGCTATGCCCCTTCTGCCCAGACTATATGGTAGTACCACTTGCCACCAACCACCCTTATCAGCTACTATGAAGGCTCTTACCAAAGGGTGTCCAGTTCTACTGTGCAATATTACTGTTATCCAATTGGTAAGTGTGCCTGAGACTTGAAGGCTATTTAGGAGTGGCATATACAGTATCACCAAATAGATGCAAGTACTCTATGAGCTTAAAAGAGCTTAAATTATCTCTACACAAAACAGCCACAGTTAAAAGGTTTAAATATATTTAATAATAAATAATAAAAACTTAAGACAATACTTATTCCAAGTCGGACTTTCCCGGTAAACAAATGTTAAATAAATAAATAAATAAATAAACAAACAAATAACTAAATAAATAAATTGTTTTGGCATAATTATACAATGTGGAAGAAAAAGTATTAAACTTTCAGTGCCAGTGAGGTGTTCTTTGCTTAACTTTAACCAAACATTTATTTCTAATAATATATTGGGATATAGCTTTCAGTGATGGTACTTACAGTTCCAGTGGCTTCTGATGAAAGAAGAAAATGCAATAAAAGGATGATGAATATCAAAACAGTAGTTCCAGTAACAACTCCATATGAATACCAGCAGGCTCTCCCTGGAGAGTTTTTGAAAATATGCAAGCAAAGATGATATACTTTCTTTTTGCATTCCATATAGTATAGATTTCCAAACAAGCTCCAGCCTGGATCCTGAAATGGTTGAAGTCCTGCAAATGACACTTGGTTGCCTGATTCATTGCCTGAATTCTAGGCTGATACTCACTCATTGTCCATTACAGATGATGTTGCTGGATTACTAGGTCTCACTTCCAATGATGATGACATTAACAAACCACTTCGCTTCACTTCCAACCATGATGATGTTGTTGAGTCACTTAACCTCACCTTCTGATATGTTCGTATCCCTGTTTTTTCATCTGGCATGGGTTTGAGTGTCTCCTCATTAATAATGAATGGAATGACATTGTTCACATCTCTTCAACATCTGTCACCAAGGAGAGCTTTCCTGACACGTGACACATGAATCCAAGTGGGGTGATCCTTTACATCGAATGATGGTAGCTGTTATAGGGAGAATCAGAAAGGGGCTTTTCCATCTTGGTTGGAGGGTATATCACCTGGAGAAAGACTTGACAAATACGAGATCTCCAGCTGCAACATTATGGCAAAAAGCAGGATCTGGCGGTCATTGTGCTTCTATAATCTGAGAATGAATATGCTGCAGAACAGGAAGAAGACACTTGCAATAAAGAAAAATAAACTCATTAACATCTTGTAACTTCAAAGTTTTGGTCATTAATGTAGCTGCATTCTGATGGGTCTTCTCATAAGAATTTCTTGAGGAGAATATTTTCTAGGAATACTAACTGCATTATATATACTAAATAATATTAGAGGCAATACCTCTGACCATTTAAGACCAGTTTCTTCACACAATTTAGCAATTCCAGTTTTTAAAGCCTAACTCATTCATTCAACAATTCCTGAAGCTTGAGGCCCATGTTGGCAATGATACTCGTACTCATCTTTAAAACTTTACACTTTTGTACTACTTGGCTTGTAAAATGAGTTTCCCTGTCTGACTGAGCACAACAAGGAACACCAAATCTGGGTATCAAGTCTTGTAACAGTTTTGTTGGTGACTGTAGTTGCATCATTCTTAGCACAAGAGTAAGCTTCAGCTCACACAGAAAAAACATCTACAATTACTAAGATGTACTGATTTTTCTGACAGTGTGGTAATTCAATAAAAATCCTACTATACACAACAGAAAGGTCCCTGTGTTTTTTTTTCAAAGATTGTGTAGGGACAGGAACACTTTTTAATACATTATTCTCTACAGAGGTAGTACAAGTATTTACAAAATGCTGAATGATCAATCACAAATTGTCTTATTAATCATTTTGAGCATATAAAAGGGAAAATGATAAGCCTGAACCAACTGTACTAAAAACAAAACATTTGGCTACTAGCCTCCCATTTAGATGGCACCAGATTGAGTCTGGGGAGCGGCTATAGCCATCACATATTCACCTTATCTTTTTAGAGTCTTCAGCCTGATTTTGAAAAGACAAGAATTCCTATAAAGAAACAGATGCATTAGTTTCTCATAGCTGCTGCAAAACTGAATCCTGAACAGGATAAGAAAATGTAGCTTGTCAGACCACCATATGTAAAAAGGCATTTTCCTTTGAAATGTAAGAATCATCAGTCTTATGACCGGTGCACTTGACCACTGCTATTTTCCTAGACAACAGGATTGCATTCAGTAGTTCATTAACAAAAACAGAATTTTTAATAAGAGAGCTGATGTTGTCAATTGTCATTCATACCTAAACATATGGGTTTGGATCTGATCTTCGGATCCAACTCAGCCTCTTTTTTATACCTTGTGGCCTACTGCAAACTCTTGTGCTCCTTACTGCTGTAGTCCTCCTCCATACATCAAATCTCATTTGCCTCCTTCATGTACAGACATGGTTGCTGTCAGCTCTTGAGCATTTAGTAAGTTATGAAAAGTTTTTCAGTATACCTTTCTTGTTTATTTCCATCTCATATCTTCATATTTTTTATAGCCTCCCTTATCCCTATGTGCTTCTTTCTGCGTATCTTGATACCACTATTGGTTGTTTTTTTATTCCCTAAATGTTCCTTTTTACTGTTTTGGTAATCTTTACTACCATTGTTGGTAGTTTTTCCTTTTTCATTCCTTTTTCTTCCTATTTCAAAAAAAATCTTTCTATCTTATTCTACCTTATTCTTCTTTGCTGTTTAATATCATTATGGTAGAAAAACCTTCGGGGTTCAAAAAGGTGTAAGAGTGTGGGCACATGATTCCCTTGTCTGACACCCATGACTCTTGTGTATATTGTCTGGGCCCTTGCCATTTAGAAGTCCCTTGTAAGATATACAAACATTTCAATACAACGGCTTTACAAGACAGAAAGTATAAATTGATTTTGAAGGGACTTCTCTCCACCATTTTTTAGAGTCACTGGTTGGAGCTCATCCCTCTGAGGCAGGCCAGAAGGAGTCAAGAAAATGACTTCCTGAACTGTCTGAATCTTCCACTGCATGTTTGGATCCAAAAAGGAACCATCCAGGGAGATTTCTAAATAGTCAGATCCAAAGACCAAATCCTTGGATCTGACTGCGTCATACACAAGGCCTGCCTCATTGGATCTGGTTCTGTTGGAACTGAAAGAGCTCTCCAGACCTGTTATGTGTCCTCTTTGGACCCGGTCCCCTCTTGGCTAACTTCCCCCTTCTTAGAGAGATGCCGACACTCTAGATCTTCTTCTTTAGCTTCTTCTTCCCATTCTTCCAGGGGTCTTACAGAGGAGGAGGAAGTGGATAGAATGATAAGGAAGTTTCTCTTAGTGCAGATACAGATGGAAGTTCTCCTGGCTCCTACCTCTTCAGGTCAGGAGACCTTCACTAGTGTTACTCCACCCATCATGGCTCCTTCTCCGCTTCATCCTTCAGTTTTGGAGTCCTTGGATCTGAGCCTTCTGGGACTGTCTGTTTTGGATCAGAAGATGGTGGTATCTTCCGATCCAATACCTTCTCTGAGTGGACCGGCTCTGTATGTATTGGAGCCAGATGACTCTTGGAGCCAAAACATTGTTGTTGGCTCTGATGTGCTACAGTCACCTCCAAAGCTGTTGGAGCCTTCTCTACCCCTTGGGGCATTGGCATTGGACAACTCGGCTCTGACTTCTTCCTCAGGTGGGCTGCCTTCAGGTCAGAGGGAGCCGATGGTTCAGAAGCATGTCTTCTCGGCTCCATTGTCTTCCTTCTCCTCGGGGTAGTCCACCTTTCAGGTAGTAGAGAGAGTATTCTGTTCTAGCATTCAGGCAGTTCCACCCTCCTCAGATCTTCCCTCTGGTTCTCAGATGCCTTTGTGCCGTGAAACTCATCACTCTACCCCACAGGGACAGCCAGCCCAAAGTCTGCAGGCCACCCAACAGGGTAACCTTATGTCTTCCGATACTTCTTTAGAGCACCTCAATGAAGAAGTCCCTAGGAAGAGAAAGTGCAATAGGAGGCACTTAGTCTCCCCTCTGGAGTCAATCACAGAAGATACTGATTTAAATGAAGGGGAAGGGTGCCCATGAGCATCGCCTGATGAAGTCCCCTCTCTTAGAGATCCTTAAGCAAAGGGGTGCCCAAGAGCATCACCTGATGATGTACCCTCTCTTAGAGATCCTTAAGCAAAGGGGTGGTTGGTGTAGCAATAACCCTTCCCAAGAGGAATCAGTATTCCTGGAGCATTTGGGTCTGGCCCATCTACTTCCTGGGTGACTCTGCCCACCAACAAGCTCATTAAGTTGATTTCTCGTTGGGCATGGAAGGAGCCCGATTTTGTTGAGCTGATTCCCAAGAGACCAGATAGGACCCTGGCACCACCAAAGGGAAAAGAGTTTTGGAGCAAGGGAGTACAAGTAGATGGTATAGTTTTAGCAGTGGCCACAAAGAAAGAACTTGCAGAGCAGAGTTAATATATTCATCTCCTTAACAGGAAGTCTAGGATAATACACAGATTTGGGAAGCGTGTTTATGCTTCATTGACTTTTACTTTTTAGATCACTGAACTATTTGTCACACTACACCAGACTACAGAGGGATTTGATTAAAGAACTCTCTAATCTCTCTCAGGAGCAATAACTGCTGAGGCACAGACTTCCATTGCATCACAGTTGTCTATTTTACAGTCCATTACTAATTCGTCTATGAGACTAATTTCACATGCAGCTGAAGGTACTTCAAGGGCAGCAGGTTCAGGCATTTCCATTAGGAGGCATGCCTGTATGCACCTGTGTGATTTTGCAGGGCCCTTCAAGTCCTCCTTTGTCAATGCTCATTTTGATAGAAGTTTGTTGTTTGGCCCCAAAGTGAAGGACACACTAGCCAGGTGTGAGCAGGATGGTAAGACCCTGTCTGCAGTGGGCATATGTTTTTCTACTTCTCAAAGAACCTTCTGTAGTAATCAATGACGTGGTCAAAAACGTGGTTCAGAAAATCCTAGGGCCCTTTCCATGATCCACATGGGTCCAGAGATTACTTCTCCAATAGACCCTATCAGCATTCCTGAAAGGAGGACTGATTGTCCACCTCTGGAGGCAGTCAGGGTCTTCTATCACTGCACCAGACAGCCTGGCTAGACATTACAGAAGATACTTGGATGGAGAAGATTATTTCCAGAGGTTATATAAATCCCTTTTCCCTTCCCCCCTTTAACAGTGAACACAATTCCTGACTTCCCACCCAGTCAGAGGAAAGTAACAGCACTAGAAACAAAAACCTCTGCTAGAAAAAAAGAATCATCCAAGAAGTCCCACCGGACAAGAAAGAATCTGGAACTTACTCAAGATTCTTTTTAGTGACAAAGAAAACAGGGAACTGCAGACCGGATTTTGGATCTCAATATACTGAACAAATCAGTTTAGTATACAAACTTTTGGATGGTCACAATTCAGTCCATTTTGCCTTTTCTACCCAAGGACAACTGGATGTGTTCAATAAATCTTCAGGATGCCTTCTATCACATAAAAATGAACAGACAATCCAAGAGATACCCACACTTTTGGCTAGAAGCCAGTCATTACCAGTTCAGAGCACTGTCCTTTGGCCTCACCACAGCCCCTAGGATGTTCACCAAACACATGGCAGATGTAGTAGCTCACATGAGATTATACAGATTCTGAGTGTTTCTTTACCTGGATGACTGGCTTATTATTGCTTCAGCCAGGCATCTACTGATCAAAATAAGAGATTATGTACTCCAATTGTGCTTTCAACTAGGTATTACAATCAATCTCAACAAATCTCAACTAGAACCAACTCAAGTATTAGAATTCTTAGGAACCTTGTTTTACACAGTATCAATGACAGCTTCCCTTCCCCTGCCAGGGGTACAAACTATCTGATTTCAAATCCAAAAGATAATTCAAATTCTTAATTGTCAGGCTGACTGATTCTACAGGTATTAGGGTCAATGTCTGCTGCCATAATTCTGGTTCCATTGGCAAGATACCATATGAGAATTATTCAATGGACGCTGGCAACTCAGTGGTCCATCATGTACCAGCCTTTGTCCACCCAGATCAAAATAACTCAGGCATGCAAAAGGTATCTCAGGTGGTGGATTTTCTTAGAACAGATTTTGCAAGGCCACCCTTTCATACTTCCTCAGCCCAAAGCCATAGTGACCAGAACAGGCCAACAGGTTTACCAATCCTAGAAATGACAGCAATTCTCCTAGCATTGCAGGCCTTCCAAGACTCTCTCCCTTCAGGGACTATTGCAGTTCAGACAGACAATATGTTAGTAGTCTGGTACATCAACAAACAAGGAGGAACCAGGTCTTATCCCTTACGTTGATAAGCTCTGAGAGTGTGGCAATGGGCCATCTCATCCAATCGATTTCTGATAGCAATGCACATTCTGGGGAAATCCAACATGATAGCAGACAAATTAAGCAGGTCTATTCTATTACCTCACGAGTGGCATCTCAACAAGAAAATTGAGGAGAAGATATTCCACCAGTGGGGCCAGCCATGCCGTGACCTCTTTACATCTCCCCTCAATAACAAGTGCAGCAGGCTCTTTGTCCTGGTCCCCCACTGGGGGAGTCAGCAAGAGATGCTCTTCTCTACAATTGGCTCTGGGTCTCCTCTATGCTTACACCCCAACTCCACTAATCCCCAAGTTTCTTCAGAAGGCATCTCAGTTGAAGAGCACAGTCATCCTCATTGCCCCTTATTGGCCTCATCAGATTTGGTTCCCCTTCCTTTGGCCTCATTTAGTTCTTCCTCATTGGATTCTGGATCCACTTCCAGACCTTCTTTCTCATCTGATAGACATGATTCACCCAAACATTTTGGGACTAAAGTTGACCACATGGTTTCTCCAATTCCATTGATAGCTAGACAACCCAGGCTCTCCTCCCCTGTCCATCACATCCTATTGTCTCCCCACAAAGCTTCCACTGGGAAGATTTACAAAAGTAAATAGAAAAGTTTTGTTGTTTGGGAACAACACAAAGACATCTATCCTTTTTCAGAGCCAATACCCAAGGTTCTCAGATTTTTAGCTACTATTTTTAATGAAGGGCCCAGTTCATCAACAGTTAAAGAACAACTGTCTGCTTTTTCTAATTTTCATGTCAGAGTTGACAATTCTTCCTTAACTTTATCACAACTACATAAGGCATTTATAATATTAATATTTTTACTGAAACCTCCCTTTAAAGATCCTACTCCAATGTGGGATTGAACTTAGTGTTATAAGCCCTGACTCAATCACCATTTGAACCAGCTGCAAAATATGAATTAAAGTTTTTTAACTTGGAAAACAATATTTTTGCTAGCCATTACATCAGCTAGGAGAGTCTCAGAACTGCAGGCCTTATCTTCTAAACCACCTTATTGGATTTTTCATAAAGACAGAGTGTGCTTAAGAACCAGTCCATCTTTTCTTTCTAAGGTAGTGTCAGGATCCAATACTTATCAATCTATCAACCTTCCGTTATTCTTCCCAAACTTCTTTAACAAAGGGGAATGCATTTTACATTTGTTGGACGTTCATAGGCAATTATGTTTATATCTACATAGAACTGACAAACTCAGAAAATCAGATCAATTATTTTTCTCCTTTTCAGAATCACGATTGGGAAAGCCAGTTACCAAAATAACTTTAGCTAAGTGACTAACTGATTGCATTTCCTTTGTCTACAATAAATTGGGTTTGTCCCTGCCAAATCCTTTAAGAGCTCATTCAACTAGATCCATGGCAACCTCTTCAGTATTTCTATCCAGATACTCTGGTTCTATATTAAATCAGCGAATGCTTAAAATAGCGAACGCTGATTTATTGACCCTTTAAAAGCAAAAGCTTGAAATCCCAAAGACACAGTGATTTTTTTCCCAGGGAAAAAAAAAAATCGCTGGGCCGTTTTTGGGACTTTGCCATTTCCTCCACTGTGGTGCGATCTCGGAGTTAGTATATTTAAGTAGGGGTGTGTGGGGGGCACAGCTCCCCACTTCATTTAGTGTTTTGAAGGTTTTTTTTTTTTTTTTTTTTTTTGTGGAACAGCGATTTTTTTTTCCCCCAGGGAAAAAAAATACTGTTCCATGTCTTTGGGATTTCAAGCTTTTGCTTTTAAAGCGTCGATAAATCAGCATTCACTATTTTAAGAATTCACTGATTTAATATAGACCCGATACTCCATGGATAATATTTATGCTGTAGCCACTTGGGCTAATCCTCATACTTTTATTGCTCATTACAAAGTTGATCTGGTCTGTAGAAGAAGAGCAGCCTTCGGCTCAACATTACTCAGAAACATCCTTTCTTAGTGTCCACCCAGGATTCAGGTAGCTGGCGACTCTGTCCCATATGTTGAGGAATGAATGAAAATTGAGAACAGCAGATAAAGAAGTTATATACTCACCATAATATTCCATCTGCATTGTCCATTTTCATTATTCGTCAACTCCCCTCCCTTCATCATCCTACTTTTTTTGTTTATGACTTATAGAAGAATGAGAGTAAACTGGACAATCCAAATTTCCTCTTTCTGAGTTCCAGATAGTGGTTTCTCATATAGACATTATTACTTACATTGTTATTTAACAGTAAAAGCAACAAACAAGATCTTAGGTATGGAGGGGGACTATAGCATTATGGGTAAGGTAGGAGCTTGAGAGTTTGCAGTAGCCACGAGCTGTAAGAAAGTGGCTGAGTTGGATCTGAGGATCGTATCTGTACCCATATGTTAAGGAAGAATGAAAACTGACAATACAGATGGAATGTTATGGTGAATATATAACGTTTTTCCCCCTGCTGTTGTCATATACTATCTTTTCCTCCAAAGTGTCCCAAAATCATGAACTACCCTATAAACATAATGTGAGTCTTAAAGATTGCTACAGTTTTGTCCTTTATCAATTTGCATGCTTCAGTATTGGCTACAAGTTAAGCTGTTTGAGCAGATATATTTCTGTTTAATTGTCTGGGCAACAGTACTTTATTTTCTGTACACATGGCAAATGCTGCTAGTAATGAGCCATTTTATTTGTGAACACAGAACCCATTGACAAATAAAAGCTACTCAGAGTTCAATAATAGGACATCTTTTAAATCTGATCTAAGAGGAAGCGCATGGTTAACTTCCTCATCCACTGTTGGAATTAAAGAAGCAGGGTTAAGAAATGGGCATCAAATAACCTACAAAGAAAGGTTATTAAGCAAAGGCAATTCATATTTACACAACCATGAAGCAGATAAATATTGTGATTTGGTCCCTAGTAACAATACAAACACAGAATTTGGAAATGCCACAAAAGTCTTGTGCCTGAGAATGCCCTAACGCAGTGGGGGATGGCTGCAGCTACAAGATCATGATTTCTACTGAAATAAGCAACAGGTCTAAAACCATCATTTCCATGCTGTACTAACAATCCCTAACACTTCTTTGTTCCTTTCACAACAGAATAGAAAAATCTTTTTGAATAATCAGTAACCCAAGAGCAGAAGGGTTGCAAAGTTTTTAACTGAACAAAAGTTTGTTCATGATGCTTCTGCCAGGGTAAGGGCTCAGTGTCTTCTTTACAATTTTAACAAAGGCTTTACTACCTTTGCATAATTTGAAATCTATTATTAGCAGTAACTTTTCAGTCCCAGTAAAGCCTGCAACTGTTTTAATGTTGTAGGGCGTGGTGCAGCTTGAATAACTGTCATGCATGAAGGTAAAATTTGCTGGGAGCCTTCTGAAATTAAATGTCTTAAATACTGAACTTGTGGCTTCCACAATTGCAGTTTTACCTTGTTAACCTTAAATCTCAGTTCTCCTAACTTAGTTAAAAGAAAAATAGTACCTTGCCGACAGCTAGAGTAAGAATCAGATGCCAAAAGCAGATCATCCATATACTGTATTAAAGTAGACCCACAATGAAATTGAATTGTATCTAATTGTTTCTTAATTTCTTTAGAGAAAAGAGTAGGTGAGTCTACATATCCTTGAGGTAACCTTGTCCATGTATATTGCTATCCTTTGTATGTAAATACAAAACAAATACAGACTGCCTGAGTGAATAGGGATAGAAAAGAAAGCAGAGGAAATATCTGTCACTGAAAAGGTGGTAGCTATTAGCAGGATAGAAATTAACATTGTAGCCAGGTTAGGAACTACAGGAAAAGTCATCACTACTACCACATTAACTGATCTGAGGTCTTGTACAAACATATAGACATCCTTGCCTGGTATCCTAACTGGCAAAATAAGTATATTACATGGGCTTTTGGTCAGCACTACGTATGCCTTACTGGAGTAGCTCAGAAATTACAGGTTCAAATTTCTTTCTCTGCCTCTGTTCATAAGGGATACTGAAGCGAAAGCTTGAAATCCCAAAGACACGGAACAGCAATTGTTTTCCCAGGGAAAAAAATTGCTGGGCCGTTTTTGGGACTTTGCTATTTCCTTCACTGTGGTGCGATCTCAGAGTTGGTATACTATTGGTAGCTGCTCATGAGGTTTAAAATAATTTTAATTGATTCTGCATATTTTATGAACCCTACCTCATTGTCATGGGTAGATGACAACTGTGGAGGAATGGTTTCAAGTCTCTCCAGATTAGCCATATCAGTAGCCTGTGGATGACATAATGATACAGAGGAGGCTGGACATCCTATGTATCCAAGAGATGAGATGGAAGGGAAGTGCAGCAAAGCCACTTGGCTTGGGATCCAGAGTCTACTACTCAGGTGGAGGGCAGGCTAGAAATGGTGTAGGATCTGGGTGGAGGGCAGGCTAGAAATGGTGTAGGAACTGTGGTGACAGCTTCAGAAAACAGTAAGGGACATCATCAGAATTAATGACAGACTCATGGCAGTCAGACCCCAGTGTAATGATAGGTCAGTATTCATAATCTCAGCCTATGCCCCACACCAGGGTTGTGATAGTGAGGAAAAGAGTGCATTCGGACAACAGTTGCAGGATGTACTAGATAAAGCAGGAGTACATGAATTGGTGTTGATAATGGGTGACTTGAATGCACATATCGGGACAGACAGAACAGGATACTGCCTGGGTCCACATGGGTGGGGCACCAGGAATAAAGAAGGAGAAGCTATTCTAGACTTCTGTCTGGCAAATGGCTTGATAGTAGCCAACACATGGTTCAGAAAGAGAGACAGTAACAAGATCACATACAAGAGTAGCCAACATGCAACTCAGGTAGACTTCCTCCTAGTAAGGAAAAGGCACTGGGGTAGAATCCATGATTGTAAAATCATCCCTAGTGAAACAGTCAGCCCACAGCATAAACCACTAGTTGCCACAATCAGCTGTAAGCAGTGGTCAGAGAAGGCTCTAAGGTCAACAGAGACCGCCAGGCTGAAGACCTGGAAGTTGACTGGAGAGAAAGTACAGCAGTTCAAGGAATTACTCAGGGCTCTAGCACCCCAAGAAGAGGAAATAGGTAGAGTTGAAGAAGAATGGCAGTGCCTAAAAACAGCATGTGTTAGGACTATAGAAAAGATATGTGGCCGAGCCAGGTATGGAAATAAGGTACATAAGGAAAGGTGGTGGTGGAATGCAGAAGTCCAGGAAGTCATCAAAAGGAAGAAGGAGTACAAGAAGAAGTGGGAGACAGAAAAGACTGACCAGGCTAGGAAGGACTACTGCTTGGCTAACAAAGAAGCTAAGAAAGAAGTTGCAGTAGCAAAGAATAGGGCATCAGAGGCACTGTACCAACTTCTGGAAAGTGACTCAATAAGGGGCACAAAGAAACTATATCAGGTTGCAAGGGAAAGACAGAAAGATAAAGAAGATAGTCAGACACCCTTCATAAGGGATGCCAGTAAAAAACTGCTCATGAGTCCAGATGACATCAAAGGCAGAAGAAAGGAGTATTTCCAGCAGCTTTTAAATGAAGAAAACCCCGCAGAAGCTGTACTGCCCCAGAAACAGCCTATGATGAGAGAAGAAGAGGAGCCCACCCTAGAAGAAACACTAAGGAAGATGAAAGCAGGCTCAGATGAGGTTACAGCAGATATGATAAAAATGCTGGGTGAGATAGGGGAGAAATGGCTCATGAGGGTACTAATAGCAGTGTGGAGAGAAAGGTGTATCCCAGATGACTGGAGAGTAAGCATACTCGTGCCAGTGTACAAGAACAAAGGGGACATCCACAACTGTGGAGAGTACAGAGGCATCAAACTCCTATCACATTGCATGAAAGTTCTGGAGAGGGTGATTGATAAACGGATATGCAGAGTAGTAGAATGTAAGATGGGTGATGAGCAGTTTGGATTCAGATCAGGATTCAGCACAATCGACCTGATGTTTGCATTGAGACAGATACTTGAGAAGAAGCTAGATATGAGGAGAGAGTCCAACGGGACATTCCTAGACTTGGAGAAAGCATATGACAAGGTCCCAAGAAAGCTGATCTGGGCAGTACTGCGGTGGTTTGAAATCCCAGAAACATTGGTAGAAGGAGTGCAGGCTATGTACAAGGACCCAGTGACTCAAGTATGAACAGTGTTCGGCCTCACAGAGGGGTTCCCAGCGGGAGTGGGTGTACATCAGGGTTCAGCTCTGAGCCCACTGCTGTTTATACTGGTGATGGGCTATATTAGCAAACAGGTTGGAGGGGAGGGATCAACAAAGCTGCTGTATGCAGATGACGTGGCAGTGCAGGCAGACTCTGAGCTAGAACGTCAGCAAAGGATAGGAGAATGGAATGCAAATCTGAAGGCACATGGGATGAAACTAAGCACAAATAAGATGGTGGTAATGGCAGCAAATTGGGGAAATCAGAAGAAGCTGAGAATAGAGATAGAAGGGAAGATAGTGGAACAGGCAAATGGCTTCAAGTATCTGAGAGGGGTAGTTGAGGAGAAGACTAGTCTGAATGAAGAGGTCAACGCTGGAATCAGAGAGGTTGCAGCCAACTGGCATAGAGTATCAGGTGTAGTCTATGACAGAAGAATGCCAAAGAAGCTGAAAAGTAAGGTGTACAAGGAAGTGGTGTGACCAGTACTGCTGTATGGTGCAGAAACCTGGGCAGTAAAGGCAGAACAGTTGCAGAAACTAGAGGTGATTGAAATGAAGTGCTTGAGAAAGGTCTTAGGATGCACACTGTGGGACAGGCGAAGAAATAAGTACATAAGAGCAGAAGCCAAAGTAGCTTCAATTGCAGAAAAGATCAAAGAGAACAGATTACAATGGTTTGGGCACATGTGTAGAAAAGCAGAAGACAATCTGGTGAGGAAGATTTGGGACAAGACAGGAAGAAGGTAAGAGGAAATGACATCCAGCAAAGAGGTGGATGGATTGTGTGAAAGAAGATCTGTGACAGTCAGGCATGAGTGTTGAAGATGGCAGGAGTGTGGCACTGAATCAAGAGAGTTGGTGACAGTTAACATGATACCCCGACCCCATGTTGAAAAAAAAGGGGAAAAAGGGGGCTGATGATGATGATGATGCTCCTTTAAAGAACCTATTTGAATGAGGACATGTTTTGTCTCTGGATAGTCCAAAGGAATCCCAGAGATCCCCCAACACCCCAAACTGATTTTTTGGAGAGTGGAAGGTCTTTTGCATTTCATGAAGTTATCAGAGATTGAGCTGCTCCTATGTCAATGAGAAAAGGAAGAGCAGAAATGCATATTGTAATATTAACATAGGGATCCTTATGGTTCACTGGTACCAAAGGCAATAGCTCTGTCACCTGTTCATAGCTATCCCGATGATCCTTCTGCCACATCTCCCAACCATGTCCCAAGGCTCACACTCCACATTCCTAAGCACCCTGGAGAATATTAGGGTCCAACCTAACACTCTCATACTGGGTGACTTCAACTACCCCTCCATTAACTGGGAAAACTACTCATGTACCAATACACTTGCCCAACATTTCCTGGAATTCATTAATTCCAATGCCCTTGACAAGCTCATTCTTACTGCCACTAGAGGTAGCAACATCCTTGACCT
The DNA here is from genome assembly GCF_019279795.1 of Protopterus annectens. Classification (NCBI taxonomy): domain Eukaryota; kingdom Metazoa; phylum Chordata; order Ceratodontiformes; family Protopteridae; genus Protopterus; species Protopterus annectens. The sequence continues at coordinate 128,345,981 of NC_056726.1, read as the reverse complement.
GGTCATTACTAACATGGGCGACCATTGCTCTACACGAATAGTCAACTCCTCCCTGGTTAGATCCGACCACAAATGAATCAACTTGGAAATAACCCCCCCCCCCCCGCAAAGGTAACCACCATGAAAACCTTCTCCAAAGCTAACTTTGGGCTCCTAAAACAGAGGTGGCTAACTTCATGGCACCCATGCAAATGGAGAATAGTTGCATGACTGTCAAATCATACACCAATGCACTGTACGAATACATACACAAATGCATGGATCTCATCATACCCAATAGAACCAAGACACTCTCCTCCAAAAAAAGGAAGCCAATCTGGTGGTCCCTGTGACACCTGTGCCCTGGCCCATCAATCAAGGAGCCTCAATCCTCACCACTAACACCGGTGAGGGGCATCTCATATAGGAGGAAAGGATAACAAATACACACAGTAAAGTGCAATTTCCCTTAAGAGCACACAGAGATCACAGTCAGTCCGGGGATGGTCGCTCCCTTGCTCTCCAGGTCCCCAATAAGACTCCCCACTGACACAGCTATAGGGTCCAGATCTCAGCCTAGTGGGCAAGCTAAACCCTCCAGCACCCTCTCTCTTCAACCAGTGCTTCGTGTTCCTGCCCAAGTAGCTGACACACACTTTGAGAAGAGTTTATAGAACCACACAGACACTCCTGGGGAAGGCAGGCACAGGTTCTCCAGCTGTGCCCCTTTTTCCCCGACTATACAGTAGTACCAGCTGCCATCACCTACTAATATTTATCAACTATTTAAAGGCCCTTAAAAGAGTGTCCAATTATTACTGTGCAATATTATTATTCAATTGGTAGTATAGCCCAGGGCTAAAGCTATTGAAGTGGCTTTGTACACTTTTAACAAGGGCATGCAAGTACTCTAAAGAGCTTAAATTATCTCTACAAAAGCAGCCACACTTGAAAGGGTTTAAAAATATTTAATAACAAACACTCAAAACACAAGACAATACTTTTTACAACACAGTGCTAGCCAAGAGTTCAGAGATCACAGAGAAATACTTAAAATAATTCAGTAGTACAGTTTTGACATCACAGAAAAACACTTAGTCTAATATTTCTAATTTCTAGCTATTTCTAAGAGAAAACACAAGTCTAAGATAAACTTACATATAGAGCAAGACAGTGCTGATGAGTTGGATGGTCAAGACAAAAATGCTTAATGCTCTCTGATTCTCTCTTTTTAAATTGATATTACAGTCCTGATTCACATTACATCATTCTTCACACTTACCTGGGGTTCCCAGGCTAACAGGTTACATTCTTTAGTAAGCTCACACCAGGTCAGGAAGCAAAGCCACTAAGGACATTTATGCATGCAAATTTTGGCCATTAACTCTGGCCTTAAAACAATAGCAAGAATTGTTTCATCTAGACCAGCTGGAGTCGTGTTTTAACACCAAAGGGTCGCAACATGCTTTACCTGGTCAGCAGAGTGCACTGTTGTTACATTTTTGCAGTTCCACATATAACACTATTTTTACCATTTAAGACAACAAGTCTGTGGTTTACATTAATATTTACAGATGACAGAATTATCTCCAAAATTCTATCTGGCTAGGCTGGCAGCCTTCACCTACCTTCACCAAATCTTCACAGTTCCCCGCCATAAACAAACTCTACAACAGAAGGAGGAAACTGATGTGGAATAAGGTAAAGTCTCAAGACTGGAAAAACTCCCTTATCAGGCTCAACAAAAAGTTGAGATCCCTCATCAAATCCTCTAAAGCTAGCTATGAAAACAGAATTGCAGCAGATAGTAAAGACAACCACAAGACCTTCTATAGTTATGTAAAGGATCTCCAAGGCAATACCCAGATTTGGTCTGAGGTACTGCACAATGGTACCTCCTATACCGAGCCAACAGATATTGCCAATATACTGGCTGACATATTCAGTGACAACTTTACCCCTCCCTTCCCCAAAGGACAAATCACAATACCAGTAGATTGCCAGGCACCCAGTATTACTGCTGCACAGGTTAAAACAGCACTGTCTAAGGCCAATAATACAGCTTCTATGAGACCTGGCAATATCCCTGGGTGTGTTCTACATGAACTACAGAGTGAACTGGCACCTCACCTGTGTGCCCTGTTCAATCACAGCCTCACCTCAGGCTTTGTCCCTACCGAATGGTGAACTGCTACAGTCATCCCACTCCACAAAGGAGGAGCGACTACAGACCCTGGGAACTATCGCCCCATTAGCCTGACAAGTCCGATATGCAAAGCTATGGACCACATCATCATGGACCTAATAAACGAGGATATAAGGAATCTCCAAACTCTGGATCCCTCACAGTTTGGTTTTGTGAAGAGTAGATCATGCCTGCTCAACTTGGTCAACTTCTTTGAGTCAGTCATCAGAGCTGTGGATGAAAGCAAGGTGGTTCATACAGCCTACCTTGACCTGGCCAAGGCCTTTGATACCATTCCCCACTCAGGAATCATAGAAAAACTCACTAAGCTAGGCATCAACCCCTATATCACTAGGTGGGTTGCAAACTGGCTCACAGATAGAACCCACAGTGTGAAAGTAGCTGACTGCAAGTCAGACTGCAGACCAGTCACGGGTGGAGTCCCACAGGGTTTGGTCCTGGGTCCTCTCCTGTTTGGTATCTATTTCTCTGAAGTCCAGGCCAACACTAAGGGACCTGGCTGACAAAGTTTGCAGATGATTGCAAGTTGGGAGCTATTATTAACTCCCCAAGTGATGTTGACATCTTACAGAAAGGCCACTTTGAGATCAACGACAGGTGTCAGAACCATGGCCTTAAGCTCAATGCCAAAAAATGTGTCGTCACCCACCTTGGGAAAAACCGGTTCCCTTGAATTACCACATTGATGGTAGTCCACTGAACACAGAAGGTGTTATAAGAGATCTGGGAACACAGGTTGAGAGCAACCTCACTTTTGACCACCACATTGCCACTGTGGTTAGAAAGTCCTTCTATGTGGCACATCTCATTACAAATGGTTTTGCATCCAGGAAGAAAGAGGCCATTGTCTCCCTCTACTCTTCCCTCATTAGGCCAATCATCGAGTACAATGCCCCATTTGGCATGTACCTCACTAGACACCTGCAACAGCTGGAGAGGCCACAAAAGTACCTCACAAAGAGGATCCTAGGCCTTAAACACTTGTCCTATGTGGACAGACTCAAAAAACACCAACTATTCTCTGTCTCATATCGCCTACTTAGAGGCGATCTCTGCTTGACTTACAAAGCCATGTCTGACCTAGCTCTGTTAGAAATGCTACATCTAAAGAAATCCCAATCCCTCCGCACCACACGCTCCAGAGACCTCAACCTCATTACCAAAATCAACAGAACATGCTGGAGGGACAGGTTCATAACCCAAAGACTGCCCATGCTCTGGAATAGACTTCCCATACATTTCAAGCAGAGCACCTCACTGGCCCTCTTCAAGAGAAATTTTGATGAGTGGATGGGAAATAGAAAATTCACCCCGGGGGTCACTCCAGTGGCTCTACTTAAGAGAGACACTGGGAACTAAAGTTGGGTGGCACAATGCCAGGATAATCCTATGGGGTAGGCTTGTAAAGGCTCCAGGGCCATTAGCCTAGTACACACTTATGAACCTATGAACCTATAAACATCGATAGCTGACAAGCAGTACTCCAAGTCGTAGGATGTCTTTCCTGTTGTTGTGAGGTTTAGACATTGAGCTTAGTGGTAGACTGGAAAGGATTAATTTGTTTTGCTAAAGGAAGGCACACTCATTAAGCCAATGTCCACTCTATTCACGATTAAAGTAAGGGTTAACATGCAACCCATGCTGCTGGGTCTGAGGCGAAGTATGTGCCTGTGTGTGTGGAGTTTGTTGGGGTAAAAATCTAAATATACCTCTACCTTTTCGATTTCCCCTCCACACCCCCCCTTCCCTGTGAATCAGTATTACACTGTTGAAGCTGGACATCTACTAGTCTCTTTTTCTGTTCTTTTTCTTCTCTGACTATGTTGTCTGTTGCATATTGTGCCTGGTTAATGTAAAAGGAAACTGTAGAGAGAAAGCTACCCTATAAAGAAACTAAGAAATTAATTTTAGAATATATATATTTAATGAGGAACAGACCAAAAATATGAGGCAAAAATCTGGACAGTTGAGAGATATATTCATAAATTTAATACAATGACATTATGAAAGCAGCATTCTTTGCAATATTAAGAGATAATGTTTTAAACAAATAATATTATGCATACTGACACTGATGTGACATTATCTGAATTATACATAAAACTACATGCAAGAGAAGAAAATTGATATTGATAAAGTAGATCAAGTGTGTAATCTTTTCAGGTCATAATAGGTCTACAACTGTCTAAATTAGTGCCCAAAACAACAGTATAGCTTGTAAAACAGTATTTTAATAGAATGAACAGCTGAAAATAATGCATGCATTTTAAGTAGTTGGGGGCAACATTCTGAACAGATGTATCAGCCTTTTTAAATGTCAAATGGGTTGGAGGCAGAAAAATAAGAGTCTGTGAGTACACAATAGAACTTTCTAGCTATATCCCTGCAGCAGGTGGCTCACATAAAAATGTTTGCACCTTAATGTTCCTTCCTGTCAGCAGAACCGTGTGATGCTATACAGGTCTGTTTTAAGTATCCCTATCTCCACTCTTAATTTACAAAATTAGGCTGAGAAAACAGAATGGATATATTAGTGTAGTAAATCAAGGATATTGTAATGCAAATGTTAAATAAAAAGTATTCTATATTTCTATAAATTACAATGTGAGATTTGAGATGGCCTAGTCATAAACTATCTTGTGACCTGTTTAGGTAATTATACATATCTTTTCATTTTGGAGCTCAGTTGTCATATTTTTACAACAAGAGAAACTGTTTTAGGTTAAACATGAAACGCTTACCTCTTTTGCTTACCATACACAAGAAATACCTCTGTCTTAGATTAACATTAAGCATGTATACAAGCTTCTTTTGTTTATAATACATGAAAAAAACAGTTCAATGTACACATATCACCCAAAACTAACCTTCTGGCTTTGAATGTGAGCAAAATGCAAAAGCTAACTCACTGTGATCATTGTACATCTTAGAGAGAAAGGAAGGGATGAACATGTTTTAATAATAATGTATAAATATCAAATGTAAAAGACAATCCCCTGGATTCAGGAAGCCGTACATGGATTTCAGAATAGTGCAGGAGCTGCTGCATGCAATATGGCCACCAAGCGATCCAGGATTGAGCTCCCAGGATGTACATGAGCATTCCTACACTATTCTGGGCTGGCACAGACACCACTGCTATATGCTAATTACCTCATTTGCTGATGAAAACCATGCAAATTAGGTGAATTAGCAATCCTGGAAGCAGGCAGTTGTCCATGCCTGGACAGTGTACAAAGCAGAAGTGTATTCAGCTAGTAGCTGAATACATTTCTGCAAATTAAAAAATGGAGGCATGACAGCTTGAACGAAAGCATGTATTAATTATAGTTAGTAGGCATTCCAACTGTCAGCTATATGTCCATTGGCATGAAAAATAATTACATTTTTATAAAATAAAACTTTTATTTTTTTTGGCCGATCTCAGCCGTTTAAGCATAGGGCAGTGGTAAGCAAATGGGATCATGCCGAAAATATAAAAAAAAAATGTGAAAAAGCAATTTTCAGGGAAATCTGCATGTTGCCATTATAGTCAATGGCATGCAGAATGAAAATAATACCAGGGAACAGTGGTTGCTAAGGGGAAAGGTTCAGTATGAGTGCAGTAACTATGGAGTAAGGCAGTGGAGTATGCAAATGAAGGGAATCTTAGTAAATCACAAATTTCTTCTAAGTGTCAGACTGTACCTAACCTGTAGGTGCTCTAATATGGCCGTATAAGCTTGAGAAGTAAATGACATCAAAAGTGGGTGTGTCATGCTTGCTGTAAGCACATTGGAGCACTATTGCCCGGGTTTGCGCTTAGCTAAGCACAGGTAAGCAAGGGGGTGTGTCCGAGGCTGTAATGTCTTACACCATGAAATGAAGAGCGTGTTCATGTTCAGGGAAGGACATGTCTGCTAAAATGTGTTTAACTTAGCTAAATGGGTTTGCGCAGCATGCACTGGGACTTAAACAAACAAAACAAAAAACACAGGAAATGGTAGCACTGTATATATATATATATATATATATATATATATATATATATATATATATATAAGTAAGGGGGTGTGTCCAAGGCTGTATAGCCTTGTTTAACTTGCCTAAATAGGTGTTCACAGCATACACCAGGATTTAAACCACAAAAATAAAAAAATACAGGAAATGGCAAGTGGAACAAGAAAAAAAAGGGAAATAGCAGAAAAGAGGCATTCAAATGCAAGTAACAGAGCTGACAGGCAGAATGTATCATACTCAGCCAATCACACAAGCAACATCTGCAGCACACCACTATAAACTATGCAAACACCTTTTAGTCTCCCCCCCTCCCCGGTGTATGCAGACGGGGATATTTTACCTGAAAAAACTAACAAAATGTTAGGGACTGCTGTTGCTTTCATACATCAGTATGTGTAAGAGGCTGAGAGTGCTGAAGAGGATGATGCGGACAACTGCCCCAGACTTATGAGGAGGAGGAGAAGAGTGTTCAGGCCTAGGGTAACCTACCAGGAGCTACATGATCTAGAGATAGTAGAGCATTACAGGGTGGACAGGGACATACTGCAGCAAATTGTGGAGCTGTGTAAGCCTCACCTCACATCCACAACAAACAGAGGGGAACCCTTCCCAGTGGATACCAAGGTATGTGTAGCTCTAAGAATACTAGCTACAGTTACTTTCCAAAGATCAACTGGGGATATCATGGGGGTCTCACAGGCATCTGCGTCCAGGATAATCCAGCAGGTCCTGGATGCCATGCGACCATATGCCGAGGAGCACATTAAATTCCCCAGCACCCATGTGAAGCTGACTGGCAATATGCATCTCTTCCACCATGTAACAGACTACCCAGAGGTACTGGGTGCCACAGACTGCACGTACATCCACATCTAAGCACCACCTGGTGACCAGGGTAGGGTCTACATAAACTGCAAAGGGTTCCAGTCTGTCAACTGCCAGGTCATGTGTGATGCCCAGGGCATTATCATGAATGTCTGTGCTGGCTGCCCTGGAAGCTATCACGACTCCCACATCTGGCATTCCTCACAGCTGTATCAATAATTTGCCAGGGGGCTGTGGATGATGACACCCATCAGAAATGCACACCCACCCACACAAGAACCCCATAATGAGGCACACGCACAAACCAGGATCATTATAGTGCATGTGTTTGTGATGCTCAAGTCACAGTTCCGCTGTTTTGACATATCCGGTGGAGCCTTGCAGTACTTTCCAGCCACATGTGCACACATAGTCATGTGCCATGCTACACAATATGATCCTGTGGAAACAGCTGCAGCAGGAACAAAATGGTGAAGGACCACACATTCTCCCACCATTGCCAAGGCCTCCACAGGCATAGAGTGACTCAGAGGAGGAACATCCTGAGCCTGCCCCTGTAGGCAAATGGAGGCATGCCCAATATGCCCTGGCCTTGGCAAAGAGGCAACGCATAGCACATACACTGAAACTGTAGGGCCCCAGGGACTTATCTCTCTCTCTCTCTCTGACTCACACACACAGTAAAATGGATACCAAACATCACACCACCTACACCTGACCATGTATAGGCAGTGTATTGTGTGCATCCGACATAGTCAGCCCTCAAGCACCACCATCACAACAGCTGCAGGCACATGGTAAGCCAGTCTCTGTAACAAATTAAAATAATGGGGTGGACTTTTCTGATAGCATATCTATGGTATTGATCAAGCATGTAAGGGAATGGGGTGGCTAACTGGGATAGCAGCAGACAACTGACAGCTCTGTGGGACAGCAGGATATGTATCCCTAGTACTGCCCTACCCACACCATGCAGTACCACCCTAGTCGACAAACACCACTGCAGTATATGTGGTGAGCCAAATAACTGGGGGGGGGGGGTCATAGGTCACATGCATGGATGTCAAAGTGGGGGTCCCATACCCACCACCAACACCACACAGCAGATCAGCTGTAGACAACCATACAGAAATGCCTGGCAAAGGCTCCCACATGACAATACCCATGAAATCCCCACCCACAGACTTTTACACAGTGATATCACAGCAGGTCTGGCAGTGGAAGTATGGCTTTGAAGGGTAAGAACTCTGAAACTACAAATGTCTATGCCAGATCAATCTGACCTGTGGTTGATACTATTATGCCTGTAGTCTGAAAGATAGGGCACACCACTGTGCTACATGGGACCAAAATGTTAAGCAAATATCAGCACAGTCTGTGCAGATGTGTATCGTGTACAGTCATATCACCCCCATAGTTCCATAGAAATGCAGTAACATTACTATACTTAAGCAGCACCCAGCTGTCACCCAGAGTGATGGTGCAATACTAACAAAAAGCAATTGTCAGTAACACCCACCATCAACTTACTGGTGCCATCCCAGGGGTGGCTCCTGCCAGCAACCTGGGAACATATGATCATCAGAATGCACTGGCCTGCTACAGATGGCCTGTATCTGTCACACCTGGCCTACAGGCCTCTGGCAAATGCCTATGCCTCACCCACAGTGCCCTTTAGGGAGTGTCATGGGGTCCACAACACCAAAATAACACAGTCCACAAAATGCAAAGAAAGGCCATGCTGACAACTGCTAGGAGCAAACCTGCCAGCCTCAGGGACCCAGAAATCAGGACAAAGCCATGAATAATGGGGTGATGAAGGTCCAAAGAGAAGGACACCTGTGAAATACTGCTCTAATAATGTTATAAAGTTGATGGAATGATTTGTAGTAGCATGGAATGTCTGATGGGTATGACATCTGAAACTGCAATGTCAACTGTCTGCAATATCTGACTTCAACCCTGAGTGACTTGCAAAACCACACTTGTTTGGGTAAACAACATGATATATGAATCATGGATGTTGACATTCTGTGATACTCTGTACAGCCGACAGGCAGGGCTAGGAGTTTAAACATGGGAATGCACCCACTGCAGGCAGGCCTAACCCTGGAAGATGGTGACATGTCTGCACCCACAGAACCTTGGGCCACATCCATGGGGAATAACACACCTCTCCCTGATCACTCATCCTATGCAACATCCTGACCCCAACATGTGGCCATCCAAGCAAAATGAGGTGGGCCATACATGTATGTGTGACAAATACACATCTCCAGGCTGGTCAAACAGTCTGACACACACAAGACCCTCCAAGTGCAGTCAACCATTGAGGAGAGCCCAATGCAAAGTACTGGTAGTTATAGGCAAACATATCTGCCCAGGACAACCCCCACATATCCTATCCCCTGCAAATCTATCCGGAGTCTGCCTGTCACCCTGATCCTGTCTGAGTTATATTACCTAACTGTGGACTGGAAATCAGACCAGGCCAGAACATAAATGCACAAAGATTCCACCATTGTAATATATAACCAAGGTGCTGGACCATTTCCACAGCACCAGCAGCCAGTTGCTTGTAGGCACACCTGCAACAGGCTGGATAGTGCAGGAATGCATAGCATTTGACCCATAAACCTTGTGTGTGCATCATCTATCCTGTATTCATCTGGTAAATCGCTGTGATGATCTGAGGAGGTATGTTACCAGGTACTGAAACAGTACATGACAGTGTCAAATGGCATATATGACAGAAGTCTGCTAAAACCAGCCCTGTAACCCTTGCAACCCATACATTACTGAGAGAAATTGTCACAATAATTGTATGGCCCATTGTCCCCACATTTTGATAGGCTATCTACAGATATTCTGCACCAGCAGGTTGACATGTATGGCTGTAACACAAAACAAACAGGACTGGAGTACAACAATCCCTGGATTGGAGTCCCACATGTACTATAGAAGGAAACACTGGGAATACTCATACACTTAGAGAAATGTCAGTAGGATCTAGGAATGAACAGGCCTTCCCTACCCAGTGCACTTTCCATTGTCCCAACTTAGCAGTCCTGAACATGTGTGTCACCATAGAAGTCACTTTTGTTAAATCCAACCCCACAAGCTCTGTGGCATGTGTGATAACTGCATAACCCTAAAGTACAAATAGCTAGTTAGGTAGGAGTTCTAATCTCAGTCCTGGCAAATGTAAAAGCATGTGTGTGCTCACAGCTAAAGGCTTTTGTGTCCATTCAAACCCAATACACTTCCCCTTTCCCTACTTCAGCAGTCCGGCAGATATAAGTCATCTTAGAAGTGCCTTCCATTAGGTTTCAGCTCCATAAGCTCTGTGGCATGTGTAATAACTTCATAGCAATGTAGTAGAAATAACTAATTAGGTAGGAGTTCTAATCACAGTCCTGGCAAATGTAAAAGTGTGTGTGTGTGTGTGTGTGTGTGTGTGTGTGTGTTTGTGTTCACAACTGTAAACATTTGGGTCTATTCAAACCTAGTACACCTCCCCTTTCCCCACTTTATCAGTCCTGCAGATACCAGTCATCTTAGAAGTGCTTTCCTTCAGGCCTCACCCCCATAAGCTCTGTGGCACATGTGATAATTGCATAACAAGATAGTATAAATGATTAGTTAGGTAGGAGTTCTAATCTCACTCCTGGTGCATGCAAAATTGTGTGTGTTCACAACTAAAAGCTTTTGGGTCCATTCAAAACTAGTACACTTCTCCTTTCCCCACTTTAGCAGTCCTGTAGATATCAGTCATCTTAGAAGTGCCTTCTGTCAGACCTCAGCCCCATAAGCTCTGTGGCATGTGCACTAACTGCATAACAGGATAGTACAAATAACTAATTAGGTAGGAGTTCTAATCTCAGTCATGTCAGATGTAGAAGTGTGTGTGTGCAACAGTTGTGTGTGCAAGACTGAGGGAGTTGTGTGTTTGCTTATAGATGAAACAGTTTTATGCCATTCCCACCCACGGCACTTCCCAGTGCCCCACCTTATCAGTCCACATGATGTCAGTCCCTTATCAGCAACCTTGGCCAGCTGTCAGCCCTGTAAGCTCAGTAGTGCATGTGACAAATGCTTAACACTATAGTACAAATGACTAATTTGGCTGGGTTTCTACTCTTCCAGAAAATGTGTGTGTGGATATGTATGTTTGTAAGTAGAAATATTTTGATATATTTCCCACCCACTGCCCCACTTTATCAGTCCTGCTAATGTCATTCCCCATATCAGCACCTTTGGCCATCTGTTTGCCCAGTAAGCTCTGTAGCAAGTGTGGTGACTACCTAGCACTATGATGCAAATCATTAGTTAGGTAGGGGTTCTGTTCTCACATCTGGCAAGTGTATGCTTGTCTGTTTGTAGGACAAAGTATTTTGATAGGTTAAACAGCCACTGCACTACTTTATCTGTCCTGCTGATGTAATTCTCTTTATAGGTTCACAAGTGTGTAGTAGGTAATGCCCCAGGAGCCTTAACAAGCCTAGATCATAGAAGGGCCCTGTCATTGTGCCACCTGATGTTACATCCCAGTGCCTGTATCAAGTATAGCCACTGCAGTAATCCTGGGGTTGAACTGTCTATTACCCATCCACTCATCAAGATTTCTCTGGAACAGGGTTATCTAGGTGCTCTGCATGACATGTATGGGAAGTATATTCCAGGGCATGTGCAGTCTCTTGGTGGGAGACCTGTCCCACCAGCATGATGTGGTGATTGTGGTACTGAGGTAGAGGTCTCTACAGTGTGTGGTGTGGATGGATTTATATGTAGCATTTCTAAATCAGCTGGGTCAGACATTACTTTGTAAGTCAAGCACAGATAGCTACTAATTAGGTGATATGTTGTAGGCTACACACTCAAGTGTGATAGCCATTTCTGTGCATTTACAGTATTTTTTGATTGTATCTGCTTTATTTTCTGGAAAAAAAAACAAAAAAAAAAAAAATACTTGTTTTCCTGCCTTTCTAAGCTAGTATGGTCCAGTTTTCAGGTTAGTGCTGAATTCAGGGCCATGTTACAAGTTTCTGTGTTTGCCCATACCTTACCTGTATAGAAGGAAGTTTCTCTGTTCACTGTGAGAGAGGGAGCTTTGAGCAGCTTATCTGTCCCTGGAGGAGTGGTTTCAGCCCAGAAATTAATAGTTTATTGGCCATTTTGGGCCAATTTCTATCTCTTTCATTTCCCTGCTATAAAATCCACATTTGCGAGGTTTTTGTGCTAGCATATAGCTCAGCAAGCCCCTGCCTGGTGCCCTGCAGAGTTCTACAGCAGCAGAGAGACAAAATAGAGACTTTGGAGTGATTAAGTATCATTTTCTGCATTTTTTTGCTGCCTTTAGCTAATTCTGCCTAAAACACTGATTTTATAGAGGTTCTGTGATTTAAAAAGCTTGTTTTAGCTACATATTGTACTTATTTTACTGCCTGCACTTTAACAAAGTCATTGTTATATTTAAATTACCTGTTTAATTATTGTAGGTTACACACTCAAGTGTGATAGCCATTTATGTGTATTTAAAGTGTTTTTTGATTGTATCTGCTTTATTTTCTGAAATATATATATATATATATATATATATATATATATATATATATATATATATATATATATACTTGTGTTCCTGCCTTTCTAAACTAATACAGTCCAGTTGTCAGGTTAGTGCTGAATTCAGGGCTGTGTTACAAGTTTCTGTGTTTGCCCATACCTTATTTGGATAGAAGGAAGTTTCTCTGTTCACTGTGAGAGAGGGAGCTTTGAGCAGCCTATATGTCCCTGGAGGAATGGTTTAAGCCTAGAAATTAATAGTTTATTGGCCATTTTGGGCTAATTTCTCTTTTGTTTCCCTGCTATAAAACCCACATTTGCGAGGTTTTTGTGCTAGTATGCAGCTCAGCAAGCTCCTGCCTGGTGCCCTGCAGAGTTCTACAGCATCAGAGAGACATTTTCTTGCTGCCTTTAGATAATTCTGCCTAAAATGCTAATTTTCTAGAGTTTCTGTGATTTAAAAAGCTTGTTTCAGCTACATATTGTACTTATTTTACTGCCTGCACTTTAACAAAGTCATTTTTTGTGTTTAAATTACCTGTTTAACTGTTGTAGGCTACACACTCAAGTGTGATAGTCATTTCTGTGCATTTAAAGTGTTTTTTGATTGTATCTGCTTTATTTTCTGAAAAAAACAAAAAAAACAAAAAAATACTTGTTTTCCCACCTTTCTAAGCTAGTATAGTCCAGTTTTCAGGTTAGTGCTGAATTCAGAGCTGTGTTACAAGTTTCTGTGTTTGCCCACACCTTACATAGATAGAAGGAAGTTTATCTGTTCACTGTGAGAGAGGGAGCTTTGAGCAGCCTATCTATCCCTGGAGGAGTGGTTTCAGCCCAGAAATTAGTAGTTTATTGGCCATTTTGGGCTAATTTCTATCTCTTTCATTCCCCTGCTAGAAAACCTGCATTTGCGAGGTTTTGCACAACAGGCAGCACCAGTTAGCTAGGGTATACCTTTTCCCAGCTCCACAAAGTCTACTCTTCAATTTTTTCCCTTGGAACTAGACAAACTTTCAACTTAAGCACTCAAGCCATTCACTTCTCATCCTGGCACTTGCTCAAAACTCATAGCAAGCACTAATAAAACTTAGCACTAGACCCCCTTATACTGTAGATAAGGACAAGGCTCTCTATTCGACCTTACCAGCCAATCAGTAAAACAGTTCACTCTACCTATCCAGACATGTCCAAAGGGCAGTTTTAGGTTTACTCTCTGGTCCAACTGGTGAGTCTGGGCATTTTGAGGCAACGTTACAATTGCCTCATGTACACAGACAACCCTCTCCTCCTTCCACCAAACACTAAAACATGCGAGAGATGCAATTATACAGCCAAACTGGAGGCTAAGCTCTCTCAACCCAAGACTGGACCAGGCAGTCAAGAGGAGAAGGGAATCACTTGTATCACACCACCAGTCTCACATAGGCCTATGAAACCAGCACCAGCATAAAACACACATAAATACATGAAAACATACTTGGAGGCTCTACATAAAAATCTGCAAAAACAACAGAGACCTCCAAAGCAGACATCCAGGCAACCTTCACCCCCCCCCAACACAAACCATGAAACACATAATTCACAAAACCAGTGTGCCACGCAATCACAGCCCTTAAGTCAAAATAACATGCCCAACACACTAGTAATAGGTGACTCTATAGTCAGGCACACGGACGTCCCACTCACTAGGCCAAACAAGGAGAAGGTTACTATTTGCTGCCTGTCGGGTACCAGGATCCACCACATAACACAAGCACTCAGGTCACTCCAGAACAAGTACAAATATGACTCTGTCATTGTCCATGTTGGTGTGAATGACCTGAGCTGTACCTCCCTGGACTACATGAAAAGAGACATGGAGGAGCTCTCTGATCACATAGCCCAGGACGGTATGACCCTGACCCTGAGTAGCATCCTGCCCTCACCAAGAATGATACCATGGTATAGAGAAAAAAATTATAAATGTCAACAATTGGCTAAGCTTCTGGTGTCATTCAAAGGGGATCCAGTGTCTGTCAGCCTGGGATGACATGCTCGACAAGCCACGCTGCATAGCTAGAGATGGCTTGCACCTGTCACCTTTATGCTTTTGAATACTGGCCAAGGCTCTTGCCACCCCCATAGTGCCTTTTTTAGGCAAGGCTCAAAAGACAAACCCACTGCCATAAATAGCACAAGTAACAAAAAACTGAGGGTAATGCTACTCAATGCCAGAAGTCTAAACCTCAAAATGCATGCACTCGAGGCACTCCTCAGTATGGAGAAAATCAATATATGTGCAGTAACAGAAACCTGGTTTAAGGCTCCAGAGAGCACCCCAGGACTACCAGGCTACAACTCATACCATACATTTCGGCTGGAAAACCTGGACCAAAATACAAAAGGCGGGGGAGTATCCATATTCATCAAGGATACCCACACCTCCAGGTTAGTGCTTCACAGATCATCCATGTGCGACTAACAATGGGCAAACCTGCTATTAAAATTATAGCTTGCTACAGATCACCCACCATGTCCCAGGACCCCCACTCCACATTCCTGGAAACACTGGGAAACATAAAAGTCTTGCCAACACCCTAATATTGGGTGATTTCAATTACCCAAACATTAACTGGAAGAACTACTCAAGTACAAAGACCCTTGCCCAACATTTCCTAGAATTTATAAACTCAAATGCCCTGGATCAACTGGTCAACACCCCCACCAGAGGTGACAACATATTGGACCTGGTCATCACCAACATGGGCGACCAGTGTTCACACCGGAGGTCATCCCCTCGCTGGTTAGATTTGACCATAAACTAATCACTCTGGATATCCACATTCTGCCACCACCCCTGGTCAAAGAAACCACTGTGAAAAACTTTTCAAAAGCAAACTTCACATTACTTAAGACCAAGGTGGGAAGTTTTAAAGCCCCCATGCTAAAGGATAATGCTGTCCAAGCTGCAAAATCCTTTACTAATGCACTCTACGGGCACCTATAAGAATGCATAGATCATGCTATCCCAAACAAAACCAAGGCTCACTCCTTCAAGAAAAGGAAACCAGTCTGGTGGACCCCTGTCATAAACAAGCTATACAATAGAAGGAGGAAATTAGTACAGAAAAGAGTAAAACCCCAAGAAGGGAAGACATACCTGATCAGTTTTAGCAAGAAACTATGTTCCGTCATAAAATCATCCAATGTTAGCTTCAAAAGAAAAATTTCCATGGACTCCAAAGATAATCACAAGGCATTCTTTAGCTATGTCAAGAATCTAAGTGGCAATTCTCAGATCTGCTTGGAGTTAGTGCAGAATGGCACAAAATACACTGAACCAACCGATATAGCCAACATCCTGGCAGACAGGTTCAGTGCAAACTTCACCCCTCTCTCACCCCCAAAAGGGCCCATAACTATACCAGAAGAATGTAGTGCCCCTGAAATCACAGGCACTCAGGTTAAAACAGCCCTCTCCAAAGCCAAAAACACAGCATCAATGGGACCGGACGGTGTCCCAGGCTGCATCCTACATGAGCTCAAAGATGAACTAACCCCTCACCTAAACACACTATTTAAACTCTCCCCAGGCTACGTGCTTACAGAGTGGCACACAGCAACGGTTATTCCATTCCACAAAGGTGGAGCCACAGAGGACCCCGGGAACTATTGCCCTATAAGCCTGACTAACTTGGTCTGCAAAGCTATGGAGCGCATCATTATGGATCTCATTAAGAGAGACATTGGGAAGCTCCAAACACTGGACCCTACCCAGTTCGGCTTTGTTAAGGGCAGATAATGCCTCCTAAACCTGGTGGACTTCTTTGAGACATTTACCAAGGCTATAGACGAGGGAAAGGTGGTCCACACAGCCTACTTAGACTTCACAAAAGCCTTTGACACCATTCCCCACTCAAGTATTATAGACAAGCTCACCAGCCTGAACATAACCCCCTACATCACGAGATGGGTTGCCAACTGGCTCATGGACAGAACACACATGGTAAGAGTTGCGGGAGCTAGGTCTGACTCTAAACCGGTTACAAGTGGCATTCCCCAGGGCTCAGTCCTAGGACCCCTCCTGTTTGGCATATACTTCTCAGAGGTACAGGCAAGCACAGGAGGACTATGGCTGACCAGGTTCGCAGACAACCACAAACTAGGGACTATAATTGACTCTCCGGCTGACGCAGACATCCTCCAAAAGGTTCTCACTGAGACAGATAGCTGGTGTCAAAACCATGGCCTCAAGCTAAATGCCAAAACGTGCATAGTCATTCCCTTTGGAAAAAAACAAAGTACTGACAAACTACCATATAGGTGGTAGCCTCCTAAATACAGAAGACGTAATAAGGGATCTGGGGACCCAAGTAGATAGTAACCTCTCCTTTGATAATCAGATTGCCAAAGTGGTTAGAAAATCCTTCTATGTGGCCCACCTAATCTCAAAAGGGTTTGCATCCAGATCGAAAGAGGTCATTGAAGTGAAGTGATCCTTGGGGCAAACTTTCTGTTTCCCATCCACTCATCAAGATTTCTCTTGAAGAGGGTTAGCGAGGAGCTCTGCCTATGCATCAACCTCTACGCATCTCTCATCAGATCCATCACAGAGTACAATGCCCCATTTGGGATGTACCTTACAAGACACCTGCAACAACTGGAAAGACCACAGAAGTACCTCACCAAGAGGATCACTGGCCTCAATCAGATGCCCTATGCAGCTTGACTGAAGAAACTCCAGCTGTACTTGGTTGCATACCACCTACTCAGAGGTGATCTCTGCCTGACATACAAGGCCATGTCCAACCTTGAATTGATGGACATGCTCCACCTAAAGAAAACCATATCCCCTTGAGCCACACGCTTCAGGGATCTAAACCTCACCACAACAATAAATAGGACATTGAATACAGTCCACTTAAACACCAACTTGCACAAAATTCACTAAAGCCGTCACTCCTTGTGAATACTTAGTTTATTTAAACCGCTAAAAATGTACCACGTTTTTCGTCTAACCCGAATGGTTAAACTTCTTCAGAACAAAAGCCAAACAGTGTCAGTTACAATTCAAACCACTTATTTATAAACTTGCCCGCCACATTTTCAAGGGCTTAAGTATCTCTTAAAGGTATAAACGGTTTGAAAGCATGACATTTCATTAAAAAGAATTAAATTGCTTTTGTTACGAACCTATCTTTAAAAACACTTATGCATTATTGCAACAACCCTATTTCCTTCTACCCACATAATGTAGCATAGTATGATAAGTTACATAAGACCAGAAGCTCCGATTGTACAAATACAATAGTACCTACTTAAAATGCTAAATATTAACCACACATCCTATTGATCATCACTTTACAAGTATCTATTGCCTTATTCTTGTAATACATATTACAACCTATTTAACGTAAAACTATACTGGTGATTGAATTAAACTATATGTAAAATGCATCCATACCCCAAAAAAAGAATCTCAGCACCATGAACAATGCGTCCCACATGATTTTATCTCCCACCATTGGAAGTCATGCAAAATGAGTGTTATAATGCCAACTTCATAATAAACTGACAACAAACAACAATTGATTTATCTTAAATTGTGGCAAGTTAGTCAATATAGTGATTATGCAACTTGTTCACATTCCACATATATTGTAAAAAATTGATGAATAGCCATAAACAATATGAAATTATAGAAGTATATAACTATATTTGTGTGTATATGTTTATACACATCAGAATTCGTTTTACCTAATCAATCTGTTGTTTCACTATCTATCTAAACTTTTAAGTTTTAGTAAACACATAAGACTACACTTTTCATTTAGACCTGGATTTATATATGCATTAAGCTTAATTTGCCATAATAATTCCATTTTCTCCAGCAGTAGCCCAAAGGGGCCCCCTCTCACATCTGTCTTTACTTGATCAATTATTTTATAACAAAATTGATGATCCGGAAATGTGAGAATATACCTAGCAAGGGCATTATCTTCTTTTTGTAAATTGATACTTCTCTGATGTTCATAAACTCTGTCTTTTAGTCTACGTTTGGTTTTCCCAAAATGAGCAATTGCCACATTGTCTCATCCCTCTATTGGCTGTTGATGGATTACTTTGTTGTTTTTTCTGCAAAAGTTCCTTGAAATGTAATCCCATTCTCCAAACTATTTTGGGGGATGTTCCCAATTTGCTCACTAGTGTACTATCATCATTCAGTATAGTCCAATTTTTTGTTATAATTTTCCTTATATTATGATAATCTAGTGAAAACCTCAAAATGCAGGCTAAATTCAATTTAATCATAATTTCTTGTTGAGTGCATTCCTGTGTTACTGCACTAATATCTGTGTTACTTTGATCATGTAAACCATTACTGTGCTGTTTTAATATTGGTGTATATACCCCATTAGTTCTTTTAAATATTATTTCTTCTATTAATTCTTCTATAACTATGAGAGGATATGCCCTATTCAAAAACATTTGTTTTAAATTGGCACATTCCTCCAAAAATTATTTTTCTGTTGTTGTCATACATGCTGTCCGTACCAGCTGACCTTTGACCACTGCCTTTTTCTGATGTTGTGGATGTGCACTGGAATAGTGTAAAAATTTATTTGAATAGGTGGGCTTCCTAAAGATTTTTGCTTCATATTCCTTCAAGATGTCATTTTTAGTGAGTGTAACATCCAAATATGAAGTAGATGTTGAATTAAATGTATATGTCAATTGCAAAAAATCCGTCAACCCATTTAGTATGCCAACTATATTCTCAGCCATGTGTTCATCTCCCTCCATTATAATGAAAATGTCATCAATAAATCTGACATAAAATTTAATGACATCCGTAATGAAATTATTCCCAAACACATATGTGTTTTCCCAAAATGACATTACCAAATTGGCGGAACTGGATCCGCATGGGGATCCCATGGCTACTCCTTTTTTTATAAAAATATGCAGCAATGGAACAATGGATAGTAAAGGATTCTTGGGTTTTCCTTGAACAAATTAACAATCTTACTTATGAACAAAATAATAACTTCTTAACAGTAGATGTAAAAGAATTATACACTAGTATTCCACACCAACAAGGTATTGAATGGGTAACAGCAAGAATGAGACAAAAAAGTGCTCTAGAAGATGAAATTTCTTTGGTACAGGAACTCTTGGACATCATTTTGTCATTTAATTTTATCCTTTTTGACAATCGGTTTTACATCCAAAAAAAAGGAGTAGCCATGGGATCTCCAATTTAGTAGTCCTGTTTTTGTCATCCACCTTAGAAGTACCTTTGGAGTAGATGAAAATGTATAATCTTTGTAGCGTGTCTGATAAATACGTCGCACTATTGTAAAAATAACTAGATGGGTAGGAGTTCTAAACTCACTACTGGCAACTGTTTGGATGTGTGTGCATTTGTGTGAGAATCGTAGTGTGTGGTTATACCATTTTTGACTTCTGTACCACCCTTTACACTTCCTCTCACTCCAGTTTAGTAGCCCTGTTGATGTCACCCATCTTAGAAGTACCTTTGGACTAGGTGAAGGCTTATAACCTATGTGGCACATCTGATAACTGCGTAGCACTATAGTAAAAATAACTAGATAGGAAGGAGTTCTAATCCCAATACTGGCAACTGTTTGTCTGTGAGGATCATATCTTGTGTGGCTTATACCATTTTGATGTGTGTACCATGCACGGCTAGTGACTACCTCCTGATGCCATTACTTTATATAGTGTGGTAACAGCATCTGCCTCACATGCAGCAAGTTAAACCATTGTACAGTCCTCTGTACAGATGTGTCTGGAATATCGAGATGTTTGCAACCTATACGTGGTTGGAAGTGGTCTGTGTGCCTTAACAATGCTCATGTATGTGATATTGTAGCCAAATAGGCCACAGTGAGTGTACTGATGCATATAGCAGCATCAGGTATCATACCTGACTGAAACATCATGCTGATATGACGCCTGCCACCCTCTCCATTGGCCAGCCTTGTAGGTGCAATACATGAGTCCAGATGCTTGGTTTTACAAGTGAACTGTTCATGTTATGGGTCACAATAAAGGTTGGAAGAGGTGTGGACTGACATATTGTAGTCCCAATTTGTATGTATCAGAAACACCTTGCATCTTAACAGGGGTGTGTACACAATTTATATCCACTGTATACCAGTAATGTGTCACACATGTCCCTACCTTAGGCTGTTTATTCAGCCCATTTTGCTGGCCTCTGTCCAGACATCTTGCACTGACAAGTTGTGAGGTATACTACAGGAATGTTGAATTCACCTCAGATAGGCCCCGGTGGTGACCACTGTGATGCAATTCAGTTAACCCCACCACAAGTGAACATGCACATAAAGTAATATAGTTATTACTGATAGTTGTGTGCTTGGTAAATTGCATGCCCTTCACATGCCTAGGGTATTGCCAAGCTACAACAGAACAATGTCATACTCACCAGCTTCAGGCTGCTGTCCCATATGCAGACCAGAGGGTCCTAGGTAGTTGTGAGAGAGAGGTATTGTCAGCAGACTCACATGTGGCCTTGGTACAGGATGGATACAGCATGTCTGCACATTTACAGTATAAACCCCAATAATACACAATGTTCTGTCCTCACCATAGATGTGCACCCTTGTGCATTAGAAAACCCCATCCACAACTGCAATTTAACCTGACACATAGATGTAGATACAATACAGATACAAGAAAGTCTGATACATTAGTGTACTAATCCCTACTGGGCCCTTACCTGCACACTCCTCGTCTATTGTGTCGGGGACACCCAAATCCGCAATGCTGTCTTCATGTAGCTGTTCTCTTCTTGGGGGGGGTGCACCAAGGTTGGCAAGGAGCTGCTCCTATGCTGTAGGTGGGGGCTGCGTGAGTGGGTCCCCACCTGTTACTGTTGCTTTCCCGGCTACAGCAGCAGCCCTTCACCGTACTTTACATAAGAGGTCAGTTGCATGATGCCGGACCTGCTCATATGTTCTTGTGTGCAGGCCAACATCATTTACCCTGTGAACTAGGTCATTCCACAGGGCAGTCCATTCCTGCAGATGTTCCTGGGTGCGGCCAAACATTACATGATAGTGTGGATTTTGAAGTCAACTATTTCTGCAGTTTCCGCAGCAGTGTATGTTGGATTACACACATGATGCATCCCGCCTGGAAGATATAAACAGTAAAACACATCATAACACCTTATAAAGTTGTCAACAGTCTGGACAGAAATTGCACATCAACAGTGGATATATATTTCCAGAAGTCAACTACACCATACCCCTGTAATCTATCAGCACAATATCAGCTTGCACAGCACTCCTGGCCCCGATGTGTCATATTTCCACCCATGATGGATAGTTAATTGCATAAACCTCAAACCTCTATTCTCATTCCTTTCTGTGTAGAGAGATGACAGTGGCAGTTGTCCATGAGGATGGTGTGTGGATGTTGCTGAGGCTGTGTTTGAATATGGTATGTGATGGCACTGTGAGCACTTGCCTGAGTTCATCTAGGATGCAGACAGGGGTGTTATCAGGGCCCACAGAGACTTCCTGTTGTTGCCTTTCAGTAGGCAAAATGTACCTGATCACCACTGATGAGGGGAGGTGTGCGGTTGATGTGCATATCTTCCTATAGTGATGGGGGACAGGGGGGTGATTTTCACACAACCTGTCTGATGCAGGTTTCCTATAGCCATGGCATGTGTTTATGAGATGTGATTTAACACCAGTACATGGTGAATTGTGTTGCTTCATAGATTGACAACATATGTGGGGACACCCTTGTGACTTGCTTTGGCAGTGTGGATTTGCGTGATTTGTACTCATTGTTAGCCTTACATGGAGTCATCTGTGAACTTACATGCTTGTTCAGATAGAGGTGGACATGCTTCCAAGTTGCCCTCTACACTTATGTGGCCCTATACAGCAATATTGGAACCTATTATGTGGTTTGTGTATTGCAGCTGTCAACCAAAGGGGACAATAACTCATTTCAAAACATTTCCCAAATTTAATGTGACTTATAGCCTGTATAATTCCATTGAAAACATAACAATCTGTTATGGGAAAGCATATGCAAATTGAAATCATTACAATAAGCTGGTTGCATGAGTGTGCACATCCTTAAACAGATACTATGTGGAAGCACCTGTTGAGATAATGACAGCATTCAGCCATCTTAGGTCAGAGTATTTCATTATGACACACCTTAGCTTGGTAATAGTCATCCACTTTTCCATCCAACAGTGCTACAAATATGCCAATTACTGAGAGCATATCTTTTGCACAGCCCTATTCAGGGCAGCCCACAGATTGTCTATTGGGTGTAGGTCTAGCTGGCACATTCTCTAACTGTATTTCCCATCTGGTGAATCCATTGTTTGGTAGATTTGGATGTATGATTGGGGTCATGCTGAAGTTGACAGGCAAAATCCCTCTTTCTCTTCACCTTTCTAGCAGATGACTGAATGTTTGGTGACAAAACCAGTTGGTATTTGCAACTGTTCATAATTCCTTCCATCTGGAGTGGAGGCCAAGTTTCAGCTTTTGAAAAGCAACCCACAGCATGATCACCATGTTTCACCAGGGGGATGGTGTACTTTGGGTGATGCAAAGTGTTGTGTTGGGCCAATCATACTTCTTGGAATTGTTGGCTAAAAGTTGAACCTTGCTGTCATCAGACCATGACACATTGTCCAACGTGTGTTTTGGAGACTTGATATACTGTTTGGCAATGTGTGTCCAGCCCTGGACATTTTTCTGCGTAAGAAAAGGCTTCCATCTAGCAATCCTACCCCATTGGGAAGACATATGGGAAATACAGAAGATTGTTGTCACATGGGGTGCACACCCATTAGTTAGCAGGCATTGCTCAAGCTCAGTGTTGCTGTCCGTCACCTGTCAGCCTCCATGGCAAGTTGTCATCTTGTCATGTTATCCACTTTGGATGGACGTCCACATGTTTGCAGTGTCACTGTTGTCTCATACATTCTCCACTGTCTGATAACTGTCTGCACTGTATTCCATGGTATTTCCAATGTTGGGGACACTTTCTACTACTCTCCTGAATGATACCTTTCCATACTGAGGTCCCTTCAATGCTTTGTAAGGTCTCTGCCAAACATGTCTTTTGCTGTAGCAGGCAAATGGGTAAATGTCAAATATATTCGACTAGGACAGGTGAACATTATTTGAAGTTAATCAGAATCTTGTTAATCAATGGCATATGTGTAACCAAAAAGAGAATGCTGTGATTACTGCAAGAGGTGCATCAACCAAATAATGGTTTATGTGTGTGCACATGTATTCAACCAGTTTATAGTATGTTTCTTATGTTGTATATTTTCTCCACTAACAGATTTGTTTGTTTGTCAATAGAGTCGTACAGGTTATGGGTGACATTCAAGGTGGGAAACATCTTGACAAGGTCTTCTGTGGTCTCACTTTTGTATAGTGCACAAACCTGGCATTTCAACAGGGGTGTGTACACTCTTGATATCCACTGTATGTAGGTGTTCAGATATCTGTTTGTGGTAGCCATGGACAGAGGGTCATAACACAGTTGCACACTTCTCCAATTACAACCTGATAATCATGCGTATTCCACTACCCATATCATTGGCATGGCAATGCAACAACTAGTACCTGTAAACATTTATGTCTGTTGTATGCACTGCAACTGATATTACACAGACGTAGAACATGCACAACTGATTTACATACATAGATAAGTGAATTGCACAGTAGGCTTTGCTATCACAGTGCTAAGCTGGAGGATGTCCCACATTCATATCTAGGCTATTAAGTTATGGTGTCATTGCTAACAGATCTGGCAATGGTTTGCCTAACATAACACAAGACTTATGTGTAAGTGACCACAGATATCAGGCACACATGTGCTTATAAGACTGTACAGTTGAATGGTATGAACTCACTATATCATAAGCATTTCAACACACACAGTTCTGCAACAGTACTTTTCTCTGCACATGCTCTGTATAGTTCTCTTAATATTTACAAGAGAAAATATGTATCATAGTTATATGCACATGTAACATATGGATATGTACAACATCCCAGTAGCTGGCCTAGCAGTGGCACAGTCAGTGGTGTTTGACAGACACTCCAGTAGTTGCCAAATATCAGCTGTCCTTTCCTGGGGTGAGTCAGGAGCCTGAGCTGTGATCGCTGTCACTACAGACAGAACCACATGCTTGAGCCATCACTGCTGTTCAGCATTACATCAGTACAAGTCTAGTTGAAACATATGCTTTTAAACCCCTATTTTCCATTATTACAGACCACCTACTGCATTCAATTACATGCTTACTTGTTTCACATATCATTTTATTTCTGGAATTGTCAAATATATACCTCCTTTTTGTTGTTTTGTTTTATTTTTCTCTCTCTCTCTCACAGTATGACAGAAGTGGTTTGAATAGATGGCAGCTTGTCTTTTGTAGGTAATGCTTATGACCATGTGATGGCCTGAATACCAATTGGTGTTCCCCTGTTGCTAATTGCATGCAGAGCAGCTGTGTAGTTCTTTCACTAGCTAATATCATGGCAACACACTCCTACAATTGAGTACCCCATGTGGGCGTTGTCCCTTTCCCTTACCTGCGAGGAAGACATCCTGGAGGTGTGTGAGCTAATACCTCTTACAACAAGACTTGTGGAGACTAGCCAAATAAATGGTGGAGAAGGTTCAAGCTTTAGGGGCAGAATATGAGCATTGCTTTTATATGTTTTGAATACTGCTAGTTTAACAGGGTTTGTCTGAACATGCTACTTCTGCATGGGTTTCAGTCTCACAAAGTTCTATCTCTGCATAGCTCTCAACTGTAGGGCTATCCACATAATGGCCAGAGGTTAGCCTGTTATGTTTGGTCTGTTCCCCAGACAGGTGTTGTCACTGGCAAATCAGTAGCATACTCTGGTGATTGCAATCAGTAAATGCTAACATCCATTTGTTTTTCTGACTTTATATCCCTCAGAGAAGATATGTTACAACAAACCCTGTAACACCAGCAACTTTCTCAGTGTATAACAGCAATATTTCAAGTATGGCCATGTATTTGGATCTCTGTCCACCAATTATGTCAGGCTTTGTCCAGATGTCATACAGCAGGAGGTTGATAGGTATAATGGTCTATCATTATTTAGTGCTTTCATTCTTGCTGAGGGGAAAGGCTGGGAAACATGCTAAAGTCTGTACATTCAAGAGGTTGGTGTATAGCGAATTCTTTTAGATGCCCTTGTAACATATTTTATGTGGGGGATAGTAACATGTTTTAAAACTAGGCTGTTAGAACATGTGAGGCATATTTCTGATAAGAAAGAAGACAGTTCTATAGCTGTACATTTGAATAAATATCACCATGGAGACAGTAGTGGGTTACAAGGTACTGTATTAGAAAAAGTCTGTTTCTCGATTTGATGAAACATTCATAAAAGAACAATTGTTATGTACACAATCAATATGTTATTAAATGTAATACTTTATCCCCTAGGGGGTTAAATGAGGAGTGTAATTGGAGGCTGTGTATTTAATTATGTAATTAAGTGTTAATTGCTTCTTGTATTTAAGGGAAGTATTTCTTGTAATGTTTTACTCCATGAAGGCTTTGGACAAGACATTAAAGTATAATAAATTTATGTGAATTACTGGGTGGTTGTATTTCTCTTTGCTATGTTCAGTCATTTTAGTTGTTTTGCTAAGAGGTTGTTGTATGTCTGGCCATTGTGTATGGCCTATCACGATTTTGTAGCAGTGTACTGTTCACTTATTTATTTGGACTTGGGGGGGAGCAGATGTGGGGGAGCAGATGTGAGTGTCATGGTACAGTACATGTACAGTACATAAGTAGCTTTCCCAGTTAATGGTGGGGTAGTTGAAGTCAACCAGAATGAGAGTGCTAGGTTGGGCACTAATATTCTTCAGGGTGTTTAGAAACATGGAGTGTGGGTCCTGGGTCATGTTTGGGGACCTATACCAGGCTACAACCTGAAAAACTGTCTTTTACCCACTGTTTGCTACACCTGCAGGATCTGTGATGCACAATGTTGGGCTACCAGTCTGGAGGTGTGTGCATCCTTTATGAATATGGTGATACCACTACCTTTGGAGCTTCATTCCAAGTTCTGCAGCCAAAAGGTGTGGAATAAGTTATAGGCTAGTAGTGCAGAGGTGCTTCCTGCTGCCTTTAACCAGGTCTCTGTTACAGCACAGATGTCATTGTTCCCATTTTAAGGAATACTTCCAGTGAGTGCATTTTCAGATTTAGACTTCTAGGGTGCAGCAGCATGACCCTCAGATTGCATGTGTTTGTAGCTGTTATATATTTATGTATATTTATGTGTGTGTGTGTATATATATATATATATATATATATATATATATATATATATATATATATATATATATATATATATATATATATATATATATATATATATATATATTCACCTTTCTATGTATATGTGTGTATGCATATATGTAGATATAAATTTAGATCCATCTCTCTCTCTCTCTCTCTCTCTCTCTATATATATATATATATATATATATATATATATATATAGATTTGTCCACATGTATGCATCTCCATGCATATATACATGAATATATAGAGAAATTGACAGATTCTACAGACTCCTTAACCTACTGTTGAATTACTGCACTAACTAATATGTTTGGAAAATCACCACTCTTTTATAGAGCTCAGTTGGTGTAATGGTGCATTTCTTTGATTGTAGTTTACTGGGCCCTGGGTTCAAGACTTGGTAGGACTTATTATTTTGTTGCAAGACAGAACAGCTGCTGCTGGGGAGGGAGGGATAAGGCAAATATTTAAAACAGGGCCCATTAACCCCCATTTTGACAGCCTTTGGACAGATTTGTTGCAGTAAGAAGTTCAGAGTATGGATCTGATGTCCAATTGCACTACACACACACACACACACACATATATATATATATATCTATATATATATATATATATATATATATATATATATATATATATATATATATATATATGGGTTCCATTCAGAAGCTCGAAATACTGAAATCTCAAATTTCAGTATTTCGAGCCCAAGAAGCCGAATCCACATAATAGCGAAAGTTTAGAAGAGCGAAATTCAAAACCTCGAATACCAGAGGTTTTGAATTTTGCGCTTCTAAAGTTCTGCTATGGTTATGTATTCAGTTAAGTGTGTGTGTTAAGGGGTTTGGGTAGGGGCTGTGGTGTGTGTCAGTGTGTTTTGTTGCTGTGATGTGTGTGTGTGAAGAGAAAGTAGCTTGTGTGGTGGTGTTTTGTGTGTGTTTGTATGTAGTGTGACCTCGGAGTGAGAATATTTAAGTAGGGGGGGTGTGGGGGGGCGCAGCCCCCCTTCTTTCATGTAGTAGAGTGATTGTGTGCATTTGTGTGGTGGATGGTGTGTGTGTGTGTGTGTGTGTGTGTGTGTGTGTGTGTGTGTGTGTGTGTGTGTGTGTGTGTGTCTGTGTGTGTGTGTGTCTGTGTGTGTGTGTGTGTGAAGTAAAACCATGAAATTAAAAACTTCTGGTATTCGAGGTTTTGAATTTCATGGATTTTAGTTTTAGTTGTTTTGTGGATTCCACTTCTTGGGCTCGAGATACTGAAATTCAAGATTTCAGTATTTCGAGCTTCTGAAGTGAATCCATATGTGTGTGTGTGTGTGTATATATATATATATATATATATATATATATATATATATATATATATATATATATGCATCTCCATGCACATATACATTTATATATATGTACAAAACATGACTAATTTTAACAAAACTTTTCCCTACTGTTGAATGACTCTGCTGAATGATATGTTTGAAAAAACATCAGACATATCTATGGCTGAAATGGCTTAGTGGTAAATTGCTTTGGCTATGGTATGCAGGGTCCTGGTTTCAAGATTTGCAAAGGCTGATTTTTTGTTGCTGGGAAGAACAGGGGCTGTTGGATACAGAGTGATTAAGGCAGTTTTAAGCAGTTGCAAGTGGGTTTGCATGGTGGTAAGCAATGCTAACGTCCGGTTAACTATGCTTACAGACAGCTAGCCTTAAAAGTGCTTAATCTGTGCAGGCATCACTTAGTACCATGCAATTAGGCTTACTCCCACTTACTACTTTTTACTCCCGCTTACCCCTGTGCTAATTTCTTTAAAAAAAAGGAAAAAAAGGTCTGATAGGAAAGTGGAGAAAAAGGGGGCACAAAGAGGGAAAAACAATATGAAAGATAGCTAGGGATGTGCAGGGAAGGTCCATAGCTGGAGGTAAATTTGGACACTCAAACCCCTGAGAGAGGGGTGAGGACAATAATGTGTTGTGAAGCCAGTTAGACCAGAGTACATATGTCTAGTGGACATGTGTGTGAAATGGACAGCTATGTATGGGGCAACATTTTTTTTTTTTGGGAACAGATTGCCCTTTTTTTTAAGGTGAGAGCGGGATGTTGGGGAAGGATTGTAGGTATATTTGGGGAGGTAGGTTGGGTAGGAAGATAGACAAAACAGACAAGACAGCATACAGGGGCAGTATATGACACATGTTAGGGGTAAACACCTTGGACGGGGAGGGGTGTTTGTTAATCGGAAGTCCACGAGCCCCCAAATGGATACAGTGGGAATGAGGTCCCTACTCATGGGCAGACACCACTGCACCTTCACTGCCCAGAAGGTGGCTTTGCTGGGGGCTGAGCAGGAGGGGCAGGCTGGTTCTCTAAATGTGCCACACTGCCCTCAAGCTGGCATAGCAGATCTTCCAATTCTTTGCAGAGCTCGCTATACACCAGACCCCGGACTTGGCTTTGGGTGACAGGATCCTGTCCACGCCCACTCCCAGGGAGGGATGAGCCCCATCCCCTGAGGCGGTTCCACCCAAAGGTGGTGTAGGACCAATGGACGAGGAGGTTCCAGGGTGGGTCCCAGATGTGCTGGGGCTTTGTGCCATGGCCAGATGAGGCGAGAGTGGCAGATC
Source organism: Protopterus annectens (assembly GCF_019279795.1). Lineage (NCBI taxonomy): Eukaryota > Metazoa > Chordata > Ceratodontiformes > Protopteridae > Protopterus > Protopterus annectens. The sequence continues at coordinate 128,316,401 of NC_056726.1, read as the reverse complement.
TGCTGGGATCAGCCTTCCCAGACATGCTATGGTGTTGCAATTTTAGAACATATGTTGGTTAGTCATGAAAAGTACATTCCAGGATTAGTTATAACAGTATGCATGAGTATTCCCATTAACTCAAAACAAGAGATTTGGAACGTTTGCATAACAAATAGAACACATGCATATATGGAACGACAGTGGGCATTGCACTGGCATGCGGGTTACATTGATAGCAACAGGCCATCAATGATAATATTTGAACATGGAACATTAATTGGAAAACATTTCAGTATTTGTAGAACAATAGAATGCATGTCCCAACTGTAGGTTTGGTGAAAAACATAACCATTCATTTATGTATTTAGATTATTGGTGAAGATAAGGTGGGGGAGAGAGAGAGATGTCAATTAACAAATGTAGGTTCTTGCAGTGATCACAGCTTTAATGATCATAGGATCATAGGTTCATAGGTTGGTACTAGGCTATCGGCCCTAGGGCCTATACAAGCCTAGCCATAGCAATTCCCTGGCTATTTCTTCCCACACTATTTACTTCCCTGGACCCCTGTCTAGCAGGGTGACTGACGTGATCCCCGGGGTGAATTTTCTTTCTCCCATCCAATCATCAAGGTTCCTTTTGAGGAGGGCCAAAGAGGCGCACTGCTTGACATGTATGGGAAATCTATTCCAGAGTCTGGGGAGTCTCTGGGTCTGGAACCTATCCTTTCAGCATGTTTTGTTTATTGTGATGACAAGGTTTATATCCTTGGAGCGTGTGGCTCTGAGGGATTGGGATTTCTTTAAGTGTAGCATGCCCAACAGCTCTGGATTTGACATGGCCTTGTATGTTAAGCAGAGATCGCCTCGGAGTAGACGATATGCGACTGAGTATAGCTGGAGTTTTCTAAGGCGGTCAGCATAGGGCATCTGTTTTAGGCCTGTGATTCTTTTAGTGAGGTATTTCTGCAGCCTTTCCAGTTGTTGCAGATGTCTTGAGAGGTACATATCAAATGGGGCGTTGTATTCTATAATGGGTCTAATGAGGGATGAGTACAGTGGGACAATGACCTCCTTTTTTCTGGATGAAAAGCCCTTAGTGATGAGGTGTGCCACATAGAAGGATTTCCTGACTGTTGTGGCGATGTGGTTATTGAAGGTGAGACCACTGTCCACCTGTATCCCTAAGTCCCATATCACACTTTCGGTGTTTAGTGTACTGCCATCTATGTGGTAATTCACGGGTACATGTTTTTTCCAAAGGGGATAATTATACATTTCTTGGCATTGAGCTTGAGCCCATGGCTCTGGCACCAAGCATCATTGCTCTAATCATTACTCTACATGTATTATTACAACAACCTATGGCCTTGGATTGGGCAATGGTATGTTTGTATAAGGTGTATAATTGCAGCCTTCTTATAGCTACTTTATACCTTTTCTTACCTGGCAGACCTGTGGAGAAGATTTCTGTTAACACTACCTGACTGTTTCTGCCCATATTTATATAGTCAGGGTTACATATGTGGACTCGTAGTGTATGTGTGTGTGTGTGTGTGTGTGTGTGTGTGTGTGTGTGTGTGTGTGTGTGTGTGTGTGTGTGCACGCTACTGCCATACTCTGCCTTGATTTCTATCGGTTACCCTGGTTGTTGGCAGCAGTGACCAGTAACTGTGACAGCATGACACTTGAACATTTCTTGGGGGAGACTACTTGGTGTATGTACTTATCTTGCTGTCATTTGCAGCCTTGGGGTTGGACCGTGGGTGTTGGACACAGTATAACTACAGCCTTCTTATAGCTACTTTATACCTTTTCTTACCTGGCAGATCTGTGGAGGAAATTTCTGTTAATACTACTTGACAGTTTCTACACATATTCACAAAATCCTAGGTGAAATTATGCATACAGCTTACTACCACTCCTGGGATTCAAACCATGCCTGTTTGTGCAAAAAATACAGCAAAAGCTTTTGTGTTTCATTAGAACAAGCTATTGAGAAACTGCTGTCTCTTCCTTGAATGTTGTCTGTCTAATACTCTCTTGGTTGTACAATCTGACCTTGTAATTACGACATTCTTATACAAACATTCCTATACATACCTTTTGACATAGCACAGTGTGTAAAACAGTGGTTAATGCAACATTACTATTCAGATATCAGATCTTGGTGCATGAAACATTTCATATCAGTTAATCTCATGTCTTACAAAGGCACTAACTTTGTCAGATGAGACTTTATTGTTTAATGCTTTCACAGCTATAGTTTCTGTGCATAACCTGTACACATTTAAATTCATACAATAACAAATTAAACACAACCAGTCCAGGGTTCTGAATTTTATTGACAGGCTGTTACAGTTTTTTTTTTATATATAACCTATATGAGACTATTACTGTAATAATATCTGGTTTATTCAGTACAAACCATACCCATTTTTAATACTGCAAGGTGACATTCTACTCCTTTATATTTATTTGGTATGAATATTACAAGCTAGATTGTTACTCACCAGCCTCGCGATGCAGCCTTAGCAGCCTGCTGGCATGCACTTCCTGGTTGCAGCCCAGTCAGCTGGAGCTGTAAAGAAGGTAGAGAAACATTTATGCATATCTATCCATCACATACACAGGGTGGACTTTGGTAAACAGTTATTGATATTAATACTTACACACACCTGGGACATCCCTCTGCCATGCATCTTCGACCCACTGGTCCAACAGCTCCCTCTTCCTCTGCTTCAAGTCAGCAAAGTGGTGATGGACCTGCTCACCAGTCTGAGGGATGCCAGTGGCACTGGTGAGATCGCGGGCGATTCTTTCCCAGGCCTCCGCTTTGTATTGGGAGCCCTGGTACTGGTCCCGCAGCAGTCTCATATCATGTTTTTTTACAAGGAGTCCTACCATGACCCTGGACTCCTGTATGCCCCAGCGCTGCACCTGAAAGTGCACACCCTCTCCAGCATCAGCCATAGTGCCTACAATGGGGAGCTACATCTGGTTGGGAGCTGTATCAAGCCTGTGAGGTTTAAATATGGTCGATTTCCTGCCCTTTGCCATGATTAGATGGTTTTGAATATGCTAAGCTAAGCTAAGCACTGGGAAAACCTTCTTAGCTGGTATAAGCATTGCTTAGAGGGGTACATGCTAAGCACTGCTTGCCAGTGCACAAATCCGCTTAGCTACGCTAATTCATGCTTAGACTTTACATTTAAGCAATGCTTATGCTGGCTAAGCATAGATGAGCACAAGTTAGCATTGCTCAGCTTTCCTTTTACAGACTATCAGCATTGTGGGGTTGATTCCTCATAAATGACATATTATGATATGTCCAACAAAAAGCAGCCAAAAGCAGTATAAAAAAGTAAAATCCAAAAAATAGCTTAGGCCAGCAGGAGACACCAACACCTTTAATAGAAAACCTTAAGTGAGCGCTTTTGTCTCATAAAATTACATACAGAGACTTCTTCAGACCAAGGTTCACTTCTACTAACTTCATGTATATTGCATCACATGCATCAGTCAAAATCACATGATTACAATAAATAACATTTCACATGACCTTAAAATACCTAAGTACAAACAAACAAATAAACTCTGCAGACTGCAAACTGTTAATGTTTCGGTCCCTTCCTTTTCAAATATATAATAAAATCCTCTCTGTTATTTAAGCCTGGAGGGAAACAGGCATTTAATCTAACCTACCAGCAGTATTCTAACCACCCTAGCTCTTCTTCTATATTGACTAAACAGAGTATATTTTTCAGTGATTCTAATACTAAAAACTTAAAATCAATTCTGCATTTCTTATTTTTATAATGTTTACTAAGGGCATTTCTCTCATCTCCACTTTGTACTGCATATTTATGCTCATAAAATTTTTATGTAATTCACATGTTGTTCTTCCCACATAAAAAGATTTGCAGTCACAACACAATATTAAATACACAACATTTTTTTTTGGATTTGCAATTAAATAACCCAGGTATTGTCACTACAGAATTTCCTATACTTATTTCGTTACTTTCTGTAAACAAATAACTGCAGCAACTGCAATTATAACATTTAATCATCCCATGTTTGCAAACCACTTCTCTGGGTTTATTTAATTTGTCCTGAAAAAATTTTTTAAAACTTTCCCCTCGCTTTTGTGTAAAATAAGCTCTAGCCCCTAGTTTATTCATAATTTCACTGCTTGCCTTAAATAATCCCCAATTTCTACTTATAACTTCTTTAATAGCATTTGAATCAACACTATTTTGCACTGCCATAACAGTTTTGTAATTTTGAGATGATTTATTTCCTATGTTCATGGGTTCATAGGTAGGTACTAGGCTATCTTCTCAAGGGCATTTATAAGCCTAGCCAGAGTGTGTCAGCTTTCACCGCCCCATTGATTAATTAACTGATCCTCTGTCAAGCAGAGCCAATGAAGTGATCCCAGGGGTGTATTTTCTGTTACCCATCCACTCGTCAAGGTTTCTCTTGAAGAGTGTTAGTGAGGGGCTCTGCCTGATGTAATTTGGAATTTTGTTCCAAAGCATGGGGAGCCTCTGTGACAGGAATCTATCCCTCCAGCATGTTCTATTTATTGTTGTGATGAGGTTTAGCTCACTAGAGAGCATGGCTCGCAGTGACTTGGATTTCTTTAGGTGGAGCATGTCCATCAATTCTGAGTTGGACATGGCTTTGTAAGTCAGGCAGAGATCACCTCTAAGTAAGCGATATGCTACTGAGTACAGCCAGAGTTTTTTCAGTCGGGCTGCATAGGACATATGTTTGAGGCCAGTAATCCTCTTGGTGAGGTACTTTTGTGGTCTTTCCAGCTGTTGGAAGTGTCTTGTGAGGTACATCCTAAATGGGGCATTGTAATCTATGATGGATCTAATGAGTGACGAGTAAACGGGCACTATAACCTCTTTATTTCTAGATGCAAACCCTTTAGTAATTAGATGGGCCACATAGAAGGATTTCCTAACTACTTTGGCAATATGATTGTCAAAGGAGAGATTACTATCTACCTGGGTCCCCAGATCTCTTATTACCTCTTCTGTATTAAGGAGGCTGCCACCTATGTGGTAATTCGTGGGTGTTTTGTTTTTTCCCAAACGAGATGACTATGCATTTTTTGGCATTTAGCTTGAGGCCATGACTTTGACACCAGGTGTCCATCTCAGTAAGGCCCTTTTGGAGGATGTCCATGTCAGCCAGAGAGTCAATTATGGCTCCCAGTTTGCAGTCATCAGTGAACTTGGTTAGCCATAGCCCTCCTGTGTTTGCCTTTACCTCTGAGAAGTATATGCCGAACAGTAGGGGTCCCATGACCGAACCTTGCGGGACACCATTTGTGACTGGTTTAGAGTCAGACCTGAAGCCTGCTATTCTTACTGTGTGACTTCTGTCTGTAAGCCAGTCGGCAGCCCATCTCGTGACGTAGGGGTTTATGTTCAGGCTAGTGAGTTTTTCTGTAATACCAGAGTGGGGAATGGTGTCAAAAGCCTTGGTGAGGTCAAGGTAGGCTGTGTGAACCACCTTTTCCTCATCTATGGCCTTGGTGACTGTCTCGAAGAAGTAAACCAGGTTAAGTAGGCATGATCTGCCCTTAACAAAGCTAAACTGGGTCGGGTCAAGTGTTTGGAGGTTCCCAATGTCTTTGTTAATGAGTTCCATGATGATGTGCTCCATAGCCTTGCAGACCAGGCTAATCAGGCTTGATAGTTACCAGGGTCAGTTGTGGCCCCTCCTTTGTTGAGAGGAATAACTGTTGCTGTGCGCCATTCTATGGGCACGTAGCCTGTGGAGAGGCTGAGGTTGAACAGCGTGTTTAGGTGGGCGGTTAGTTTGTTCTGTAGTTTGTGCAAGACACAGCCTGGGACACCATCTGGTCCCATTGACGCTGTGTTTTTGGCTTTTGAAAGGGCTGTTTTCACCTGTGCGTCTGTGATTTTTGGGACACTACACTTTTCCAATATTGTTGTGGGCCCTTTTGGAGGTGAGAGGATGTGAAGTTTGCACTGAATCTATCTGCCAGTATGTTGGCAATATCAGTAGGTTCAGTATATTTTGTGCTATTTTGCACTAGTTCAGTGCATATCTGCGAGTTGCCACTTAGATTCTTAACATAGCCAAAGAAGGCTTTGTGGTTATCTTCTGAATCCTTGGCTATTTTTCTTTCGAAATTAACCTTGGATGATTTCATGAGGGACCTTAGTTTCTTACTGATACTGATCAAGGATGTCTTTCCTTCTTTGGATTTGCTTTTTTTCTGAACTAGTTTCCTCTTTCTGTTGTATAGCCTGTTTATGGCAGGGGTCCACCAAACTGGTTTCCTTCTCTTAGAGGAGTGGGTCTTGATTTTGCTAGGGATGGCACGATCCATGCATCCTTGTAGATGCTCATAGACTGCATTTGTAAAGGTTTCTGCATCTTGGGCAGCTTTATCCTTCAGCATGGGGGCTGTGAAACTTACCACCTCTGTCTTAAGTAAGGTGAAGTTTGCTTTAGAAAAGTTTTTTACTTTGGTTTCCTTAGCTGGGGGTGGTGGTGGGGTGTGGATATCCAGAGTGATTATTGTATGGTCTGATCTAACCAGTGACGGGTTGACCTCTGGTGTGGAACACCTGTCACCCATGTTGGTGATGACCAGGTCCAATATGTTTTCACCTCTGGTAGGGGAGTTTACCAGCTGATCCAGGGCATTTGAGTTGATGAATTCCAGGAAGCTTAATAGTTGGACACTATGAAACCAAGTACATGCACATTTTTTGTAGAGTTGATAGCCATTGCAATGATTTATTACAGCGGGAAGTCAACAAGCTAAAAAATGATATTGCAGACTATGAGACGGGGAGGGCGTATCCTAAACTGAAAGGTTTCCATGGTAACGGAGATACAACCAATCCAGGGGAAGGAGAAGGTGCTTACCCTAACAAATCAAATAAAACCAATGCCAACACGCAGGCCAGCCCTTTAGGTGAGGAAGGGCCGAGGAGATCAGAGAGGTTACGTGGATATCAGCAACAGAATCCAGCAATGAGGTCCTACGAGAACCCCCAGAACAATTTTGGAGGCCCGGGAGCAGCACTGAAGAAGTGACAGGGGAGATACTATCGATAGTTGCTGATACAGAGCAGGACAATACAGGTATGACGGTGGTTTCCAACACCGTAGCAAACTTTCACCTGTATAACTTTTCTAATGCATCACTAACTGTTGAACATGCTGAACTATTATCCAAAGGGCTAACGTTTGTACCAGCCTGGAAAGCAAACATTACTAATACATTAATAGATTTAAAAATGTTTGTTAGAAGGATTAATTTGGCAATGTGGTTCAACAATGCGCCAAATGTAACATTAAATGGTGTTTTGCGTAGACCTAGCATGTTCAATCCACCAACCCACCCTACTCTAACAGTTTTTGAAAAAAGTTGTGAAAATGACATTAGAGAAATTTGGACTAATACAACACAACATATATCTAATTTGTCTATAAATGAGGAGAGACTATTAAAACAAATTACAGGCGACCGGAACATAAGAGTAATGAATCCTGATAAGGGGGGGGGGGTGGTTTAGTTGTAATGAATAAGATAGATTATACAGCTAAAATGCATGAATTATTAATGACTGATGTGTATGAAATTGTGTCCAGAAAGGAAATAGCGATTGCATATAGTAAAATTGATGCCCATTTAATGGATATGTTACTAGACGGAACATTAACGCAGGCTGATTATGACTTTATGCATAATGACCAACCGGTAATTGCAAGCATATTTCGAGTTCCAAAAATGCATAAGAATTTATATAATCCTCCATTTCACCCGATAGTGGATGCAAAGAGGTCTAAGACTTTTTTTATAGCTAAATACTTGGATAAAAAATTACAGCCTGGGATAAATAAGATTGAACAAATATGTAAGGATTCCTGGCATTTTTTAAGATTATTAAGAAATCTTGACTTTAACAAGGAGGCAGTTTTAGTTACATTAGATGTGCATGATTTATTTTCTGCTATTCCACATGGAGTTGGTGTAGAATGGTTTGAAGAGCAACTATATAAAAGTAGAACCACACATAAGTGTGATGTGACTACCATGTGCGCTCTTATGGAAATAGTCCTTAAAAACTATTTTTTATATTTTGAGGGGCAGTATTTCAGACAAAGAACTGGGGTCGCCATGGGCGCATCATGTGCCCCTATGTTTGCTAATTATATTATGGCAGAATGGGAAGATATGTATATCAAAACTAGCCCATTTTTTGCCAAATGTAGCAACTATGTTAGATTCTTGGATGACCTGTTTTTGGTGTGGAATGGCACTAGGGATGAGTTAAATCAGTTCTTGAATTATGTGAATGAAACAGTTTCTTTTTTACAATTTTCTCATAATGTTGACCAGCACAAAATTGTGTTTTTAGATGTGGAAGTGAATAAGAATTATAACGAAGGCAGATATGAGTCCAACATTTATAGAAAACCCACGTTTTCTAATACATATTTCCATTACACCAGTAATCATCCCACACATCAGAAAAAAGCTGTTGTAAAAGGCCAGTTTGTTAGACTGGCCAGGATGATATCTAATGAAAGGAATTTTACAAATGAGTGTGGGAAAGTGGTAAAAATGTTTATAATGAGAGGTTATCCGGAAGGTTTTGTCTATGATATTTTAGGAGAAGTTCAAAGAAAAAGAAAAATGGGGATAATTCAACCAATCCTCCGATATGGTGGGACGGTAAATACTAATAGGCAAAGTGAACAAGAGGGATATAACAGAGCCTTTATTACCACATACAGTCTGGATGCCAGATATATCACCAATGTAATTTTTAAAAACTGGTGGTTGATTTTATCTGAACCAAACATGGTGGAAAAAAATAGGAACAGCACCGAAGGTAATATATAAAAAAGATACCACCTGTAAACAAATATTGGAAAGGGCCACTACTACCTCCCAGTCTAATTTAAATCCAGATAAAAAGACTGGCACATTCAAATGTGGGGCATGCAAGTTTTGTACACACATTTTAGTGAATAACCAGGTAACAATCCACAAATATACATATACTGCTAGATCTTATTATAATTGTAATAAAGTGAATGTGGTATATGTTGCTTTATGCCAACAATGTTTATGTTTCTATGTAGGGAAGACCTCTAGGGGGTTAAGGGATCGGATTTACGATCATATGAGAGACATAAGACTAGAGGCATCAACAAATGCCCTATATAGACATATACAAAAAAAAAATAGCACATATCAGTTTAAATTTTTTGTATTGGATTCTATACAAAAGGATATGCAGGGCAAAGTAACAAATGACAATTTAAATATTAAGGAAACTAGATGGCAAATTAGTTTAAGAGCAACAGTATATCCTGGCTTAAATGATAGTTGCTCTATTGCACCAATGTTAAGGATGAAACATTATGTATTGTAAAGAGGGGAAGTATGCCCCTTTAATTTTTAAAAGAATTTTTAAAAGAATGTGTAATTGTTTAATTGGTAACAAGCTGTGTAGATATTTAAGTGCATCTGAATTGTTCTTAATTGTTCTAAAGAAGTTCACCTAAGAGGGTGTACGAAAGCGCTCAACAGATTTTTATGGTTTTATGGTGGTTATATTATGGACATTCTTCCAATAAAAGATTTTTAACTTTATCAGCAGCCTTCGGAAGGTATTTGTTTGGTTAATGGAGATGATTGATATTGTTCTAAACTACAACTATCTCTCATTTTATGAAAACATCTTTGCTCAAGCTAATGATATGGCAATGGGTGCAGCCCTGGCACCTAGTTATGCAAATGTTTTTATGCATGGATGGGAATTAGCAAATGTGTTAAATAGTAACTACATATGCAATATTATTTGTATGTATCATTTTATTGACTTTATTTTTAATTTGGAGAGGTAACAAAGAAAATCTGGAAGAATTTATAAGTTATTTAAATAATGTGTGTACTTATCTGAAATGTACCTATCAATTTGATTTATGTAAGATCAATTTCTGGATCTAACAGTGTATACAGAGAACAAGAAATTAGTTACTAGGATATATAAAAAAGAAGTACAGAACAATATGTATTTACACTTCTCCAGTATGCACACTAAGTTAACCAAAATGAATGTTGTTAAAGGGCAGCTAACAAGAATTAGTAATTTGACAACTAAATGAATTTTTAGAAGAAGCAATGGATTTTTGCAATAAAATAATTAATAGAGGATATCCAGAAGGAGAATAAAGCAAGCCCTGCAAGAAAATATGAATTTTAGAGAGAAAAATGAGAGAAGTAGATATAACATAGGGAACAAATCAACTCAGAATTACAAAACTGTTATGGCAGTGTAAACTATTGTTGATTTGAATGCTATTAAAGAAGTTATATGTAGAAATTGGGGATTATTTAAGGCAAACAGTGAAATTATGAATAAAATAGGGGCCAGACCTTATTTTACACAAACGCAAGGGAAATGTTTTACAAAATTTTTCTCAGGGCAAATTAAATAAATCCAGAGAAATGGTTTGCAAACATGGGATGATTAAATATTATACCTGCAGTTGTATTTGTTTACGGAAAGTAACGAAATAAGTATAGGAAATTCTGTAGTGACAATACCTGTTGTGTATTTAATAGTGTGTTGTCACTGCAAATCTTTTTATGTGGTAAGAACAATGCATGAATTACATAAAAAGTTTTACAAGCATAATTATGCAGTACAAAGTGGAGATGAGAGAAATGCCCTTAGTAAACATTATAAAAATAAGAAATGCAGAACTGATTTTAAGTTTTTAGTATTAGAATCACTGGAAAATATACACTGTTTAGTCAGTATAGAAGAAGAGCTAGGGTGGTTAGAATACTGCTGGCAGGTTAGATTAAATGCCTGTTTCCTTCCAGGCTTAAATAACAGAGAGGATTTTATTATGTATTTGAAAAGGAATGGACTGAAACAGTAACAGTTTGCAGTCTGCAGAGTTTATTTGTTTGTTTGTACTTAGGTACTTTAAGGTCATGTGATGTTTTAATTATTGTAATTATGTGATTTTTGAGTGCTGCATGTGATGTAATATAAGTGAAGTTTGTAGAAGTGAACCCTGGTCTGAAGAAGTCTCTGTATGTAAATTCATGAGACGAAAGCGCTCACTTGAGATGTTCTATTAAAGTTGTTGGTGTCTCCTGTTAGCCTGAGGTATTTTTTGGATATTATGATATGTGTTTACCTTCCATAACATCCCCCTATGTGCTTTCATTACAAAGCATTCTTTTTTGGTTATGCTGTATGGGGCACTTTTGTTTATGTGGGGGTTTCACATCTGTACTACACTGACACCTCTCATTTGGACCTGCTACACTACCCTGGTTAATAAATATATATATTATTCACTACCTACTGATAACAAAATATATTTTCATGCTTTTTTAACAAATAAAAATGAGTCAACTGAATGGGGACTTGAACTGCAAATGCCTACATGCTGAGTAAAAATTCTAACCACTACGCTATTTCATTTTACAGTGCTTGGGCCGTATATTTGTATTTAGCTCATTGGGATGTGTAAGTTAGGCTGAGCATAGCTGCATGACACACAAACCCACTCAGCCACGCTTAAACTTTATTGTAGATGTAAAAAAAAATATACGGTTAATACTACTTTTATAAACTGGAAAAGCTGCTAGTATGTATCACTTTGTGTTAGGGGATATTTTATTAGTGAAGGGCCAGAAATATTAGGGGATAACATGGACACGCTACGAAAATCTGGACAGTTAAATGCTATGTTGTGGGTGTGTGTGCTATGTGCACTTTACCCACGGACACTGTTATCTTATGATAACAGTGTCCGTGGAAGTGTTAGCTGCTGTGGAATTGCCATTTGGCAATTCTAGAGTGCAGTGGGTGTGTGTAATGTGCGAGTAGTGCTCAGACACACCCCCCTGCACTCATTCATGTTTCGTGGTCGTCTAGTGTAGACAACAGCGTACCCTCATGAATATGCAGGGCGCTCTGCTCTCCTAGACAGCCATGGAATGCTCCATGCAAGAATAACACTATTCTTGCATGGAGCTTAATGAATCCTGGGGAATGATGCTGCAAGCTTGAGCACTCTTTTAGCCACATGAGAGAAAAATGTATGCAAGTGTTATTAGTCCATCTCTGTACGGCATCGACTTCAACTGCACTTTGAACTTTGCTTGACTGTGTTTTACTTCAGTAGGAACTTCATTTCTAAGACCCAAAGCAGTAAACACTTTCATAAATACCTATAATGGGCCAGATAAATCTTTTTAACTTGATATTGTGTAGCTGTTAATAAGCCTTCTACAAACACTGCTGACAATCCACTGGCTGCAGTACCTTCAATAGGTTCTGGGTATCCTGAAGAAGCCCTAAATACATCTATCATGCTTTAATTCATGCCCAGTTCAGTTTTGGAGGGTGATCACCTTTATTAAATTATCTCTCTGTTAAGAATCCCTCAAATGTGTGTTTAGGAATATTATTTCCTATAGCTGACGTTTTCTATATTTTTCTAAAAATATTTGGAAGAGTGGTAACTTTTAAAACTGCTTGCAGATCTTCAATTATATGTTTTTGCAACTGTACATGTCCTACTAAAATTTTAGCATATTTTGCTGAATGCGTTCAAATAGGAAGGAAAGAATTTACAATGGTTTGAAAATCTACTGCAGTATACAGGTGGACTACTCTTACAATAGGTTTGGTACCACCATCTCAGGCTGCTGCAGGGTTAGATACCTCCCTCAAAGGTTGAATCTGAGTATTAGGTGATGTGTTGGTGGTAGGGGTGTCATCATCAGGATGAAGCAGAGGTTGATGCATCCTTGGAGCTTTACTTGGGAGGTGGTTTCCACCTATATTCTTCTCCATCAATGATTATTGGAAACTGTGGTGCTATTTGGCTTTCTTCATAATATTTGTCTTAGAATTGGAGCTTTTATTACTAAATTGTTTTAACTTATCTTTATGTTTTATCCCACAGACATGCCTGTGTTTTGGCTAAAGCGGTTAACTTTTGTTTGCTATTCTCATAAACACCTGATCAAGATTTGAAACAGCATGTTACTGCTGCTGATGATGGAATCTAGTGTTATAAACAGCACCTTTAGGATGGGCTGAAGTACTAGATGTAACTTGGGAAGTATCAGGAAATAGTGAGGTGCTGTCTTCCAGACATTCTCCTACCTGCTCTACCAGAGAGGGAGGGCTATGTGCTTCATAAGAAGTGGAACATGGGGGGAGGGGAGCTGAAGGAATCAGGGGCCAGTCATTGTCGAAGGAATCAGGTTGAGTTATTTTACATTTTTCTAATTGTTTTCCAGGTTGAAGTCCCTCCTTGCATTGACATTTATCTTCTGCACATTTCTGTAATGTCTTTACTATCCTATTAGCTACTTGCAGCTGAGTTTTTAATTTATCAGAATTATATTTTATACTTCTAACTATAAATTAATTTTCCTTATTTTTAGATTCTTCTTGCCAGTCAGTAAAAGCTGACCAGAGTAAGGCAGGCACTTTGTTTCCTTTTTGTTTGAGTTTCGTTTTAAGATTTTCTAAAATAGCCACCCACCCTCAGGGAACTGCTGTGTGCCACATTTCTAGTGAGCTCAGACCACTTTACCAAATAATTACAACTTTCTCATCCATATTTATTAAACAGATGCCTGGTTGGAGTTCCAACCTCAGGCTCTTTTAATACCCCCACAGTTCCACCCATTGTAATTTCAATACAATGGAAATATTACCAACTCACCTACATTAAAATCCTCTGTCATAGAGTATGCAACTATGACTGAAACTCGCTCACATATGAATGTGTAATTAAACCCAGTCATACAAAATATATATTTGTGATTAAAACCCACTGTCATGCAAAATATGTGTAATATAACCAGCGTCTCATGCAATTTTAATCCACTGTCATACCAAGATCACTAAATTACTAAAATGTTATATAACAAAAGCATACCTGTTGAGACTTCAAACTCTGCTGAAGGTGAAAAAAATATAGCTGCGTACTGACACACCAGAAATGCACCAGACAGAGAAAACCTGTCAAGAATGGGCCGAAAAGGTGCTTTCTGCTTCAGCAACCCACAGATGGCTCATAATCCGAGACTTCATGGCACCAACCTGTTAAGCTCAAAAATAACTTTATGCAACACAATTCAGCAGAGAAGAATAATCTCCATGTACTTGGGAGACTAAGCAGTCAAGGTTTTGTCTCCCCAAACAAATAAACTGCAGTCATCCTTATACTGTAAAAATGTATGCAAACATTTTATTATCTATTAGGCTATAGCCACTGGCCAATTAGAACTAAACATCTCAGTGTTGTTTTGCTTACCAAGAATCTACAGATCCATTGTCTAGGCTTTTCCCTTATTAGACATAAATTCCAATTTTCCACATTGGAACTACTCATGTTAGCACTATCCATGTTGGCACTAGGAAGTAAAAGATTTCAGCACAGTCCTGAGCTGTCAGGATCTGTCTTGAAACAATATGAATTTCACTTTGCAGAACAAAATATTGTATAAACACTAAACATTTTCACATTTTACACATCTCCCTTCTCAGCTGTCAGTATGGTTGGATGAAGTAGGTGTTGGCTGTGCTGGTGTACCAGGTTTTAACAGCTGTTCGAATGTAGTCCAAAAAGGTTTAATGTTGTTGTAATTAGAGGCCTGTATATTAATATATTAGTTTTTTAACAGTTTTGATTAGATTTTTAGTGGAGTTTTTGAGATGTTTATAGTATAGATGGGGAGCTATAGTTTTAATTTGCTTCCATTTTTTCAGGCTATGTCTTTCTCTCTCTCTCTTTCATGAGCAGTTTAGTACTTTTTGAAAGGTAGGGTACTGGAATTGATTTAATTCTCTTGGTTCTTATTGGGGCTAGTTCATTTAGCTTGTTAAGGAAATTTAATTTGTATAGAGATACAGGTTCATCAAATGGAAGGTTTTGAAGAGCCTGCCATTTGACTGATTTTAGTGCTGCGATGAATTGGGCCTTTACTAAAGGAGTAGAGGTTAGGAACAAGGTTGTACTGATGCTGCTTTTGATTAGGTTTATGATGTCTTATTGTGAAGATGAGTAGGTGATCACTTAAAGGTATCTGGTAAGGCCTGTTGAGAGGATTTTGTTTTGGGCATTTAGAGAGAATCTACTCTAAGTTAGAGGCTCTTCCAGAGTTTGTTGTTCCTTGTAGGAGTTGAAATAAGCTGAGTGAAAGTATATAGATTAATGACATTAAAAGGACTGTTACTGTCAATAGTGTGCCAATCAATATTTAGGTCTTCTAAATGATCGTCTCAAGTGAGATGCTGTTTGATGCCCAAGAGATAAGTTCTTCAGCCGTAACTGTGTTATTTAAGGGGGAAAAGTAAAATCGTATAATGCAAACTGGCTTTTGTGAATATTAATTTGCAAAGATGCTATAATTATTTTAACATTAAAGAATGGGGGTGAGCATACATGAGACCTGGAGAGGTGTAAAATATTCCTGTATATATTGGCCACCCCACCATCTTTTTATGAGTTCACTCAAGTCTTAAGATTTCTTCATCTTTTATGTCTTGTGTAAGCCAAGTTTCTGTGGCTACTAGTATATCTGAGGAGTGGCAGGTTACCCAGGTAAACACATCAGTAAGTTTGGTTTTTATACTTGTAAGGTTAGTTGTGTACAGGTGGACACTGTGGTTTTGACGGATGACTATTTTGCGATGCGGCAGACTTGTTATTTTGCTTTGTGGTTGTAGATCCTGAGTTACGATGAATGCCATCACATATTTTCAAGTGAAAAAGACTGCAGAGAGTATGTATAAGGGTGTTTGAATTTTGCCCTTGGTCTTGGGGAAGGCTTGTTGATTATGTCATGTGACAGGACTTTGATGCTTCTATACTACTCACAGTTGTGAATATTCTCTTTGTTCTTGTACTCTGGCACTAGAATGCTTATTCTTCAGTCATATGGGATAAACCTTTCTTCCCATACTACTATGAGTACCCTCAGGAGCCATTTCTTCCCAATTTCACCCAACATCTTGATCATATCTACAATGACCTCACCTAACCCTACTGCTTACCGTCACTTTATTTTCATTAGAACTGTTCTTAATTTTTCTGGAGTGGGCACGTCTTCCTCTTTCATCGTTGGGTGTGTGTATAGGGCAGTATGATGTCTGTAAGCTTTTCTTCATTCAGAAGCTGCTGGAAGTACTCCTTCTGCTTGGCTTTGATGTCTTGTGGTCTGGTGAGTAAACTGTTGCTAGCATCCCTTTTGAATGGTGTCTGATGACTGTCTTCTTTATCTTTCTGACTTTGCTCTGCAACCTGATAGACAGATTTTCTTTGTGCCATCTACTCTGTCAGTTTATAGAAACAGAGATTAGACTCCCAAATGATCTCACAAGCTATCATCCTGAGTGAATGCCACACAGCCCATGCCATCTCATTAAAGAAGGTCCCATCAAGTCCCACAAGTGTTTGGAACACATCGGTAATGACCTCCCTGATCTCCTCCTGAAAATTGTCTCTGTCATGGCCATGGGGACATTTCCTCTGGTGTGCAGCCAGGATGGTTTGAGCAGGGACAGATCCAGGCTCCTCATTGTCATCGTCATTGTCACTGTGTTCTTCGGATGATTTGGGCAGTGGCCTCACACTTGCATGCCATTGTCTTTGGATTGGTGAATGTCCTTGGGTACCATGCTCTGTAAAGATTAATTGCAAAACACAACAGAAAAGAAAACAATGTCTGTCGTGTAGAACAATTCCACAAAAATCAGAACACAGCACAATATTGTTATGATGACAATTTACACAAGAACTGCGACACAGCCATTATGGACAGAGTTACCCATGACCCGATATGTCATACTCCTAATAAGGACTACATTATTCTTTCCTGGTCAGTTCTATATGCTTAGACACACACACACACACACACACACACACACACACACACACACACACACACACACACACACACACACACACACACACACACACACACACACACACACACACACACACACACACACGCGCGCAGGTCATTAGCATTGTAAAAATGTATAATGATCCACAAACATATTTTACTATTTGCATTCAGTTATGTATATGAGCGGACACAACATGCCATTGTATAAATAATGAGAAAGATATCAGAGACTATTGTGGACAATAGGCACAACATATGACAACCTTCTGAGACAGGCAGCAATATATTTGTCTGAACACACATCAATATGATAAGTACAACACTAAAACAATGTGATATGTCCAATTAAAACAACTGTACACATAGCAGAATGTAATATATCTGCTAATAGTAATATTGCATGTGTACAACTGTATGCATTCTCATACAAAACAATCATGAATGAGAAGGCTTACAAATCAAATATTTTGGAACATGATTGCTGATTATGACCTGCCACTATCAAATGTGTACCTGCTGAAGTGTCAGTCAACCTAGGCAATAGCAGTGTTTTAAAAAAAAGTGTTTGGAGAGAAACAATACCACTCTTGACATGCGGATTGTGCTCATTATGAACTGCTGCTATCAAATGAGTACCTGTGCAAGTATCAGTCAACCTAGGCGACTGCAGTGTTTAAAAAAAAAAAAGTGTTTGGAGACAGAAATTTTTACCAGTGTTGACCTGCAGGGTGTGCTCATTATGAACTGCTGCTATCAAATGGATGTGTCTGTACGTGGTTGTGGCAAGACAAACAGTGGTGTGAGACGTCAGTGATGTTGACCAAGACTGCATTAGAGTGTGTCCAACAGGGTAGTATACATAGTTGACTAATATTATTTCAATACCACTGTGCTGTGATATGTGTTTCTGAAATAAAAATGTCTGCATGATGTCATGTGTGATTTCTCTTTTTTCATGTTATGATATAGTACAGATATGTAAGTGTAGCACTGATGTGTGTTCCTTGTTGTTGCACATACAGTGATAAAACAGTATGAGTGTGAATGCTTACCTGTGTCAGTTGTGCCCTGAAGTGATTTTTTATTTTTGACACATTTTCATGTGTTCATGTTGGACTAGGTTAGTCTCATGTTATATGTGATTGTCAGTGTATACATCCAGTGGGCTCTTACCATTAGATGCAATGTGTGTTGCTGTTGTGGGGCAACACCTGAACATCAATGTTTAATCTGTGTATACATGTACATGTGTTTTGTCGTGACTCAAATGTCTGAGTCAGACACTGCTGTGTAGTCTGGGCCTGCACTTGTGGTTGAACCCTACATTGCCTGTGCCTGTGACTTCTGTCCCCTATCTCCTCCTGCTCCTCCTCTGATAACTAGGCAATACTCTCTTCAGACATATGTGGTTCTTGTGGTAGTTCAGCCACACTGGCAGCTGGAAGACTGCTATATGCTCAGGTTACCATGTTGTGCAGCATGGCACACACCATTATCATCTGTGCTGCCATCTCAGGTGTGTATTGCAGTGCACCCCCAGATGTGTCCAGAAATCTGAACCTAGCTTTCAATACATCAAACACACACTCTGTTGTGTTTCTGGTTGTTGCTTGTGTTCTGTTGTAGGCCTCCTGTGCGGGGTTGGTTGGATCAAGGTGCAGGGTCATTAGCCATGGCTCAAGAGGATAACCGCAGTCACCTGTTGGGGGAGTTAAAACACTTTTTTCATACTGGATATTGTTGACAAGGGGATCCTTCAGTTACATTCGAGCTGTGTTCCTGTACTTACCCAGAAGCAACCCCTCCAGAATTTCACCTTGCTGGAATGCATTCCTGAGTCCACTTTCCCTCCAAATGGTAGTATCATGAACACTTCCAGGGCATGTTGCTATGATGTTTGTTATGCTACCATCTGCTGCACACACAACGTGGCAGTTGATAGATGGCCATTCTTTTCTGTTTATGTATCAGTCTGCTTCTGGATGTACTGATGTCTTGATAGGTATGTGTGTGCAATTTAGTTTGAGATGTTGTAGAACTGGTGCATTTACAGTTCTCTGCTCCATGGGTGTGTGAATGGGAAGTGTTGGTAGTCATCCACTTTGCTGCACATTGCTTCCAGTAATTTGTCCAGGTTATGACTAACAGCTGTTTGTGATACTCCCACAGCATCCCCCGTGTATCTCTGGAATGTCCCATATGTACGTATATCCAGGCTGAGACACATTTTGATTTCCAGGGGATGGAAATTCTTTACAGGGTCTGCACTGGCAAGTGTAGGGCACACATGTTACAGGCAACCTGCATTATTTGCCTGTCTAGACATTATCTGTTGATTATTTGCTGGTATGACAGCTGGTTTAGTTGCAGCCTTGCTCTGACTGTAGCTGGCTGCCTTCTAGGACACACTGCCACATCCTCATTTATGGCTTTCATCATTGCTGCTTGCTGCAGTATATTAACAGCAGATTGCATTGTTATATTTTTTCCCAGTTTTGCTATGGATTTCACCATAATCCATAGTATTTACCTGAAATCCTTGGGGGTCTGGAATATATGCACTGAGAATTTCAGAAATGGACTTGGTGTAGCTGTTTGTCACATTTGAGTTGCGCTGTGTGCACAAAATGTGATTTGGAATCACCCTGGCATACACGGAATCCCCAATTATCTGACACTGAATACTTAAGTAGTTGGTCTGCCTTCAGCATGTCTTCTGGAATTGCATCTGCAGCAGGTGCTTTGGAGTCTGCCTTCGGCCTGCTGTGCTGTCTGTAAATACCTTCCTCAAACTTTACAGAATCTGGCCCAATGTTTTATCTCTTCTCTACATTCAATACTTTTTCTTTTCTCCATCACCTTATATTTTATACTCCCTTTCTCCAATACCTTTTCTAAGAACATCCTCCACAAAAAATGCTCTGCTTCATAAAAAATTCAGACCTTTTCCATCTGTGTTTTATTACCTTTTTTCTTCTTTTAATTCCTTATACGGGTACACAAAAATAAAATCTGAAATCATTTTATACTACTCTTTTCTTGTTTTCTTGTACCATCAGCCTCACATTCTTTTAACTTCCATAAATTCATTTTATTCTCAAATTAATTTTCTTCTACCTTCTTTTTTCTTTTCTTATCTCTACTTTTTTCTTCCCATAAATTTTATATTTTTCATTCAACATCTTACTTAACATCTCTGTTTGACTTTCTTTTACTTTTCTCATTATCAACAATAAAGGCATATATATATTAATGTATTACTAGATTTTTTAAATTCAATCCTTCTTTGTTTTTTGTTATAAATGATCCCTCTTCTCACTAGATTCAGCCTTGAGCCCCAAATGAAGCCAAGAAAAATCTCTAATAACTTGTTTTCCATTTGAGTGAGAAACATATATAACCCCCAAGTATGCTAATTGTACTAATCTATAAGTATTCAACATATATGTCTTTTTCTGAAATGATAAATAAAGACCTTTCCACAAAGCTTACAATTTTTTATTTGTTCCAGTATTTGTCTCCATTGACTTATTGCTCTGTCATACTCATCAAATGTCACTCCCAAAACCATTATATCCTTTCTTGTGAGGTCTATTTAATTTATTTTTTAATCTCATAAAATCCCTTACACTTTACTTTGCTTAACTGCAGACCAACTTTTTAGCAGCTTTTCAATCCTCATTACAATCTCACTTATTTTATAAGTTCATAGGTGTTTACTAGTCCAACGACCACAAGGGCATTTTTAAGTCTATCCATGCATTCCCAAATCACTGACAAGTTCTTGTACCCTTGAAAAGATTAAGCAGGGGCTTTGGAAATGAAACATTTGCAAGCAGGAGACTGGGAGATGAACCATTTATAGGTTGCCTGTGTCCATTAGAGACATAGGTGCCAAACCAGGGATGAATTTCCTGTTCTCCATCCAATTGTCCAAGTTACACTTGAATTGGGTTAGGAAGTAACTCTACTACATGGATAGGGAGCCTATTCCAGAGACAGGATAGTCTCTGGGATACATACCTGTCTTTCCAACAGGTTCTATTTATATCACAGGAAAGTTTTAAGCCTTTAGAATGGGTAATTCTGGTGTTGTTAGTTTTGTGGATATGCAGGACATCCATCAGAGTGGGGTTTGACAATGCCCTGTATGCTAGGCATAGATCTCCCATCAAAAGCATGTAGGAGACAGAATACAGGGATAGGGTCTTTAGGCGGTCTGCATAGGACATTTTACTTACACCCTGTTGTCTTTTAGTCAGGAACCTCAGTGGACATTCCAATTGCTGGATATGCCTGGTTAGGTATATACCAAAGAGGGCATTGTATTCTATGATAGGTCTGATGAAAGCCGAATAAAATGGAGCAATGACTTCCTTGGACCTAGATGACATACCTTTATTTAGATGTTGGGCAACATAGAATGATTTCCTCATTACTGTTGACACATGACAGTTAAATGCTAGATTACTGTCCATGTGTGTCCCTAAGTCCCTGACTACTGGGTCAACTCTAAGGGGTGTGTTGTCAATATGATAGTTACCAGGGGTGGATGACTTCCCAAAGGATACTATTATGAATTTCTTGGCACAGTTCCTCATTTGCAATCATCTGCAAATATAGTCAGCCAGAGACCATTGACATTGGCCTTGACTTCAGAGAAGTAAATACCAAAAGGGAGTGATCCAAGGACCAATTGCTGAGGGACTCCACTTGTGGCTGACCTCTTTGTAGAGGTGGACTCCCCAATTCTAACTTCCTGGGTCCTGTCTGTGAGTCAGTTGGCTATCCACTGGGTGACATACAGATGTGTACCTAACACCTTGAGTTTGTCAACAATGCCCGAGTGGGGTATTGTGTCAAATGCCTTGGCCAAGTCAATGTAGGCAGTGAGAACCATTTTGACCTCATCCATTGCTTTGGTGACCTTCTCAAAGAAGTCCACCAGTCTGAGTAGACATGACCTGCCCTTGAAGAAACCAAACTGGGTTGGTTCCAGTCTCTGGAGGTTTATTATATCACTGATCATTAAAACAATAATTCTGTCCATGGCTTTACATATAAGACGAGTGAGACTTATGGGTATGTAGTTTCCCGGCTCTGTAGATGGCCCGCCTTTGTGCAGAGGGATGACTGTTGCTTTTCTCCATTCATGAAGCATGAAGCCTGTTTGGAGGGTACAGTTAAACAGCAGTTTCAGAGGGCCTGATAGGTCATATTTCATGCTATTTAGATTTCATTCTGGGATATTGTCTGGGCCCATTAATGCAGTGTTCTTGGCCTTAGAGTGAGATTATGGACCTGTTCCCTAATGATAGCGGGGGGGGGGGGGTTATATTTGATGGTATTTCCTGATGGAAGGTTGAGGGGAAGAAAAGGGTAAAGTTGGAGCTGAATTTATCGGCCGGTAGATTTGCTATATATTGTGGCTCAGTATAGGTGGCTCCATTTACAATGAGCTCTGCACACAATTGTGTATTGCCTTAGAGGTTGCAGATATAGCTAAAGAATACCTTGTGGTTGTCCTTGTCCTGGGAAGGCAAATTTATCTCAAATTTGACTTTGGTAGACTATGTTTGTGCTCTGAGTTGTTTAGTTTGATGGGAGTGCTTTTATTCTACTGGGTGCTGCACCTCCTAATTTTTGCCATGACTTTATTCCTTCTGTTATACAGCCTACTGATTTTATGATTCCACCAGGGTGGCTTGTTTTTTGAGTGAGTTCTGCACTTATTCTTGGTGGGTACACCTGCCTCTATACAGCTATTAACATGCTTGTATAGGGTTTATGTGAACAGTTCTGCTTAGGTAGCAGTGTTCTTGGTATTTATGGGAGCTTGAAATTTTGCCAAGTTATCACTTAATAGCAGTAAGGTAGCCTTAGAGTAGTTCCTGAATATTTCAGATCTAGCTGGGTGCCCAGGTTTCATTTTTACTTCATAGGAGACCATTCTGTAGTCTAACCATACCAGAGAAGACCTTACAATATGGGGTGTGCAGCACTCTCCCATATTAGTGAGGACCAGATCCATTATGGTTGCACCCCTGGTTGGTGTATTGACAATCTGGTCCAGGGAGTTTGTGTTTACAAAATCCAGGAATCTCTGTGCCTATATGTTTGGTGTCATATAGGATTCCCAGTTAATAGTGGGGTAGTTAAAGTCACCCATGAATATGATATTGGATTGGATGGTGAGTGTTTCCAGTATGTTTAAATACATGGTATGGGTTTCCCAGTTCATACAGGGGGATCTATAGTTTACAAGGAAGTGGTATTGGATTTTGCCTATGCTGATTTGAACATGGAGCAGATATAGTGCATTGTCTTGTTTGACCAGCCTTGACATATATTTAGTTTTGATGTAAACTGAGACACCTCCACCTTTAGTCCCTGTCTGTTTAATAGCTGGTCTAGTCTTGCACTGTCGGTGTGCTCTCCGTGGCTTTAAACCATGTCTCAGTGACTGCACAGATGTCAGAATTCTCTAGGGTGAAGAGAGCTTCTAGGGAGTGGAGATTTTTGTTTAGACTCCTAGCATTCAGCAGTAATACCTTTAGATTTTCTTGCTTTGGATTTGTAATGTCAGAAGTACTTTCAGTCTGGCATTGCCTAAAAAAAAGGCAGTGTGGGGGATGACAATATTTTATCTAATATTTAAAAGCCTAGAGAGGAGAGGTGCAGACCATCCCTGGCAAAGCAGTGTGGTCTGTTGACCATCTCCTTTCATTCTGACAAATATTGCAACCCCTTAGAAAGACACTAGAAACTAAGCCAATGTTTAAAGTCAGTCATTTTTTGTTTGTATAATGACATCATCCTTGAAGAAGGTAAAATGCTACTTAATGTTAGGCTCATACCAGCCTGAGACATATATTCTGACATCTCCATGATGTCTGTCTTCATATAGTCTAGGGAGGTATGTCTCAGGTCATTTACACTCACATGGACTATGACTGAGTCATACTGGTACTTGTGGTCCAATGACCGATTGCACGCATAATGTAACATATCCTAGCCTCTGATAAGCAGCTGACTGTGATTTTCTCCTTACTCAGCCTGGTGAGAGGAACTTCAGTTATCTATCTCTTGTTTTTGTTATTAGAACGAAATCATCTGCATATGTCATATATATTTGTAATATATTGTTTCCTCCCATATTACCTCCCTCATTCCATACATGCACGTCTGTACTACTGCATTCGTTACTTATACAAATAAGCACATACTCATTAGGCATCCCTGTTTTACCCCTTTCTTAATACTTATGTTTTTCCATCCATACATTAATCATAACATATGCATGAATTTGTATAACACTTCCTTATTACATTAATATTTTTTTCTTATACCGTATGCCTCCAAAAGCTGCCATATTGCTTCATGTCTCACTTTGGCAAATGTTTTAGCTATGTCACATGCTATCAGTCTTACTTCTTTATTTTCTATCAGTATTAACTCTTATTTATTTCATGGAAAATTAATATTTCTTTTACCTCTCTTCCTTTTCTACCAGAAATCCCTTCTCCTACTAATATTAAAAAAAAAAACTCTCGTTCATCTTTATTTGTTTCTTTATAATACTCATAACTTTTACCATCTGGTCCTGGTGCTGACTCGTTCTTACCTTTTTATATGATCTGCTGTATTTCTTCTATTGTTATATCATTTTCAAAAATTTTTTTATTTGTTTAGATATTTTTTTCTTTTTCCATTCTTCTTGCTGATTCATTTCCTCTTTTTCAAACATTTTCTCTACAAAATTCTTTACCACTTCCATGATATCTTTCAGTTTACTTTTTATGTCTCCTTTATTATCTAAGATAGCAACCATCTATTATTCTTTCATTTTACTTCTTTCCCTAAATAAGGGGAAGCTCCTCTTTCTTTCCTTTCAGAAAAAAACATTTGCCTATTTAACATTATTTTTTGCATTTTCTCAAATCTTTTAATACATCTGTTTTCTATTTAATTTATTTTTCTTTCTTTTTTTATCTCTAACTGATTATTATTTATATTTCATCTGTTTCATTCTTCTTTCCATTTCTAAATATGTGTTACACGTGTGCTTATAGACTAGTCACCACTGTATAAACATTTTATAGAATGGTCTCATTGTTATATGATCTTTTTGTAATATTTTTTCTGTCTCTTATCATTTCTTCCTCTTTGTTAAAATCTATAGTTAATCTCTTTATCCCTTTCCCTCTTTTATTATTTCACTATCTTCACATGTTCTAGCCATACTGCTCTGTGGTCTGAAAACTCTGCCATCTGTAATCCGTTATTTCTTTCATAGCTCATAATTAATTCCAGTCTTTAAAACTTCCCTTTATATGTCAATTCTCTATTCTTTATAACTTTTAAGTATTTAGATTTTTATTAATTCCCTTAACATCTTACTAGTCTGTGTTATTTTTCCATTTTCTTTCCTCAGGTTACAGATAAAACTTACTATCATCACTACTGACATATTTGCTAACACATTTTTCTGATTTCTGCAAACAACTATTTTCTCCCCATTATATTAATATACACATAAATCACTATTAATCTTATACATTTTTGTCTCATTCTCATATCACATAACACTACCTTTCCTGGTACTACTACTATTATTATATCTATAATTCTTTTTTCTTCATTTGTGTAAGAATTCCTATTCTAGAACATCTTGTTTCCTACCATCAAAACACTTCCCCTTCCCCCAAATACTGCATATATTCTTTTTCTTGTTTCTTCTTTAAGTGTGTTATCGAGTAAGCAAAAAAAAATCATTTTTTTTTATTTTTTTACATCATTCCATCAGCACCAAACCTCTTATATAATTTCTAATGCTATTCACATTTAATGCTAAAATTCATATGTCATCCATTTTCATTTTTTGTGTGTTACTTTCAGATCTTATTTTTATTTTACTTCTCCTAAGTCCCCTACAAATGATTTTTCACTATCTTGCTCTTCTTCTGTTTCCATTTCTTTCTCTTCTTTCTCTTCACTTTCTAAAATTGAAAATCTCTTTGCTTCCTGTATATTAATAACCTTACTTTGAACTGTTATTTCTTCGGTAACTATCTCTTCTTTGTTTAATCTTTCTTCAGTATTCCTTCTCCCATACCACCTTCTCTTTTATCATATTCTGTAGTAATATTTTCTACTATTGGTCTTTCTGCTGAGCTTTTCTCTTTATCCAGTCTTTCATTTTCTAATATGGGACAGTCAAACCAGAGGTGTCTAAATGGTTTACATTTTCTGTAAACACTGATCTCATCTATGTTTCCTACAGTCTTGTACTAAATGATTTTCATCCCCAAAGAAATAACAGATTTCTTGCATTAAGAGGTTGAGAGGTATGTTTCTGTCTTAGTCATATTTTTTTCCAGCAAGTTAAAGCTTCCAAATAGTACTTCACAAAGATTTTCATCTACCAAATGTATTAATGCTCCTTTGTCTTTAATGTAAAACCCTAGTGGCAAAATAATGCCTCTCAACTGTCCCAATGTTTGCAGAATGTCTAGATTTTTACCTCATATTTTTGGTCTGTTCCTTATAAAATTTATAGTACTCTGGGAAATCATTGAGGATTGAAAGTCACTAAATGATGACATACATTTGTGTTTCAGACTTCAAAACCTTAAAAAAATGCATGATAATACAAAACCCATCGTTCTAGCAAATTTCTAAGTTTATATGAGGAATATTTGAAAGTTATCCCTGGTTTTGGACCTTTGTCACCACATTATCTTTGGCTTTGTCCAGATTTCTTGTTCTTAGATGTTGAGAGATATGGATACTACCCATAATGTTGTATCTGTTCACACTTCCATCATTGTTATTTTTTAGTCTTACCACTGGTCATCTTCTCTGTGGCTGCTGAGAAACTGCATATCTTTATCCCCTCTCAGTTCCTTCCTCCATTCTTCCTTGCTCTGCTGCATCCACATAACTTTTTCTTTCCTGTCAGAAAAAAAAAAAAAACATTTCAGAGGTAAACCCTTAAAACCAGCCTCTCCACTAGTGTTTCCCTTCACCAACTGTTGCTTCTGTTTCCAACCTCTCTGTTTCTTCCTGTTGTAATATTCTGTCCACCATGCCACTCCGTATTGCTTCCTCTCCTTCCTTTGGCTCATTCCTGGTGTGTTTATGAAATCTACCAGCACCTGCATCTCCAATTCTCCAATTTCCAACTTTGTAGCAGTTATTTTGTCTCCTCCTTTGTTCAGTAAGTTTTCTTTTGTGCCTCTCTCCATCTCTGTTGCCCTCTTCTCCATCTTGATATTCCTGGAACTGCAGTAACAGCCCTCTGGCATCACCTTGTAGCTGCAGTGAATGCTTCACTTTCTGTTCTGCAAAGAATAGGGGAATTTCCCAGTGACCTGGCAAAATGTCATATAATCAGTATGAATACCATCTTGAGTCTCCCCTGAAAAGAAGCCATTGGCCTGGAGTGGTCAACAAAGTGTAAATAAGTAAGTAAGTAAATAAATAAATATCCTGTTTTATCTGTCCCTTTATAAGAATTCAGGTCCCCCATTATCCACACCATCTCGTGCTGTCCTGCTTTACCTAGTAGATTCTGCTGATGGTACAGGCTATAATCATGAATATGAGCCTATCTTTACATTGGAGTATGATTGCCATGAGCCTATGGTTAATTCTGATGACATCCCTCACTATCTTCAGAAGGCTCTTCCTCACCACAATTCTCACACCATTTCTAGTTTGTCCTACCTCTGAGTAGCAGACCGTAGATTCCAAGCCAAGTGGCTTTGCTGTACTGCCCTTCCACTTTGTCTACTAGATACAGAATGTCCAGTCTCTTTGTTTACCATCATGTCATCCACTTCTAAGCTATGTCCTGTCAGTGAACCTATATTCAGCATAGTTTAACTTAGTTCATTTTTGTCAGGTTGATTGGTTTTGCAACTAGCTTTCACTCAACAGAGCTATCTCAGGTAACCCAGGCTAGGCAGCTTGTCCCTGGTCAGCCAGTAGCTAATTGATCCAGGGCTGCTGGGCCAGTAGAGATAAATAGACCCCTCCCACCATTACTATGGTTCCCTGGCTTAGAGTAGGCTCACTTATTATCAGTATATGCCTATGCCCATTTTTGGTGACATTTGTCAATGTGACCAAATTACCTAGATCCAGTTGTATGCATCAAGTACTAGCCCTGACATGGCACACATAGTCTGTGGTCCATATTTTCCTATCTAGAGGATACTGTGTAACACAATCAATACTGAAAGGGTTTTGTCTACACACCTCTTCCCCTAATTGGCACCCTCTGAAGTTTTGTGCTGCTGCCCACAGCTCCATTAAATTTCAGGTGAATTTGTTTTATTAATATTCAATATTTAAAATATTGATTTAAAATATTGATTTTATAGTGAACAATGTTTTATATATATATATATATATATATATATATATATATATATATATATATATATATATATAAAATTGTTCATACAATTATTTTATTTTGTTTATGAGCAACATTTTAGGTAGTTTGCTTTGTTTTTGAAGTTTTATTATTATCATTTTTACTTCAAAGAATGATGTGGAATTGCTTGGTTAGAGTTCAATTGCTTGTGAGCTGAACATCAACTGGATAATTATGTAATAGACAGCAATTATCTAAGGTATAAAATTGATGACTTGTAATACAGTGTTATTGTGAAGAAGTTCCCTGTGAGGAATGAAAGCGCTTAATCTTGAATCTTTGGTGTTGTGGCAATAAATTGCTTTGGAACTAGCCTGTTGGTTTGGTCAACTGATAATTCTTTGGGTGTCAGCCTTTATTGGATGCAGTGGCTGTGCTGAGTGGACTTTTTGTGTGTTATTAATATTCAATATACACATATGGATTTATCAACACACACACACACACACACACACACACACACACACACACACACACACACACACACACACACACACACACACACACACCTGAATAACAAATCTGTTATTCTGGCAACTTTCTAAGTATATAAGAGAAACTCTTGAGGACTGCAGTCACTAAACAATGACAGACATTTGTGCATCAGACTTCATAACTGTCAGAAAATTTACACCGATGCAATTCTCATTTATTCTGGCAACTCTCAACTTGCTTCTTTTTATCATATCCATTACCATTTCTTGAAACCAACACTTTTACACTCACACAAAAATGGAAACCTCCAACAATACGATGAAACAAAGCACTTAAGTGATTGTAAATGCCTTTTCCAAGAAGCATAATCCAAATCACAATGTCATGTAAAAACCCTTATTACCAAATATGCATACACTACTGAAATGTCTCTTTAATGAAACTGTGTTCTTTGACTGACCATCATACATTCATCATCATCATCAACCCCTTTTGTCCCCATTTCTACATGGGGCAGGGTGTCATGTCAACTGTTGCCATGTCTCTTGTTTCAATGCCACTCTCCTACCTTCTTCAATGCTCATGCCTGACTGTCGCAGGTGTTCTGTCATATAATCCATTCACCCCTTTGCTAGACTCCCTCATTTCCTCTAGCCTTCTTTCTTCCTGTCCCAAATGTTCTTCACCAGATTGACTTCTGCTTTTCTACACATGTGCCTGAACCACCGTAATCTGTTCTCTTTGACCTTGTCTGCAATTGGTGCTACCTTGCTTCTGCTCTGATGTCCTCATTTCTTCATCTGTCCCACTATGTGCATTGTACCACCCATCTCAGATACTTCATCGCCATGACCTCTGTTTTCCTCATCTGCCTTGCCTTTACTGCACAAGTTTCTGTACCATACAGTAGTAATGGTCACACCACTGTTTTGTGCACCTTACTTTTTCACAGCTTCTTTGGCATTCTTCTCTCATGCACTACACCAGCCATTTTGTGTCAGTTGGCTATAGCCCATCTGATTTGAGCTTTGACCTCCTCATTCAGACTTCCCTTCTCCTCAAACACCCCCCCAGATACTTGAAGCTAACTTGTTCCACTACTTTCTCTTATTTCTCAGTTCTCAGCTTCTCCTGATTTCCCCATTTGCTGCTATTACAACTGCGTTATCTGTGCTCATTTTTAACCCATGTGAGTTCAGTTTTGCATTTCATTCCTCTATACTTTGCTGGAATTCTTGCTTAGAGTCTACCTGTAATGCCACATTGTCTGCATACAGCAACTTTATTTGCCTGTCCCCCTTTGACCTGTTTGCTAATGTAGTCCATCACCAGTATGAACAGTGAAGTCAGAGATGAACCCTGATGCACACCCACTCCCATTGGGAACCCCTCTGTTAGTGAAAACACTGTTCATACTTGAGTCATTGGGTCTTTGTATATATAGTCTGCTCATATTCTACTGATGCTTCTGGGACTTTGGGACTTTGAACCAAAGCAGTACTGCTCAAATCAGCTTTCTTGGGACTTTGTCATAAGCTTTCTCCAAGTCCTGGAATGCCCAGTTGGACTCTTTCCTCATCTCTAGCTTCTTCTCAACCATCTGTCTGACTAATAACATTGGGTCATTTGTGCGGCATCCTGATCTAAATCTGAACTGCAAGTCTCCCATCTTACTTTCTACTGCTCTTCGTTTTCGTTTATTGGTCACCCTCCTCCAGGACTTTCATGCAGGATGACAGGAGCTTGATACCTCTATGCTGTTCACAGTTGTGAATGTCTCCTTTATTCTTGTACACTGGCACTAATATGCTTATTCTCCAGTTGTTTGGAATATGCCTTTCTCTCATGAGCCATTTCTCTCCTCTTTATCTAATGTGTTGTGCTGTGACCTCATCTGAGCCTGTTGCTTTCCTTGACTTCATTTTCCTCAGTTCTGTTCTTACATATTCCAGAGTGGGCTCCTCCTATTCTTTCATTGTAGGCTGTGTCTGGGGAAGTACAGCTTCTGAGGGGTTTTCTTCATTCAGAAGCTGCTGGAAGTACTCCTATCATCTGCCTTTGATGTCCTGTACTGGCATCCCTTATGAAGGGTGTCTGACTGTCTTTTTTATTTTTCTGTCTTTCCCTTGCAACCTGATAGAGCTTCTTTGCATCACTTACTGACTCATTTTCCAGAAGCTGGTAGAGTGCCTCTGATGCGTTTTTCTTTGCTATTGCAAATCCTTTCTTAGCCTCTTTGTTAGCCAGCCAGTATCACTTCCTAGCCTGGTCTGTCTTTTCTATCTCCCACTTTTTCCTGTACTCCGTCTTTCTTTTAACAACTTCCTGGACTTCTGCATTTCACCACCAGCTTTCCTTATGTACCTTGATTCCATACCTGGCTCAGCTGCATATCTGTTCTATAGCCTTCACACACTGTTTTTTGAGGTGCTGCTATTCCTCTTCAACTTCATCTATTTCTTCTTTCTCCTGAAGTACTAGGTCCCTGAGTAATTCCTTGAATCCCTGTGCTTTCTCTTCACATAACTTCCAGGTCTTCAGCCTCATCTTCTGTTGATCTTGGAGCCTTTTCTGACCACTGCTTGCAGTTGATTATGGCAACTGGTGGTTTATGCTGTGGGCTGACTGTTTCACTGGGGATGACTTTGTAATCACCATTTCTACCCGAATCATACCTCGCAACCTGGAAACATCAAAAATCTGGACAAAGACCCATGAAAATCGGTACAAATCTGTATGCTGATTAACATACAAATTTGCATACATAATTATGTAACCCTGCCCACCCAATGGAATTGCGGGATACCTACTTTCAAATGCAAACTGAAGAACAGACATCCAAAATATGGCCCCAGCCCAGACCCTGTAGTAAATGATAACCATTTTTTTAATGTGTAGCAATGATGTTCACTGGGAAGGGAGAAGACGATGAACCTTAAGATTTTGTTTTTGGTGACTTGCAGTATGTGGGTTTTGTGGTAAAAGTAGGTCATTTAATGACAGGCTATATTCTGATCTTAGCAAAAGAATATTATAGTTTTCTAGGACCTCCAAAAGTCATTCCCCATGGTCTACTCCTACTGATTCAGTGGCGTAGCTTGAGTTTGTGCCACCTGGAGGCCGGGCTGTCTTTGAGTTTGTACTGCCCAGGGGCAAGGCTGTTTTTGAGTTTGCCACCCTTCCCCCTTCACAAATCATGGTTGAATGGGGCCCCCATGCACAGCCCCCCCCCGCAGCCATTTTAATGTCCCATTACTTGGCTATTTGATGGAACTGGGATTCTTCATAATATAATGTTAATATCTAATTTTAAGCTAAAGTTTATACTTTGCAATTATGAAATATAGGTGTTGGCCATAAATACCTTATTATTTTTCACAGTGCTTGGTTCACTTCATCAGGTATCGCTGAGGTACCCTTTATGTAGTATTTGCATGTCATCCATGTGGGCTGTATTTGCATGTTTCACCAGGTGCTACAGTTTCCTTCCAAATCTGCAAAGTATGCTGTAAGTGAATTAGCCATCTTCTAAATTGTCCCAAGGTGTGTGTGTGTGTGTGTGTGTGTGTGTGTGTGTGTGTGTGTGTGTGTGTGTGTGTGTGTGTGTGTGTGTGTGTGTGTGTGTGTGTGTGTGTGTGTGTGTGTGTATGTGTGTGTGTGTGTGTGTGTGTGTGTGTGTGTGTGTGTGTGTGTGTGTGTGTGTGTCTGTGTGTGTGTGTGTGTGTGTGTGTGTGTGTGTGTGTGTGTGTGTGTGTGTGTGTGTGTGTGTGTGTGTGTGTGTGTGTGTGTGTGTGTGTCCTGTGATGGACTGGCATCCTATCCTGCATTAGTTCTCTGCCTTATGCTCAGTGAGTACAAGGGCAGGCTCCAGCTCCCCTGTGATCTTGAACAGAATAAAGCATGTATTGGAAACTGAATGGACAAATGCATGTATTGTAGTCTGTAGCAGTATCATAGTCTAATGGTTGTTGTTGTTGTTGTTATTTGTCTTTCGGCTTTTCCCGGTTAGGGGTCACCACAGTGGAACACCAGTCCGCTAATGATTGGCAGTTGGTTTTCATGGTGTCAAGTTGCCATAAAAACCAATAGTATCATAGTCTAATGGTATATTGCTTAATTTCTTTACTGTGCTATAATGTTAAGAACTGTGAGTTCACTACTACAAATTAACTTAGATCTGGTCAGGTTTGCTAGAAAAATAGATTAAATGGTGTTGGAGAAGTGTGTGTTTACATACTTTAATTTTATAAACTTGTACGTGTATTTGCATTCTGAAATATCCAGATTAAAAATAAAAATAAAAATCTAACACAGACATAAATGAAGCTGAAAGGATAAGGAAAAGTTTCCAAGACAAAAGGCATTATTTTGATGTTGGCTTATATAATTTCACATATACCAATAAACCTTTCAACATGACAAAAATCACAGAATTAATTGCTGTATTAAAAGAGAGAATTAAAAGAGCATAATTCTCATACTGACAGTTAATTTCTTACTTGAATTTTAAAATTAAACCAGCAAACTGTGTAGATACATACATCTAAAATGACAGAGGAATATATCAGAATAACAATATTCCAAAGTATTTATGGCCAAAGCATAAATATTAACTTAGAAATCGTATACCATTTTCAAATTAAATAAAATCACCATCATAGCATGAATACATTGATATATAATTTTACTGTCTTCTGAATTAAGATGATTGCTTATAGAAACACAGGAACTCAATTAAGCCATTTCCTCCTACCCGTTCTTTACTAAAACTACTGCTAAAATATTTTGTGACTTCTGCTTGTAGCACATACTGCTTCATAATTCCAGTTTAGAGTTGTGAATCAAAAATTGCAGTCATACAACGCTATTGTACAATAATTAATTCTGTGATGACTGTGTCCTTTGTCTTTTTCTGCTTGAATGTTTCTGATTTAACATAAGTAGGACCTCCACATGCACCAGACAGTGTACAAAAATCCAGAATCCAGTGAATAAAAAAACATGCTCACTCTGATGCTTCTAATAGACTGAATAAATAATGGATAGTCCAATTAGTCTAACTTTGCTAAAATCTGTTATTTACAAAGGTAGGCAGTGCGAAAAACAAACTTATCATTTGCAAGTCCCATAAAATTAAATGTTCTGGGGATGAGTAATCATACAAAAGCATTTCTAGTTTAGCCCTCATACTTTTTCTTAAACTCATCATGTTGACTAATCAAACATACTGTAGCTATCTTGCTAATCAGGGTGAGGGTCAATTTATTTATTCAGAAAATGGATCTGACAAGGTTGACATCATCTACCAAGTTCTAAGCTCAGTATGCAAGCATACAATTCCCAGTTTGACTATAAGGCAAGTATTTAAAATGGACTATCCAATTAAGGATTAAAAAGAAAACAGTTGATGACAGAGTATGGCATTTACTGACCATATCTTCAGTTTATTTATTTATTTGTTGTGCTTATTGCACTGATTTTATTTAGTTTACTTTTACTGACCATGCCTACATTGATAAAATGGTAGCCAGAGAAGATAGCATAGTACTCAAATACCTGCACTTGGTCAAAAAAGTGTTGTCTCCAAATGAGGTTGTGGTCAGGGTATATAACTGACACAAGATGCAGGGGTCTAGTTGTTATGTTTGTGGGTGCACTATATAAAGCTCCCTGTACAGTGTGTGAAAGACTTAGCCTGCAGTAAAAGTTTGGGCTTCAAAAATGTATTGATCTTCTTACTTTTGATCAATAGTTTTCACTGAAATTATTTTCAGGGTCCTACATGGTCCCTTTACTATCTATAAAAGTTACAGACAACTAGCAAAGGATTTAGGAAACTCAGAAAATAAACATATAATGCCCGCAGTTAAAAGATGACTAAAATATGCTCATATTCTTGAAATGCACAAGTATAAACCTGCAAAATATTTAATTTCAGCTGCACAGCAACTATAGTTTATCTTTCATCTTCACTGTTTTTGTTTAACAGACCCCAGGGCCATTAGCCTAGTAGACACCTATAAACCTATGAACATAATTAAACATGTCAGCCAAAGGTAGCTGTGTTTGTGTGTAATACATGATACACATGACAGTGGAAGATAAAATACAAAGCTTAAAATAAGGGCCAGTGAAAACCCCATCATTTAGAACAACTGGAAATTGTACCTCAAATGCCACATTAACAGCATTTTCCATTCCCTGTCATTGGCATGGCTCCCACTTGATCATTCACACAGTTTGACAAATATCTGGATTCACTTACTGCTAACTGCACATTTAGGTGGTGTTACAGGTGAAATTGTTTAAGAAGTTCACAGACAATGCATTAAAAAGTAAAACAGAAACTATTGCTAGAACATTTCTAGTGTACTATGTCCTCAGTTCCAAACAAATATGAAACTATTTTTCTCCTCAGCATATGTATAACCAAAGATTAAAGAACATAAAGAAATGCTGTTAAAGTAAAAGTGTTTCTCCTGCCGTTTTGCAGCCATTAATTCTCTCATACGCAGACATAAGTTTAGAAGGAGGAGGAAGCCTGCAGCTATTAATTCTCTTGCATGACATACTGCTAACTGCACATTTAGGTTGTGTTACAGGATTACAGCAGGTGAAATTGTTCAAGAAGTTCACAGACAATGTTCTTGCTTTGTTTAAGTTAGAACATTAAATGCATTAAAAAAATAAAACAAAACCTATTGCTAGAACATTTCTACTGTACTATGTCCTCAGTTACAAACAAATATGAAACTATTTTCCCCTCAGCAGTCACCATATTTATAACCAAAGATTAAAGAACATAAAGAAATGCTAAGTAAAAGTGTTTCTCCTGCTGTTTTGTAGCCATTAATTCTCTCATACGCAGATATAAGTTTAGAAGGAGGAGGAAGCCTGCAGCCGTTGCACGATGTACTGCTAACTGTACATTTAGGTGGTGTTACAGGTAAAATTGTTCAAGAAGTTCACAGACAATGTTCTTGTGTTAAGTTAGAACATTAAATGCATTAAAACAGTAAAACAGAAACTATTGCTAGAACATTTCTACTGTACTATGTCCTCAATTCCAAACAAATATGAAAGTATTTCCCCCTCAGCATATTTATAACCAAAGATTAAAGAACATAAAGAAATGCTGTTAAGTAAAAGTGTTTCTCCTGCCATTTTGCAGCCATTAATTCTCTCACAGACATAAGTTTAGAAGGAGGAGGAAGCCTGCAGCCATTATTTAATTGTCTTGCACGACGCATATATAAGTTTAGGAGGAGGAAGCCTGGAGCGGAGTGCAGCCGTTAAGTAAGATAAGCATTTCTCTGATTCTCTCACATAGAAGTTTTACTTTTAATAAATTGTTTTACCTGGTGGAGGAAACCTACCCTGCAGACATTAAATAAGCATTTCCATTTCTTTTGCATGCACATGTAAATCTGTTTACATATTTGGAGGAGGAGCTGGGGAAGAAAGATGTGCTGTATGCACTGCCACAGCCGGACCACAAACCAGAAATTAAAGGGGCCATGTGGGAATTTGTGGCACCCCAATACTTTGCCCTCAAAATGGGTATTTACTGAGAAATTCAGTATGGTTGAGAAGTATGACCTGACTGCTCTTTCCTTAATTGGAGGAAGTCTACCTGAGTTGCACGTTGGCCACTCTTGTAAGTGATCTTGTGACTGCCTCTCTTGCTGAACCACGTGTTGGCCACCATCAAGCCATTTGCCAGACAGAAGTCTAGAATGGCCTCTCCTTCCTTATTACTGTTGCCCCACCTATGTGGACCCAGGCAGTCCTCATATCCTGTTCTGTCTGTCCCAATACGAGTATTCAGGTCACCCATTATCAGCACCAATTCATGTTGCCTGCTTTATCTAGTAGGTCCTACAACCGCTGTATGAATGCACACTTTACTGCACTGTCACAACCCTCCTGTGGAGCATATGCTGAATTATGATCAGTGCCCTATCATTATATCTGATTGCTATGAGTCTATCACTAATTATGATGACATCTCTCACTGTCTTCTGAAGCCTCTCTCTCAGCACAATTCCCACCCCATTTCTAGTCTGTCCTCCTCCTGAGTAGTTGACTCTGGATTCCAAGCCAAGTGACTTTGCTGCACTACCCTTCCATCTTGTATCCTGGATTATAGGATGTTCAGCCTCCTCCTTACCATCATGTCATCCATTTCCAAGCAGCATCCTGTCAGTGACCGTCATACATGTGATCATAAACACTGCAAGCACTTGACCACAAAAAGCAGTTGTTAAAGAAATTCACAAAAAAAATGCCAACCCCATTGACAAAGGGGTAAACCAATAGCTATGGCCCAGACAGATAAACCTGTAACTATAACCCAAGCAACCCAAGTTCGATTAAAACTCACGGACTGTGGTGGCTTTGTAAGAACCTTGCTTCTTTACAAGCTATCTGTTTTTCTTCATGTCATTCAGTCTAGCTTTGTATTATTCTACTTACCTTTTATTAATTCCACTTTCTCTAACACCCCTAAATTCAGAGGTGTACCCCTCTCCATAACCATAGCAGCAGTATACTAGATTCATGCAACTGCATGCCTGTTTGTATTCCTATCACACTGTTACCTAGACTTAACAGTGAAAAAAGCACCATCATTAAGCTTGCAGCACATCCTAAATTATTAATATTGTTCATGAAAGGCAGGAGGTGGTCAAAGGGCTTAAATAGATTGGGTCATACTGTTTAGTTTATCAAGCCTGTATGCTGTATAAACCTGATACAGTCACCATGCTGCTGGATGGATGTTTTTATGCCCCCCCAACTGCCCATACACACAGAAATTGAGACATTTCTCTGCCTATGCTCTTCTACAACCTGTTATTTAGCTGTTTTTGCAACAGTAACATAATTAATTAGTAATGTCATCAGTTAGTAGTGCCTGCTTCCCTCCCAAACAAATTCATTCAACTCTATTAATTATCACCCACAACTTCTTATCTGATTGATAAAAATATGTCTGACCTATATATATAACACTAATGGGACAAAAAAGATTTTCAGTGCTTGTATCTTACCATCCATGTCCGAAATGAAGAGCTTCAGTTTCTCCATTATATTATCTTTTGTTTCCCTCATATCCTTAGCTTTCGTAACAGAATCATTTTAATCCATACACCTAAATACCTTATCCTATTGTGCTCCCATAACTATGGGTACAGCTGAACCAATTCATGTGTGTGTACTTAGTGTACCACTATAGCATTTGTTTTATCTTCCTTTATTTTATATCCCAAGAAGATTTGAAACTGTTTCAAAATGATCCACAGCATTGAAATGTCCTTTTCTATATTTATCAAGTACAAAATAATATCTGCTGCAAATAAAGATGACAATTCGTAATTACCCCAGTTATACCCTTGAATTTGTGAGTCCCTTATTTTCTTTGCTGAAGGCTCTAAACATAAAGCCAATAACAAAGGAGAATGAGGACATCCCTTCCTGATTCCTCTTTTCAAATACAGTTTGTCTTTGATGAACCCTCCCATCTTAATTCTTGCCTCCAACCTTTCAAATATCTCCCTTTTTACCCCTATTAGTCTATCATAGAATACAAATGTTGCCATTACCCTACTTATAAAATCTCAGCTGACTCTACCAAATACTTTCTAAGCATCAAGACCCACCAAGAATGATGGTGGTTTCTTAACACTTTACTTCCCTCTAGACTATCAGTGTTCTGTAAAGGTTGTTTAAAGTTTGCCTCCCTCCATAAAACCTCATTGAGCCATAATTATCAGTTTGGCAATACCTTTGCCATTCTCTTAGCTAGTATAGATGTAATCAGTTTATGATCATGTTTTAAAAGTGAAACATGACTGCATGAAGCTGTATGTAAAGACTCTTTACCCTCTTTGGGTAATACTATTTCCAGAGCTTTCTTCCAAGATTCTGGTAGCCCCCCTTTAAAATATTGTTAAATAAATCCATACAGATGTTAATTACTTTCTTCCTTCCTAGCTTCCCAACTTCAACAAGAACGCCATATGTTTCTGGAGACTTCTTTGTTGATTGATTATACATCATCATGTTTATCTCATCTCTTCCTATCAGCTATTAATTGTTCAGCCTCATCTTCCTGTAGTGCAGACAATATAATTATATCTTCCATAGATATTTTTATTTGTGCCTTTATTGGATTCCCCATTCCTCTGCTTTATACAAATTTTCATAAAATATTTTTCTTGTCAAAGGCTTCCAAGAAAGGCAGCAACTTTTTCTACTTTGCCATTGTGCTATTTTTTGTGCCGTAGAGATGTTATCAAAAATACTTGTTTAACAGCAACCTTTCTAAACTAATGCATATTATCCAAATACTCCCTTATTTTCCCTTTAGCACTCTGTAGTTGCACCTCTTCTTGTTCCGTGAGATTCCCCTTCTCCTGCTATACTTTATCACTTGTCAACACCTTAGATAATTTTTATTTCCCATATCTTTCTCTCTTATCTCTACGGTTTAAAACTCAAATTTTCTTTCATCAAATTCACTAGCTATCCCTTCTGAAGGAATTTCTGCCTTCCCTAATAAGTCTCAGATTTCCAGTTTTCATTTTTTAAATTCCTCTGTTTTTAATGGATAAGTAGGAAAGTGCCAGTGCCTCAATGTTATATCACTGCCCTGCACATTTATTTTTGTTTTTATTGGTGCATGTTCTGATACAGTCATTGGTTAGTCCTCAAAGCTTTCAGTTAAATGCACACTACCCTGTGAAATATAATATCTATCCAGTTTAGCCCAGTTGTTGTAAATTGGGCAATAATATATAACTTCCAGCTGAGCTCCTTCTATTGCTTTCTCATCTATCATTCCAAATATTGTCATTTTTTTGTTGTTTTCCCTTTCTGAGGTCCCCTGATCATACCTCTCAACCTAGAAACATCAAAAATCTGGACAAAGGCCCATGAAAAATAGGTACAACTGGCCAAACATCTGGACACTGATTAACATAGTTTGCATACACAATTATGTAACCCTGCCCACTCCAGCAGAATTATGGAATGCCTATATTCAAACACAAATTGAATAACAGACAAAATATCAAACACAAAATATAACCATAACAATAATGTTTTATTTATATTAACATTTGAACTTATATAAAACTCTGAACTTGCCCCCCCCCCGCATTATTTAAGGCTGTATCCAAATGTCTTGTGTTAGGAAGCTGAGAGGTATGATCCCAGTGCCTCTAGAACCATTGCACCATCATAAAGAACATATGCATTCCACAAGACCTCGAGTCTGTCATTCATGTTAAGTGCAAATGACTACACTTGTCCTGCCATCAAAGTTCTAAATGGCATGCATAGAATGATATAAATCAACAGGAAGGTATATTACTACTACAACTGCCAGCCTGTATGCAGGAAGAATGACACCATTATGAAAGCTTATGACCATCATCCTGTCAATGTACGAATTATGTGCAAATATCATCAAAAAACAAAATGTACCAAACATTAACCCAAATTATGGTACCACAGAAACATTTTAGTAGCTAACAGGAACTCAACTCAGGAAACTCTAGAACAAACAAGACGAGCTCACCTCAATAAATATCAGCCCAAAAGTTCCTGGAATTCATAAAATCAAAATGCCATGGAACAACTGACACCAACCATCCCTGCCCAAAAGAAACCTGGCCAATCTCATCATCCCAATACCCGGGGCACAATGTTCAACACTATACCCCCACCCCACAAGGGAGATCAGATCACAAAATAATCATGAGCACTCCACCACAATGCCCCCCACCGAAATAAAAGACTTGAGTCTAAAGCACTTCTCAATCTCTCTGTGGCACAACACAGGAGCCCCACCCGAAATCTCAAGGCCCACCGAAGAACTTTACAATGAAAGACAACCTCTCCTTCTTTACAAATGCCTTCTACCAGCACCTGCAGGCCTCAAACAAAGGCACTTCCACCGGGCAGCAATCAAGACTAAAACAAGTTCTTAGCCCAGTGCAATGGACAGCAGCCATAAAAAACTTACTCTACAACAAAAGGCAAACTCACAAAAAAAAATAGAAGCAAAAAGCTCTACAAGAAAAAGACACCGCTGATCACAAAAAGCAAAAAGCAAATATAAAAGAGAGCAAGCTAAAAAGCTAAAAAGACAAGAGCTAAAGGCTTCTTACAAAAAGACAAAAATAAGGAGTGAACTATAAAATAGAACTAAAAGAAGGAAAAAACCAGATATGCTCAGAATTAGTTCAAAATGATGTGTGAGATACTGGCTGACACAGATAGTGAGAACATACTGGCTGACAGGTTCAGTGCAAACCTCCCCCGAAAAAGGAGAGATATACAGACATTTGTATTCCCCACCTAGAACTGCTCAGGAGATATCTATACCAAATAGAAGATATCTATAGCAAAGAACACTAACCCCCCACTGTCTGCTGTGTGCTCCCAGAAAAGAACAAGAAGTCAGCACAACCACAACCTGTCAAGGTTGTTTCTTAGTCATCCCGTCCATCGTCCTCCAGGATATACATGCACGTTAACAGTCCCACCTCACAAAGGCCATCACACCACCCATTGTGCCATCACCCCCAAAATCCCACTTCAATTAGCCCACTGCAACTGTTTTCTGGAGAAAGTTTTGGGGATCATATAAAGCCTCACATAAGGAATTTTTGGGGGAATTTCTCAACTCCATCAGACATGTTAGGCACCATCATTCAAAGAAACTTGCTTTTTTTCTTGGTCATCACTTTTTGAATTTTTGACAAAAACACCATTCCATAAAGGACCCGGTCCCAACCTGTTGAGGAAGTCATAAGGCCATACCCACTCGTACTACCCCAAAAAACTCATCAACAATACTGTAAACATAATAAATGTAAACCCAAAATGTATCATTGAAAAAGTACTCTGGCTGAGGACAGAAACCACAGGGTCAGAGTTGCTGGCTCAAGGTCAGACCCAAAAGTGGTGTAAGTGGTGTCCCACAGGGCTCAGTCAGAACTGGACTTGTGCTTCATCTACTTTTCTACTCTAGTTCTGAAACACACAAGCTGAAGAGGGTGACAAAGTTTGCAGATGATCGCAACAAACAAACTCTCTGACACTGCAACAACTTCATGAGGGTCTCACAGTCCTTCAACAGAATAACGACAGAATGCCAGAGCAGCCCTAGGCCCATGGCCTAAGAATAATCAAATGAAACCCTAAATGAAAAAAGCTACTAACCCTAGCTACCCCTAGCTACCAAGGAGGACACCTACAATCACACTAAGACCTGGGACAGGGGGTTGACAGTAGCCTAAAGCTACAATATTTCAGTAAGGGATCCAAAGGTTAGGAAGACCTTCTACATTGCCCAATCTCTTAAGAAGTTAGGAGACATCTAGATCAAGTCAGGTCATAGTCTCCCTCATCCATATAATCATCAGATCAATGATTGAGTACAATGCCCCATTCGAATGGAATCTTGATTGACTTCACTGGTTGCTTGAGCTGGAGAGGCCACAAAAGATCCAAAAAGGTCTCAAAAAAAAAAAAAAAAAAAGGGTAAACTGCTCCTCTACTAAGCTGACTGACAGCTGCCAGCACTAGCAGCTTATCAGCCATTGCCTCTGCCTGAGGCCTGACATACAACCCAGATCCAGATTTGATGAACATGCTTCATCTCAAAATCTCAAAAAAATCAGGATCTCAAATTAAACTTAGCGGCACACAACTAAACCTCTAACACTGTGTTATTAATAGGACATGGAGGACCCTCAGAAGACCTGGCTGTGGAACAAAATGTGGTATAAAATCCCTGGATATGTGGCCTTGTTCTGGCTGGCCTTTGTCATGGAGGGGATCAATGGGAATGATCAGACAGATTTACCCACACCTTAGTTACCTCTCACAGTCTGCTCGACAGAAATACAATGCAAAAATAATGCATACTAAAAAAAACTAAAGGGGGAACAAAACAAACTGGGGGGGGCTAGGCTAAATGCCTCGGGGCAAGATAGCCTAGTATGAACCTATGAACCTATGAACCTATAAAATGCAAAGCACACCAAGATTTTTTTTTTCCATTCTGTAGGTCTAATCTTTTATATCATCTTGTGATGAGGTTCCAGCATTATGCATTACAAAAGCTGCATGTAAAAATTCCTGGGAGTTAGCAGAGTCTGTCAGTTATCACATGGGGTTACGGTTCTAAGCTATTAATTAATTAGCTGCTTCCTGTAGTCACTAGTCAAAGGTACAGGGTTTTATTTATTTATTTGACATTTGTTTACTGGGGAGAAACTCTCCAGATGCACGTCTTTGTAACATGGGAGGAAACCCACACAGACACAGTGAGGACATGCAGACTCCTCACAGAAGGGACCCCAGCAGAGAATCAAACCAGAGAACCTCTTGCTTTGAGGTGACAACGCAACTGCTGCACCACTGTGCGGTTTGATTTCATTCACCTCTGTTTGGTTAATGTGTGTCTCTGCCTGCCCCCCCATGTCACTCCTGAAAAGGGATACTTTGCCCAGCATACCTAAGGGATTAACAGGGATAAAAAAAAAATTCTGTCACCGTGAACTTCCCTTCTCCCCATCAATAAAAGCAGCAGAAAATCCTTGCAAAGTAAACCTGCACTACAGATCTCTCTCAGTGTTTATCACTCAGTTTACTAAATACATAAAATTCTATATTCCACTTGAAGTTTTGTTTTGCATAATGGTGTCATAAATATCATACCTTATATGGATTATCCACAGTCAGGAAAAGCGTGATATTTGTTTGGTGAATATTTTGCAGACTGCAGTTGATATTACATAGTAGATATAATTTCAAAATATTTTGAAATACAAACTGTTCTATTTATTTATTGCTTAGTTGT
Source organism: Protopterus annectens (assembly GCF_019279795.1). Lineage (NCBI taxonomy): Eukaryota > Metazoa > Chordata > Ceratodontiformes > Protopteridae > Protopterus > Protopterus annectens. The sequence goes on along the minus strand of NC_056726.1, from coordinate 128,272,695 downwards.
ATATCGTTTTATGAGAAATAGATTTCCAATTTCTGAAGGAAAACACAGACTACCCTTAAATTAAAATAAAGTCCAAGGAGCAAGCAGCTAAAGAACTTTTAGATCTGGAAAAATACAGTAAAGTGATTGTTTTTGACATAATACAAAAATATGGCAAGAGATCGACTCAGTAATGTACTGATCTAAATTATGGACTGCGGTCCTTAAGTGCTGTGAAAAGGTTTGATTTCACAAAAGCCCCTTCAGTTTCAGTTTCATTCTGAGTAAAATATGCTGGATACAGTTAGGTAGAGGGAGGAGCGAGGTAACGCCTCTACCTAGTTTATTTTCAATTTGCACTCAGGACAACATTCACTTAATATTTCTCCTTCCTTGCTATCCATAGTTTTGCTAAATCTGGACTTTTCTTTGTCAACTTCTAAGGGGACAGCCGTAATGTCCTCCCCACTACTTTTTAAGATGCAGGATAGGGAGGTTAATGGGGTGCCATCTCAATTTACAATCTCCAGAAACTGTCAGAAAGTTGCAGCTGCAGCTGCCAAACGTCATTTCTGACATAATATTCTGACAACTACACAAAAACACTGTTGAAGACAAGGGTTCTTCTCCTTTATGGTCGAGGGCTCATATCCCAGCATTGATGCACTTGCACAAAGAATCTCCACTTTATTAAAAAAACAAAACAAAAAACTAATAGATACGTGATAGAAATTATTGCATGATTTAAACAGTAAACATGGACTTAATTATGTGTATAAATATATAAATGCAATTCTAGTCATGTGTTGTGAAACAGGTCTTTAAAACTCCTAAGAAATTCATATGTCAAATGCAATTGTAAAGCGCAAATCATGACATGTCCTGAGCTGCAATTAACTCTAATGCTTGTTATTAGACTTGTTGTGATTAGTATTTCACAAGAGCATTTGTCATGTGGCACAGTCTAAATGTGTAAAGGGTTGGCACATATTGCCATACACTGCACTGAAGAAGTCTGCATGCACGCCCTGCCCCATCCAGAATACTGGTGATACCAAAAAAGATAGGGAGTCGAGCTGGTTGGTAAGAGGCAGTTAACACCACAGTCTGTCCCTGCATCATAGTAGTTACTTTTTCTTTGTGGAATATGGCATGTTGCAGGCTCCAGGACTGTCTACCTGTCATGTACGCACAAACAAGAGAAACATACATTTTATGAAGAAAATGCTGCTCTTTATGTCTCTTCTGACTCCAATCTGCATTAGCTTTACAGCCTCAGAAGCTCAAATGTTTCCTAATTGCATAGTAAAGCTGTGCACTCTGTCATACCCTTTTAGAAGGTATTACAGCGGTGCAAAAACTGTTCTCATGTGGAGCATGCTGCACAGTCCAGAGTAAAAAATTGTAAATAAAAAAAAAAATCAAAATTTAAAGAGGTCACTCAGGAATTATTTTCCCCTCAAAACCAGGAAATACCAAGGAATTTGGTATGGTTCACAGGTATAGCCCTGATACAGCCTCACTATTGCAAATCAGATTCAGTCCTGACCCATAAATAAGCTTCCATGCTTAAAGCTTATTATTTCTCCCAAAATTCTTGTAAGTTGTTTTAGGTTGGTGGAATGTAAATAGATTCTGTGTAATCATCCTCCTCACTGCAAAATGCTTACTACTATAAATGTACTGTTTATCAGTCTCCCTCCACACACAGTTTCTCTTCCTCCCAGATTAGATCCTTACTTGGCACATTCTGTTCTTGGTCCTACATGATAAACTTCACTCTTCTAGAAGATCTAAATGTTAACTAGATTGGTAGTTATCAAAATAGGCCAAGTAAAATCTCAGCTACACTGTCTCTTTGACTATTATACTAACTGTCTGTCCTGGTCCTGTTCAGATAATGATTCCCTCTTGGACTTTATTCTTATTAACATTTGAGATGAGTGTCAAATCATCTCCATTTTGACTATTTGCCTTAATAACCATTTCCCTGTTTTGTCCTACCAGACATTCAAAAACCTAAGAGTACACCTATCATTCAAAATGTTCATATATTCAGTGCACAAAACCAAGCAACATGTTGTACTATTAGTCATTGGCTGGTCCTCTGTATGCAGCTTCTGTGGTGCTGTTAAAATACTCACTTTTCTTTGATTATAAATTTTTACAGCAAACATGTAAGCAACTAACAAAACAACTATTTATAAAGGGTGTCTACTAATACACAATTAAACATGAATATATATTTTCAGTTGATTCCGTAGAACAATTGTTGTTTGTTTAAAAGTTCACTTAGTCCTTTCCATGAATTGTGTGAGGGGGTGATTCTTGTGGTTCTTGTTCTTATTGTAATAATCTCCAAATTACTGACTTCAGAAGTGATGTTTCTGAATTAATTAAAGGAGGGGATAGTGTCACTTTTCCAGTGCCTTGTTATTACTTTTCTTGCAGCTGATAGTATACTAAAATGAATTGGATATTTCACCTTTGTAACACATTCCGGTATTGGAATATTGAAGAGAACCAAGGATTTGGTCAATATAAATTTATCAGAGAACAAAGCCTGTAAGAATTTAATTTTTTCGAAGTATGATTTAATTTCAGCACATTCAAAAATATATGTACCCAATCAGCTTTCTCATCTAATTTACATTTCCAACAAGTGATTTTAGTTTTAGATATGATTTCTATTTTATGTGGTGTATAAAACAATCTGTGTATATATTTCCATGAGAACAGTTTCCATTTAAGTGAAGATGTGGTTAGTTTAGATGATTTTTAAATTAATTGTTTATCTTCTTCACTTGGGGATTTTTTGTTTATATTCTTAAAATAGTTCCAGAACGATTCTTTAATGTATTGTATTTCTGTTCTTATTGTTTTATATGTTTTTGGATAATATGTTGTTACTTTCTATTTTTCTTGTATATGAATCATTAAAAATCAATAAACTTTGGAATGCATTTTTAACTGTTGGTTGCATAATCTCTGTTCTTTTATTCAACATATTATACACAATTTTGAACATGTACCCATAGTTCTTTCCCCAAATTAAGCTTATCTAATATAGATTGGGCTGATGAAGCATTCTCCTTATACAGCAATTAAGACCAATAAATAAGGTTGTTTTCTTTAAAACTTTTCATAACCAACACATTGGAAATTGTGATATTGTTTTGTGTATAAGCTAATGGAAAAATAAGAAACAACCATGTTTATATGATGGATTTTTGAGGAAAAATTTTCTCAATGTTCTTATTGTTAAATTAATAATGTCTGAATTAGTTTTAGGGTTGGAATTATTTATAAATTCCTCTTTTAGTATCCAATACATGGAGTTGTGGGGGGATATTGATTTATTAGGATGTGTCGAAAGGTAGATTGGGTTAAAAAATGTCCAAAAATAGATTTCCATTTGGCAGAATAATAGGGATTTGACCATAACAGTATTGTTTTGGTGACAGAAGCAATGGAATACAATTCTAGGTCAGGTAGACTAATGCCTCCATTTGACCAGTCTCTAATATGATTATTTAGTGCTATTATTGGTTTATTAGGAAACCATAAGAATTTTAGGAATAAAGAGTTAAATTTCTTTATAATGGTTTTTGGGTGGGGTTAAAGAAAGAGATTGTACTATATATAAAATTTTAGGAAGAATAATCATTTTAATAATAGAAAGTCTCTCATCCATAGTAATGAAGTATTTATTCAAATTACTTATAAGGCTTTCTATATTTTCTAGGCTTGACACATAGTTGATATATATTATCTTTCTAATGCTTTCTGCATTAACTAATCCTAAATACTTTAACTGTTGTTCTTTTACTAAGTATTTCTTAAAATCTTGTATATCTTTATTACCATAGTTTATAGGAAGGATTTTTGTCTTATTTTCATTGAAAATAAGTCCCAGTTTTCTTTGAAAATCTTCTATTAGGGTAAAAAGAGTTGTGAGCGATTTATTATAATCTTTTGAAGTCAAGAGAATACCATCTGCAAATAGCTGAATCTTGACTATAAAATCTTTATTTCTTGAAACTCCTTTAATGTCAGTATGTGATCTTATATGGTTAGCAAATGGCTCAATAACTAAAGTAAATAATAAAGGAAAGAAAGGGCATCCTTGCTTAGTACCTTTTGTTATTTTTAATGGTTCTGATGTAAGCAGACCTATTTTAATATATGCTTGTGAATTAATATATAAAAGGTTAATGAGCTGTATGAAGTTACATGAAAAATTGCTTTCTTCTAGTACTAATGAAAGATACTTCCAATTTACTGAATTGAAGGCACAATTAATATCAAGACTTACTAGTGTTAAACTTTCTTTTGTTTTATTGGCCAGATCAGTTAGAGACATTATTCTCTTAATATTATCGTATATGTTACTATTCAGAATAAAACCTGTTTGATCATTATTAATTAAAAAGGGAAGAACCTGTTTGAATCTGTCTGTATGTATAGCCATAAATGATTTATAATCCACATTCAGCAATGAAATTGGTCTATATGATGAGCATTTTATTGGGTCTTTATCTGTCTTTAATATTGTGGTGAGGAGAGAATAACCCCAGGAGGGAGGAACTGCTTCTAAGTTCTTAACCATATTAAAAACATCAAGTAGTATATTTAGATGTTCTTTTGTCATTAATTTATAAAATTCAGGGATGATACCATCATTACCGGGAGCTTTATTTATTTTTAATATGTGACTTTAATTCAGAAATTAAAATAGGTTTATCTGTAATATTAATCTGATCAATATTTAATTTTTTCTTAGTATATTTCTTTATGGATTTTTTAGTTTTATCATTGGAGTCTATTGATGTATTTTTCTCATTTATTTTTGTAAATAGTCCTTAAACTCTTTTAATATATCTTCTAAATCTGAAACTTTTTTATTTTTTGAAGGTGAAAATACTTCTCAAATCTGGTTGGATTTATTATATATTTTAGCTCTCATAGCTAGTTTATGCATATACCTTGGATTAACTGTATGGTTTATGATTTTCATGCTCTCTAAATTAATCTTTGTTTTGTGATTTAAAATTTCTAAGTACTTACTTTTCAGTTTGTTTATCTGTTGTAATTTATCTGGGTTTGTATTTTGACTATTGAGTTGTAGCTTATCTACTTGCTCTTGCAGTTCTATCAGGTCTTTATCCCATTGTTTTTTTTTCTTATAAGCATACCAAGATAAACTTCTGCCATTAATATATGCTTTAAAGGCATCCCAGATGTATATCATGGAAGTATCTTGAGTGTTATTAGAATTTAGATAAATTTCAATCTATTTTTGTAGAAATTCCTTAAATTCTTTTAAATTATCTATATACATGGCTATATATCTTATTGGATTTCTAAAATTTTGTTTTAGTATGAATTGGCAGGTTATTGCATTATAGTCAGAAAGTGGACATGTTATAGTCTTTACTCTATCTAAACTAATTTTAAAATCTATGGATATATATGTTCTATCAATTCTTGCTTGCATTGCATGCTTGTGAGAGTAGTGTGTGAAGAAGAGCAAATCTGGAACTGCATAATCTCGAATGTTTCTGAGTTGTACTAGATCAATACATTTTTTAAGTTCTTTAGCAGTTGCAGAAAGTTTTCTTGTTTTTCTGGAGTTTGAATCTTCCTCTTTTGTTATACAATTGAAATCTCCTGCTATTATAAGACTGCCTTTTAACTGAATTATGATTTGTTCCATTTTTTTCTTTATGCTTCTTGCTCCTATCACAGGAAACCAATATAGATTTATGAGTGTGTAATTTTTTTATTAATTTCCAATGTAACTGAACACATTAGGCCTTTATCCCCTTCATAAGTAGTGATTATTTTAGGTACAGGGATGGTGCTTTTCTATAACATTGTTACACCTCTTCTTTTTTGAGTATCGTGTGAACTTCATAGCACTGTATACATTTTGGGATTGAGCCTGTTAATATCAGATTGCAACAAGTGTGTCTCTTGTAAAAAAATAATCTGGGAATTGAGCGATCTTAAGTACCTAAATAGATTCCCTCTCTTGCAGCTATTATTTAGACCATTAATATTTAATGATATACAATTTAAGCAAGTCATGAAGTTAAGTCAATGGGTTAAGGCTTCTTTTTATAGAATTCAGACAATGTATAATTTTTATAATCACTCCTCTATATATTAGTAACTCATGAAAGAATATGTAAGTATTGACTAAACTTATAGATAAAGAAATTATATGAAAGATTTTTATAGACACCCTGAGCTTCAAACTAGATCTTATTAAGTGTAAAAATAACATCACACAAACTTTCTCCTCCCACCTGGAGTCTAAAACTCCCTGCTTAGATAGTAATGCTATCCAAGCATTTCCTTTCATTCAACAGTAACTAAAGAAAAATCTAACCATCACTCTGCATCAAATTTAGTAATTATTCTTATTATTAAGTGTAAGAGTTAAGAGTTAACAAAAACATATCATTGATTCACTCTCTAGGACATAAAATAAATTAAAGGAGTTTGAAGAACAAACCCTATGTATCTTATATTTTAGCAAAATTGTGTTACTGTGAAATAAATTCAAAAAGGAAAACATATATATCATAGTATAAGAATGTAAATATTAGTGTCTCCTGTTATTTTTAAATTTCATTCAGCTTGTTAAAAATAAAATATTCGCTTTAAAACATAGTTATACATCAGAAGTACTCACTTATTTCATATTTTATCTTTCCCTCTTCCTTCTCTACTCACTCCTCTTTTCACTCCCCCTTTTTTGATGTTGATATGTGAGAGAAGACATTTTAAATTCACATTTGTTTTATAAAACTCTTAAAATCTAACAAGTTATATCATCCTAAATGAGATTAGTATGAATTGTGCATATGAACAAAGTTCTTTAACCAACAACTTCACATCTTTATAGTTGATTTAGACAACCATAACATAAGAATAAACTATTATTTGTGTTTTGTTCATTCAAATTAAAATATAAGTTAATTTTCTTAATATAACTATTTATGTAACATTAAACAATCTGATTTTTTTCATCTCTTCTTCCCACTTCTTTCTTCTTCTCTTTACTCTATTTTCACACAAGGTTATCAAATACTTTGTACTTTATGTATGAGATATACTGTATACGGCTAACATTACTTGCAGAGCACTTAGTGCGTAGGTGCCATCAGAACACTAATGTATAGGCAAACAGAACTCTGATATTATTAACAATAACATATCAATGAATCATTATTTTTAATACATCAATTACTATGTATCTTCTTAAAAATATTCTTTCCTCAGAAATGACATACAGTACATTGATTGGTTTGAGAATAAGATAAGAACTACTGTTATGTTAAAAACAGTGCTCAGTAAATGTAATATTGTGTCCACAGTAATTGATATATCATAACTTGGCTCACAGCTTATTAATTATGACACTCATTCAATGTGTGAACCTTTTGTCCTGAAGAGAAGAAGGACTAGCAACATACCATATTTGCTAATACATTAAAATGACAGAGGAAAGTGACAATATAATCCTAACTAACATGACACAAATAGTACTACCAAATGTCATATCATGTACTCTGTACATTTGAAGAGTCCCCTCTCTTCAAAAATGCATCTTTTGAGAATTTCTAGTGAGTTACCAAAAGGTTACTAATGTTAGAAAGAAGCAGAATGATTCATTATTAGCTTTTGGAAACTCAGCTTCTGTTTAACTTGGAAGCATCTTAAGGGCAGTGTCTTTTACTCATATAGCTTGTTGTCTGGTTAAAGCTATTTGTCTCCAATGTTCTACTCTGTTATAACTTCCTCTGCCCTCAAAAGCCTTTGTCTTAGCTATGGGAGGAGGGCAAACACAACTAAAGTTTTATACTCTTCTATGGTGATGTATTTCTGCTTTTATTAGTAAAAATAATGAAAGCTACCTTGAAAAAATATTGTTGTGTTGCATTCACACTATTAATAATAAAAGAATGTAATATCATTACTTTGCTCTAATTTGTAAAGGTTAACTGTGAGTCCATGCAGTTTTATGAAGCTGTCTCATTTTCAGATGCAATATAGTCTAAATTAGTTTGGCATGATTAATACAAGACCTCTGTTTTGTTTTTATTAGGCTCTATTTTAATATAACTGAACAGTAATGCAAACTGATGGATCTAAGTAAAAATATGAGTTGTTCCTACTTGAAAACAGAATGTGTAGCCATAACTAAGGTAACCAGAAACATTTCCAGTTTAAAGGTCGCATCAACGTGACTGTCGACTTGTATACAGCAACTGAGGCATTTATTTGGTAGCTTAGAGCTTCTACCCATGCAACTGTGGCGGGAATAAGATTTTTAAACATCAGCTGTAAGGTAACAGCAACATTTAGTTAGCTTGCACATTTTTTCATCAGTACAGCATTATAAGTAAACTGCAAGTCAACTAAGAAATATATTGAGAATCCAATATCAATTATATTGGTAACTCGCAGTTTTTTGCTTGCTCCTAAAAAGAGTGCTATTGCATTCCATTCATTTATATATTGTACAGCTTCATATCAAGTCTTCCTGTTATATACTTCATTCTGGTGTCATCCAAGGTTGTATTTTGGGTCCATTATTGTTTTCTTTTCGTCTTAAATAGCCTTCTCAACATACAACTGATTCGTAAAACTTTGATTTTGCAAGGGACCTACAGGGACCTGCTTCTGTTACAAAGTTCATTTGGAATCACTAGTTTGATGAAAAATGCAAGTCTTCATCACTCTCTAACTTTAATAACCTCTGTCTTTGTTCTGAAATCACTGCTTCAGTAGTGTGACAGTTATTAGTATCATTTACTACTGGCCACTCCATAACCATCTTTATGTATCCTTTAATTATGAGATAGAATTATAATGGCACTCTGTGATACTAGCAAATCCTAGCATCACCAGGATAAATAACATTTTGTACACACAATTAAGACAAATTGCTAACATACCTGCAGTATATCACATTTGGAGGGCGCATTCTCTTGTGTTGTGTGGCTTTGACAGTGTGCTTTGTACATTGTGTAACTGTATACATAGGATGCTGAATTCCAGCTGTGAGTGTTGGGTGTGTCCTTCATCCTCATACTGTCTATAATATTCTGCAAAGACATATATGATGTGTAGCTGTGCAGTGTTATTATGCACTTCAAATACTTTTTAGCATAAACATTCAACTTATAAACAGTGGTGATGTCATCCATTTAACTGTGCACTGTCTCAGTTGTATCTCAACATGGTTGTGTGGCACTTACGATTTATGCAATGATGTTTAGCTTGTAATCTTGGATAGTTATTTAAAATCCATCCATTACTACTCAGAGTATGCTGTGTCAGTGTTACTGTGATTGTATGTCAGTAACAATGTTGTCATGCACATTGACTTTGTACACATATAGATGTTGATCCCTCTTACTAAAAGCAATGACAATTTGTCACATACCAGTACTTTTATTCAGAGAAATGATAACATTTGCTTCCATGTTACTTGCATAACACATGTAGGAAGCGTTATGTTCTGGCATGGGGGAGTGAGACAAAATGTTGTCTGCTGTTGAAGTACACCAATCCCAGGTACACATATCCCTTGCAGAAAGAACACAATGTAATGTCTTCACATAACCACATATGTCACACTTGTAGTGACATTTCAACTGTGGTGCATTCATCCTGGAAAACATCTGTGTATTGTCTGCTGTCAGATCCTCATATGTTCAACATCCAACTGTACTGCCTGTTAGCATTGTCAAACCTTATAGTGTAATGTATGACTGACATGTACCCTGGTGATAATGTGTCTATTGATATTGTGACAGACCTCAACGAACCCTTTCCTCTCAGAGATTGTTTACTACACATACATCTGATGTAATAAGTTAGCATAAGTGGATTGTTATACCAGTTGTAAGACTTCCACTGTGGTGCTTGGTTCATCCAGATTTCATTAGTCAATAGCGTCACAATGCTTGTTGTTCATTTCCTGATGGGGCAACATTCTATGAATGTACTGCCATTACATAAACACTATTGTGCCTAGTTATTGTTATCCATTTTTATGTTGGACAATGATATATCATTGCAGGTTGTGATTGCATGGCACTGAAATGTTTATTCAGGTCATGTCATTCTGTGAGTATTCCTGTGACATGTGCCTTGAGTATAGGCATGTATAGCATACCTATAGAGATATTTTGGTGCTCACTTCTGGGACAATGTGCATCCTACATGATAGAAACAGCTTCCTTGTCAAATAATCCGTCATATTGTAATACTCAGTGCTGTGTGGACAGTAATACGTGGAGCTTGTTTCTGGCATTCTGATTAAATCTGATTGTTCATATAATATCCATATCTCCTGTGTTGATGCGCACACACACACACACACACACACACACACACACACACACACACACACACACACACACACACACACACACACACATACACACACATTCAATTCAGTTATTTGTGACAGCCTCCATTTCTAACTAATGTGGCACATGCAGTCAATAAAGAGGCCTGCAGACCGCCTTGTATAATAGGCAGGAGTTTGAATCTGGTAATGTTCATAGGTTCATACTAGGCTATCTGCCCTAGGGCATTCATAAGCCTAGCCAGAGTATGTTTGGCTTTTGCCACCCATTTATTTTTATTTTTGCTATGCCCTTTTTCAAGGTTAGTATACTGTGCCTCTGTCTAACAGTGACACAGAAGTGATACCCGGGGTAAACCTACGATCTCCCATCCACTCATCAAGATTCCTCTTGAAGAGGCATCTGTCTATCAGACAAATGTGTCAGACTAAAGTGGCTTACACACACTCATGGGCCAACCTTTTCATGCATTTTCATACTAGGTGGGTCATCAGTACACCTTATATTATATGATAGTGCTGTACTCCCTTCAGGGGTGTTTTTTCTTACGTGACTGTCTGTGGTGCCCATGATTGATATCCATCTCTCTGATATCTGTTCGGGCATGTGTTCTGAAAGGACATGATGCAAATGTTTCTTAGGTCATTCCTTGCTCATCTGCATTACATATTCACAAGATAATTATGCTGTGTATTGCATGTCATCCTCCAGAGATGTGTTTCATGCTGCCATCATTTCTATCACAACATACGGCTTACTGGCAGATATGTGATTCCATATATGAGTCTATCTGTATGGAATGCACGATGACCATCAGGAGATGTGATTGTTCATCTGTTACACAACTTTCTATTGTGTTGCCCCTGTTGAATTGCTGTTTTTTTGCTATCCCCCATAGTTGTATATGAGCATGTCCAGTATTAGTATGTCAGACATGTTTGCAAATTGTCAATGACTAAACTGGACTCCTGACATGTCATCTGCTCAGTCTTGACATTGGTCACTTATGTATGTTGTTTTTTATTAGATTGCCATGTATCATTTACATAAACATAAACATTTGCCTGTCAATTACATCCCTGTACGTGATGAAACCCTTTCCTATTGGAGCCGCTGTCATTTGTGTGCAAAAGCATGTCCATTTCAGAGTTCTCTGATTTTGCAGCTGTAAGGTGCTTTGGTTCTTATGTATGCATGGTAAGACTGATAATACATCAGTGATGTCAGCTTTCATACATCAATTCCCTGTATGTACATCCTTATATGCCATGACTGCATTCTATGCATTTATCCCATAATGTATCTTCCATCCTTACAAACTGTTATCTCAAGTCAGTTATTTAATTAACATGTATAACACATCTTTATTCCACTCTGTTGCAATGTATCTTAATGTCCCTATCCACATCCTTTCTCAGCATGTCCATTATTTTCTATCTACATATCTGTGATACTGACATTCACACTAATTATCCTTACATAAATCTTGCAGGTTTTATGTTTGAAATGCTTCTTATACACTTTCTTCACATTTGCCTATGGGATATGGGTACACTTTAAACATTTCCCCTCACCAGTAGTCACACATAATTATTACACATTGTTGTGTAACAATTCCCCTATTTCACTTCCCATAATTCTGTATTGTGTTCCTGTACTCGTCCATAATTTATGTCTGAGCCACAGCATGTGGTGGTATGTGAGCACTGACTATATGCGACTGTTTTGTTTACATTGTGTGCTGCTGCTTGCAAGCACCTTTCCATGGCTGCGAACACTATTGCTGGTCAAGGAAAGGCGCTTGCATCCATGTAGTCATGATGAGCAGATTGCATATTCGATTAGCTCTGCTGCTCATTGAGGTAACATGCTTACATTGTGTAGATGCTGCACAGAGCATACATGATTGTAAATGAATCTCAGGGATTATTCTGCATGTATCACTACCACACTTTCATTTTTTTTGCATGTAATTTGCTCCTACCCTTTTCTAGAGTTTCCACTTCCAGTTATTTTACCTCTGTTACCATATAGTTGGTTTAGACTTTCATTTCCGTTTTCTAGTAATTACTTTTTTGGCACCCACCAAAAGTAGACTTAATAAGGCCTTACTATGTTTAGACAGTTCAGATGCTGTATCCTAGCTCAAAAAATAATTTCCTTAGTTACACCCATTTGCTCACCAAATATTTCTGAAAGAATGCTCTGTAGAAAAATTTTTTAAGTCTGCCAACTCATTACACTCTCAAAACATATGTTCCCAGTTACCCCCTTTCTCCCCATCACACCTCCAATATTTTCCATCTACTTAAGGAAAAATTCTTTGGACTTCACTTGGGATATAAAAATACCTATGATAACATTTCCAAACAGTCCAGAAGATTCAGGAGTTTGTTGCATATTTGGGAGACATACATGTGTTCTCCCATTGTTTCCTTGTGAACTGATTATCCAATCTCTTTTTCCAATCTTTTCTAACCTGCTGTGATTGACATCTACATTTATCATGCATTATTTTATATGCTCTATAATTATTTCTTTTTTAACAGTAGTTAGATTAAACTAAAAACTCAACCATAGCAGGTCTTTCATTTAGGATTCCCCTATTCCATTCTCTTTGCCTATACTCTGATATCAGTCCCTGATAGACAAGACAGTCTCTAGCCTGCAGTCCAAATGCCTTCTTGGCTTCTTCCCACTCTATTATTTATTTATATTATTTATTTTGCATTTGTTGACCGGGTTAGTTCGGCTGAGCTGATAGCCTTTTTTTCAGCAGAGACTCGGGGAGAAAAGCTCCACAACATTACATTTAATATTTAACAGTAAACAAAAAATAATACAAAAAGACTAATGCAGAAATTAAGTCAAAAATATACAAAAAGACTAATGCAGAAATTAAGTCAAAAATACACAATGTAAGTACAGGATTTCAAATTTGATCTAAGTACAGTCAAGCAATATGGAGGATCTCTATAGTTATTTGCTCTCCAAACCTTGGTTCCTTTACCAGTTTTCTCCAGTAAATTTCAGCTCCCTTTTGTCTATTTTCTGTCCCTCCTAATTGCAGTCACCCCTACTGGCAGAATCTCCTCTCTCCATTCTAGTATTGACTTAGTTCTTAGAATACTTTCCATTACTTTACAAATATAATATTCTGTATGGCTGTTACTCTCCTTAAGAATCTGCATCCAAAATCCCACTCTCTCCTTATTTCTGGAATTTCCGCCTGCTTCATCATCATCCCTTTCCACTTGCTTTCTACTTGTGTTATGTTTATTAGCCTTAACTGTGTAGCTCTAAGATATCCCTTCAAATCAAGTAGTCCTAAACCACCTTTTTCTATTGAAAGGATCAGCTTACCCTACTTGACACTTGCCGTCTTCCCCTCCAAGATAAAATCTTTCAGCTCTTTATTAATTACTGTATTCAGCTTCTCCTCTGGTTGATAAAAATATGCCTGACATGTACATAAAAATAAAGGGACTAAAACCATTTTCAGTGCTTGTATCTTGCTAGCCATATACATAAACAAGAGCTTCCAGTTTCTCGGTTTTTGTATTATCTTTTTATTCTATTCCAACATATCCTTAACTATAGTAACAGAATCCTTTTTAGCCCATACTCCCAAATACTTCATTTTATCATGTCTCCATAGATATGGATATTGCTGAACCAAGCATGTGTGGGTACATAGTTTACAGCTATAGCCTTTGTTTTGTGATCATTAATTTTATATCCCGAAAAGACTTGAAACTGTCTCAGAATATTCCACAACACTGAGGTGCCCTTTTCTGGTTTTATCAGATACAAAATAATATTCTCTGCAAATAAAGCCAACTTTTCTTGAATAACATATTAATTATATCCTTGAATTTCTGAGTCCCTTATTTTCTTTGCAATGATTCTAAATATAACACAGATAACAAGATGAAAGAGGACACCCCTGCCTGATTCTTCTGTTCAGATGCAGCACATCAGAGAAGAACCCTCCCACTTTAATGTTTGCCTCCTATCAGTCATATATCCTCTTAATTAACTTTATTATTGTATCAGAGAATGCAAATGCTTCCATTGCCCTACTCATAAAAGTCCAGCTTACTCTGTCAAATGCTTTCTCTGCATCAAGACCAACCAACAACAGTGACATTTTCTTATATTCTGCTTCCTTCTGGATCATCGTTCTGTTGTTTTCAAATATTTGTCTCTCCTCCACAAAACCACATTGATCAATATCTATCAATTTTGGCATCACCTTTGCTATTCTTTAAGCTATTATAGACATAAGCACTTTATAATCATGATTTAAAATTGAAATGGGCCTATATGAAGCTGGGTCTGATGGGTCTTTACCGTCTTTAGGTATTACATCCACCACAGCTTTCTTCCATGATGTTGGTGCTTCCTCTCCTTTTAAAATACTATTAAAAAAACTTTCCAGATTTGTATCACTTTTTTTCCCTCTTAGCTTCCATACTTCCACAGAAGTACCATCTATTCTTGGAGACTTTCCTGCAGATTGATTATATATCACCATTTTTATCTCATCTCCTCCTATCTTAACTTTTAATTGTTGTGCCTCATCTGCCTCTGACTTTGAAATAGCTATGTCTTCCATAAATATTTCTTGATTTCCAAGTTCCTCTACTTTATAAAAATTTTCATAATCTTTCCAAAATATAATACCTGTACAATATCTGTGGTTATTTTTCTTGTTATAGGCTTCTTAAGTTTTAGCAACAACCCTTTCTACTTTCTGTTGCCTAAGCCATTGTTCTAAATGTTTTGTGCTCTGGAGTTATTATCAAAAAACAGTTGCTTAACAGCAGTCTTTCTAAACTCATTTGGCATTTACTTCTCAGAAGTCAAGGCCTAAGTCAGTGGTCTATGGCTGACTAAATTTGCGGATGATTGCAAATTAGGAGCTGTCATTGAATCTCACACTGAGCCAAATGTTCTCCAGGAGGGGCTTACAAAGACAAACAACTGGTGTCAGAGTCATGGACTAAAACTAAATGCTAAGAAATGAATAATAGTATCCTTTGGGATGTCATCCATCCCTGGTAACTATCATATTGACAACACACCCCTTAGAGATGACCCAGTAGTCAGGGACTTAGGAACACACATAGATAGTAATCTAGTCTTCGATCATCACATGTCTGCAGTGGTGAGGAAATCATTCTATGTTACACAACTTATAAACAAAGGTATGGCATTTAACTCCAAGGAAGTCATTGTTTCACTGTATTAGGCATTCATCAGATATATCATTGAGTACAATGCGCCCTTTGGTATGTACCTAACCAGGCAAATCCAACTAATGGAACATCCACAGAGGTTTCTCACTAAAAGAATACCGGGCATAAGTAATATGCCCTATGCAGACCATCTAAAGGACCTCTTCCTGTATTCCGTCTCCTATAGGCTTTTGAGGTGAGATCTATGCCTGGCATACAGGGCCTTGTCAGACCTCACTCCAATGGACCTCCTGCATATCCACAAAACAAACAGTACCAGAATTATTCATTCTAAAGACTTTAGCCTTGCCTGTGATATAAATAGAACCTGCTGGAGAGATAGCTATGTATCCCAGAGACTACCCCATCTATGGAACAAGCTCCCCATCCATGTGAAACAGAGTTCCTCCCTAATTCAATTCAAGTGCAACTTGGACAATTGGATGGGAAACTGGAAATTCATCCCTAGTTTGGCACCTATGTCTCTGATGCAAGCAGGTGACAGGCCCATGCTTACACTTATTAAGGGTATCAGAACTTATCAGAGATTTGGGATGCGTGGCTAGGCTTAAAAAGGTCCTTGTGGCCACTAGCCTAGTAAACACCCATGATCCTATGAACCTATGAATATTATTTGGATACTCCCTTATTTTTTCTCTTTAGTACTCTGCATTTACATCTCTTTTTTTCTGTGATATCTCCCTATTTGGCAATACTTTAACCTTTGTTATTCTTCTAAATAATTCCTGTTACTTCTTAATCATATAAATTTTTCTTTTATTTCTTCTTATGTTTACTCCACTTTCATTTTGTTCCACTTATTAGGTATAATTTCTGAAGAAGTTTCTGTCTTCCCTAATAACCCGCAAATAATTGCTCTACCCATTCCTTAAATTCCTCTCTTTTAACAGGTAGGGGGATGCACCAGTGTCTCATTTGTACTTAATCACCATGTATTTTTATCATAATTGTTATTGGTGCATGACCTGAAATAGTTATTGGATATGTGCTATTGCTTTCAATTAAATGCACATGTTCCTGTGAAATATAATTTCTGTCTAATCTATCTCAATTATTTGTACCTTGGGGAATAATATGCAAATTCTCTCAAAGTTCTTACTACCGAATTCATGTCTTCTCTATCAAACATTTTCATAATTATCTTCAGAAATCTACCTTCTTTTGTTATATTTGCCCTTCTAGGTCCCCCAGATACATCTTCACTATTGTAAATCAAGTTTCAGTCCCAAGATATAAGTAATATTACCTGTTGAAAGCAGATTATTTCTCTGCAAGTTTTTAAGCTCCATAACAGCAGTTTTAGGAGGAATATAAATGCATACCAACATAATCCTCATCCCTTACCAGTAGGCTTTTACTGCCACAAATCTATCATTACTGTTTATTTTTTCCTCTTATTTCAGTATTGGAGCTCCTCTAGCAATTACTATTAGTATAAGTACTTCCCCTTTCATTTGTCTCTGCTGAGTATTCATCCTGAAATCCTTTTTTTATCAAATTTGCATGATTATTTATTTCCCATTGTGTCTCCTATAGCATTGCTATTTGCACTCTGCATTTCTTAATATAATTCAGTAGTCTTTCCTTCTTGTTTATGCCTGTGAAGCCATTCGCATTTCAAAATAATATGTTTAGTGTAGCCTTATGATAAGAAATTATTATCCCCATATATATATATATATATATATATATATATATATATATATATATATATATATATATATAATAATGCTTGGCAGGTTGATCTTTTATACAGTTGTTTTTTGCCATCTGGATTTGAAACTATGTCACATTTTACAAGCCTTTTTGTTTTAATGAAAACTCAAACAAGAAACAAAACATGCCCCAGAACACTCGTATAACCTATTAATTTAAAACAAACACACAGAACTATGTACATCTTCAAATAATGGAGTTTAACCCTTCTGATAGGAACAATTGTATCAAATCAACAGCTGCACGCACAGGCCAAACCTAAATTAAAATGCTGTTATCCATGCTAAGACTCGCGGTACAGCCTGTGCTTCTACTTACCCCAATTGCTGTCTCTTCTTCTCTTATCGTTATTGTCCCTCACATATGTGAAACACAACTTGTATGTTTTCCGAAAACATTAACTTTTAGTCTTGAGTGCATGGACTGACTTTAAAGCAATGTAATATTCTAGCAAATGCATTAAAGTATTTTGTTACCAGAAAAGCTACTATTTCTTTTTTCACCTCCAGTACTTTCAAACTTTATTTTTTTACTGAAATTCTTGCCCTTTATACCTTTTAATTTTATCTTTCTCTCAGTAAACAATGTCCAAACCTCTCGATTTATTGCCTATACCAAACCTAAGTTGCATCTTAGTAAACATGAACAAATTCCAGAAATACCTAAGTAGAATCAGAAGGTGATAAGGTGTGGAACATGTCAAAGTATGATGCAATCCAAAGTTGCCAAAGTCTTCAGTTTAAGTTAACCTTTGTTAATAAACTCATCTGTGGCCTGTAACCCTTTCTCCCCCATAATCTCTTCCGTCCTGATGATGCCTGTCCATCCTCAACAACTCTTATTTCCCACCTTTTCACTTGATTAAAATCTCCTCCAATACAGTTGTCACCAAACTCCCACACAGGGGTCTTCTGATACTGATGCCCTGTGCTCTGAGCTTTTCTGTTCTCTTGCTTATCTACATTATTGGTTGTTCAAGTTTCTGTAGGAGGATTATATTTCCTTATATATTTGCTGCTTTTCTTTACAGCTTGTCTTGTTTATTTGTTTATTTACTACTAGGGTAACCAGGTAGGTCGACTGGTCCAAAGACCTGTTTCAGCCATGATCCAGGCAAAAAGGCTTCCTTTGGAATTTCTCAGAAAAACAGCATTCATCTAAATCTCAAAATGGACTCGCTCAAAGCACTCCTTAAAATGGAGAACATTGACATTTATGCTATGACAGAGACCTGGTTCAAGGCAGCAATACCAGGCTATAAATCATTCCATACCTTTCAGCCCCAGAACTTGGACTGAAGCTCCAAAGGCAGTGGTGTTTCCATATTCATAAAGGATGTGCACACATCCAGACTGGTAGCCCAACATCACGCATCAGAGATACTTCAGGAGCAGCTAACATTGGGTAAGACAGCAATTCAGGTAGTAGCCTTCTATAGGTCCACAACCATGACCCAAGACTCATGCTCCATGTTCCTAATCACCCTGGAGAATATTAGGGTCCAACCTAACACTCTCATACTGGGTGACTTCAACTACCCCTCCATTAACTGGGAAAACTACTCATGTAGTAATACACTTGCCCAACGTTTCCTGGAATTCATTAATTCCAATGCCCTGGACCAGCTCATTCTTACCCCCACTAGAGCTAGCAACATCCTTGACCTGGTCATTACTAACATGGGTGACCATTGCTCTGTACCAGTAGTCAACTCCTCCCTGGTTAGATCTGACCACAAACTAATCACCTCAACAAAAAGTTGACATCTCTCATCAAATCCTCTAAAGCTAGCTATGAAAACAGAATTGCAGCAGATAGTAAAGACAACCAGAAGGCCTTCTATAGTTATGTAAAGAATCTCCACGGCAATACCCAGATTTGCTCAGAGTTGTTGCACAATGGCACCTCCTATACTGAGCCAACAGATATTGCCAATATACTGGCTGACAGATTCAGTGCCAACTTTACCCCTCTCTCCCCCACCAAAGGACCAATCACAATACCAGTAGATTGCCAGGCACCCAGTATTACTGCTGCACAGGTTAAAACAGCACTGTCCAAGGCCAATAATACAGCTTCTATGGGACCTGACAATATCTCTGGCTGTGTTCTACATGAACTACAGAGAGAACTGGCACCTTACCTGTGTGTCCTGTTCAATCAGAGCCTTACCTCAGGCTTTGTCCCTACTGAATGGTGCACTGCTGCAGTCATCCCTCTCCACAAAGGAGGAGTGACTACAGACCCTGAGAACTATCGCCCCCATTAGCCTGACAAGTCTGTTATGCAAAGCTATGGAGCACATTATCATGGACCTAATAAACAAAGATATAGGGAACCTCCAAACTCTTGTTCCCACACAGTTTGGTTTTGTGAAGGGTAGAGCATGCCTGCTCAACCTGGTCAACTTCTTTGAGTCAGTCACCAGAGCTGTGGATGAAGGCAAGGTAGTTCATACAGCCTACCTTGATCTGGCCAAGGCCTTTGATACCATTCCCCACTCAGGAATCATAGAAAAACTCACTAAGCTAGGCATCAACCCCTATATCACTAGGTGGGTTGCAAACTGGCTCACAGATAGAACCCACAGTGTGAAAGTAGCTGACTCCAAGTCAGACTGTCGACCAGTCATGAGTGGAGTCCTACAGGGTTCAGTCCTGGGTCCTCTCCTGTTTGGTATCTACTTCTCTGACGTTCAGGCCAACATGAAGGGACTCTGGCTGACAAAGTTCGCAGACAATTGCAAGTTTGGAGCCATAATTAATTCCCCAAGTGATGTTGACATCCTACAGAAAGGCCTCACTGAGACCAATCACTGGTGTCAGAACCATGGCCTTAAGCTTGATGCCAAAAAAAGTGTCGTTATCCCCTTTGGGAAAAAGCTAGTTCCCATGAATTACCACATCGATGGTAGTCCACTGAACACAGAAAGCATCATAAGAGATCTGGGAACACAGGTTGACAGCAACCTCTCTTTTGATCACCACATTCCCACTGTGGTCAGAAAGTCCTTCTATGTGGCACATCTCATTACTAAGGGTTTTGCATCCAGGAAGAAAGAAGTCATTGTCTCCCTCTACTCTTCCCTCATTAGGCCATTCATCGAGTACAATGCCCATTTGGCATGCATTCAAATAAGATGAACAAAACGGCACACTGCTGGTCTCCAGTAAAATGTCCTTTATTGAGCACTTTCATCAGCCGTTAAGCTATTGACTTCATCAGAATAACAGATGCATCAAACTATATTTCATTAAATACTCATTTAACCTTGTGACTAAAACCAATTACATCCAATCAAAGTGAAACATTCATTTGTTTGAATCACTTTGAAATACTTGTCTAAATCAGATTAAAATTAAAATTGCAGCAGCAAGGTGAAGCTTCTAATGGAAATACGCAACCTACGACAGGAACTGAGACAACATCGATGGGAGGCAGAGCCAGCAATGGTAACCGTGATACCGAGCAGCAAGGCGAATCAACAGAAAGTTTTTCATTCTCTGAATGGATTCAGAGAAACCACAATGATTTTTCGGTGGGACAAAATAGTGGTGAGAACTTTGGTACTTTGGACCAGCAATTGACACATTTTGAACAACAAGTTCTGAAATTATGTAAACTTCAGACTGAGAACGCTTACTTGAGAGAATGTATCCAACGTGAGCAGGTCCCTAAAGGCCTGCATTCATGGAAATTCCCGACAGGGCTTGAAAATGGCTCAGATTTACACAAGGATTTGCTTGTACTGTTTAATCGGCATGGAATAGAACTGCTGGAATTGTTGGTGAGAGACAATAACAAGAAAACTGATGTGCTGACTAGTTATGTTGATATTTTAAATAACCATAAAACAGAAGATTTATGTTTTAGTTTTAAATTAAATGAATACATGGCATTATTTGTTAATGTAGACAAGGTGATTTTGAACATTAAAACTAAAAATTTTAAGAAATTGAATAGGGACAAAGAGGAATATGAGCGATGTATGGCCCACCCTGTACCAAGTGACCAAAGGGGATCCAACAACATGGAGACCCATGTATTTATTGAAGAAGAAATGGAAGAAGGGATTGACAATAGCAGTAATAATGTGAACAATATCCCTTTAGGGGAACCCTTGAGGCACTCAGAGTGCATTCAGAATCAAAGACAACAGAGGGAAGGGAGGGGAGGGAGGAGAGACAATACAATCACAACAACAATTATTACAACAGCAATACCACGACGATGCAACCCCATTCTCAGAGGGGTGGTTATCAATGGGGAAGGTGGAGAGGGCAGATACGGCGATAGTACCTTTTCATACAGAATTACATACACAAACAGAAAGTGCCTCTGAAGCAAACAATATAGTTCTTAATACAGGACGAGACTACAAGATCTATAATTTAAGTTCAACACTGATTACCACTGAATGGGCTGATTTATTTCAACGAGGCTTGAATTTTGTACTTAAGAGAAACACCAGTGTTGAGACAGTAATTCAGGAGCTTAAACTGTATGTATGTAAGCTAAATTTTACTTTATACTTTGATAATAAATTGCAGTTTGGACCTAATGAATTATGTAAAAAGAGAAGTACTTTCAATCCCCCCTTGCACCTCATTTTACAAGTATATGAGAAATTGTGCATCACCCAGATTAGAGTTGCTATTTTAGGGAGGAATTAAGAGAGAACTACTTATACACAAAATCTTTCAAAACAAAAGAAAAACTTATTGATGAAATTGTAAAAAATAAAAAAAGTTAGGTTAATGCAACCCAATAAGGGTGGTGGGTTGGTGGCCATGGATTATGAAATTTACTTTCAAAGGATGCTTACCCACTTGTACAGTGATACTTATGAGGAAGTGTCGCTTAATCAAGTTAACACAGCCTACAGACACATAGACATTGTATTGATGGATTTATTATTAAATCAACAAATAACCTTAGGTGAACATGATTATCTGCAACAAGAATACGCACGTACACCTACAATCTTCGGAGTACCCAAAATACATAAGTCCACTATTGATCCACCAATGAGGCCTATTGTGGACACTAAAGCATCCAAGATATTCTCGATGGCCAAATTTATGAATTTAGGGTATAAAGATGCTATTAAACAATTTGGACACATCTTGGTTGACTCCTGGGATTGTCTAAAGAAAATTTCTAAGGAATTATATAGAGAAAATCTTATTTTATCTTATAGATGTCAAGGACTTGTTCACAAGTATCTCCCACCATGTAGGGATTACAATGCTTTATGAATTTCTCTGTAAGCATTCAGGGATGATGCACAATGGAATTTTAATGTTTCAGACTTTAATGGAGTTAGTCCTTGAAAATAATTTCATAGTATTTGAGGGACACTATTTTAAGCAAAAGGAAGGGGTAGCCATGGGTACCTCGTGTGGCCCCCTTTTTGCCAACATTGTGCTAACAGAATGGGAAACCACAGTAATATTTAAGACTGAATTATTCAAACAATGTCTATTTTACAGTTTTTTTAGATGACATTCTAATTTTATGGGATGGAAGCTATGATTTGTTATATGAATTTCTAGGTATTTTAAATTCTAGTACACATTTTTTAGAATTTACTATGGAAACCAATGAAGACAGTATTCATTTCTTGGATATTACTACTTGCAAAGATAAAGAGAAACATAATTTTGTCTCTACACTGTACCGTAAGCCAACCTACTCCAATACTCTGTTAAATTTTTCAAGTGCACACCCTGTCCATCAAAAAAGATCTTTGGTTAAGGGACAAGGAGTTAGGTTGGCTAGAATGGTAAATGATAATCAACATTTTTCTTAAAGAGATAGAAATATTGGAGCATATGCTAGTGGCATGTGGGTATCCAAAGATCTTTCTTGGCCCAATTCTTAATGAAGTTATTAACAAGAGATTTCAAGGCCATTTCACACCAATATTGGGGAGATCCATTGATAATGGCCATAATACTGAAACCATGGTCAGGAATATTAATAGAACAACATTTCAACAATCTATGGTGTTAACTTATAGTCCATCATTTGAGAGCATTATGGCCATTTTAAGGAATAATTGGACATTGTTTGAAATAGAACAACAGTACATAAACAAACTTGGGTGACCATCCAGTGGTTACATACAAGAGAGATAAGTCACTTAAAAATTTGTTGGAAAGAAATGTATCTAATAGTGGAAGAGGTACTATGAAAAAGTGTGGCCATTGCAACCAATGTTCTTATATCTTATAAAATGAGGGTTTCATTATACTAGGATATGAGAAAGTTTACTTGACACAAAGGTTTAATTGTGCTAGTAACAGCATGGTTTACATTGCTATTTGTCAAAATTGTCAAGGATTTTATATAGGAAAGATAATTAACAGTTTTAATAAACATGTATACCAGCACTTATATGATATTAGGAAAAGCAATGTAAAAAATGCATTGTATAAGCACATCAAAGATAACCCTGATCATTGTTTTAAATTTACTGCCATCGAACAGGTTGGACATAAGGATAGAGGGGGCCCTATTGAATTAATTTTAGAATTTCATGAATTGATATGGCAACTAAAATGCAATGCCACCTCCCCCCCCAGGACTCAATGAAACAGTTTCCATATCAAATTATCTTAAATTAAAAGCAGAATTTCATATTTAAGTTAAAATATTTATTTACATAGTTATATAACTGGAGAGGCTGCAAAAATTCCTCACAAAGAGGATCTTAGGCCTTAAACACTTGTCCTATATGGGCAGACTCAAAAAACTCCAACTATTCTTTGTCTCATATCGACTACTTAGAGGCGATCTCTGCTTGACTTACAAAGCCATGTCTGACCCAGCTCTGTTAGAAATGCTACATCTAAAGAAATCCCAATCCCTCTGCACTACATGCTTCAGAGACCTCAACCTCATTACCACAATCAACAGAACAAGCTGGAGGGACAGGTTCATAACCCAGAGACTGCCCATGCTATGGGAAAGACTTCCCATACATGTCAAGCGGAGCACCTCACTGGCCCTCTTTAAGAGAAATCTTGATGAATGGATGGGAAATAGAAAATTTACCTTGGGGATCACTTCAGTGGCTCTACTTGACAGAGGCACTGGGAACTGAGGTCGGGTGGCACGATACCAGGGTAATCCTATGGGCTAGGCTTGTAAAGGCTCCAGGGCCATTAGCCTAGTACACACCTATGACCCTATTACACACACACACACGCGCACACACACACACACACACACACACACACACACACACACACACACACACACACACACACACACACACACACACACACACACACACACACACACACACACACACACACACATATAAATAAATAAATATATATATATATATATATATATATATATATATATATATATATAGCTATATATATAGATAGATAGATATATAGAGAGAGAGCCAGGGATACTGACTTTCCATTTTTACAGGAAAATACCATTAAATCCCAAATATGAGTTGTGTGAATATTAGAAAATCAGGGGATTTTCATGGAATTTCACATTTTTGTGCCAGACAACTCATTCTTCTTAACTTACTTGAATTTGTTATTATATTTACTGTCCATAATAAAGTCTGTTTGATTATTGACTGTTCAGTACTTAGAGTCTGTTTTAATTTGAATATATAAATGCAGTAAAAATAGGTTCCGATCATGGTTAATAAATAGAAACTGCAGTTAAAATCATTGGCAAACTTCATGGATTTATTCTCATGAAATGGAGTTTCATTTTTTCAAGTATTGCAAATTAATATCGCTACATATAGTATGTTCAAATGTTAATGCATGCACACACGTGTGTTGTGTGTGTGTGTGTGTGTGTGTGTGTGTGTGTGTGTGTGTGTGAGTGTGAGATTGTGTGTTAGTGTGTGTGTGTGTGTGTGTGTGTGTGTGTGTGTGTGTGTGTGTGTGTGTGTGTATCTATGTATCTATACCTATATCTAATCTATCTATCTATCTATCTATCTATCTATCTATCTATCTATCTATCTATCTATCTATCTATCTATCTGTCTATCTATATATCTATCTATCTTGTCTCCGGTGCAGGACCCAAGAAAATCCATTTTGGTGATTTTGGTGAATCAGTGTATTGTGAACCACTTGATATTTCAATCAGCAAATGGTGATATACTCATTTATGACTTATATGTGGCTTAAACCCAACATAAATTACTCTAGAATTACACCTCCTGGCTATAATATCATTTGAAGTGACCATATAAAGAGGAAAGGTGGTGGTATTGTTTTAATATTTCCCACCAACTACCGCATTTCCCCTTACAACAAGCCTATACCAAAATGCAGTGCAGCAGAGCTTCTTATTTGTTTTCTGAAGTTAAACATTTATAAACACATATGTATAATGGTTCTTCACATCCCTCTTAGCGACAATACATCTATACTACAAGACATCCTGTATTGGATATCTGTAACAATTCCACAAGAAATAATGCTACTAGTTAATGTGAATGTCAGTTGGTTGGACATAACCTCTAACTCCCCCACATCTAGCATGAACTTACTTGGTTTCACACAACTAATTAATAGCTCCACACATTATAGCAAGACATCAAATTCCCTGTTAGACCGGATCCTAGTATCAGACCCTAGCAAATACACTACCTCAGGTACAATATCTGTAATCTGACTATGATTATCTCCCAGACAATACAACCAGACATCTCACACATCCACTTAGACAGCATGTTTATAAAACAACATGCAACCTTTCCAAGTTTAACTCAGAAATGTTCATTACTAAATGATCATCTATTAATGTGAACTTCCTAAAAATCCTCACCTTAGATGATGCTGCAAATGAACTCAATACAACTTTCCTGAATATCCTAAATAGCCTTCTACCTCCTAGAAGGAAGAGACTAAAAACTAATAATGCAATTTGGCTCTCCAAAAAGAGTAGAATGCTAATGTAGGATAGAAAAAAAGCATGAAAAGAATGGCAGAAATATAAAACACCACAAGACCACAAGATCTTGAAAACTTCAGAATGCTTCCCAATTGTACTAAGAAGACAAAAATATATACTATAATAACTTTCAGACTAATAGTAAACACAACTCTAAAAAATTCTGGACATCCCTTAAAGAAATTTTGCATCCCAGCCATAAATTCAATTCTAACCCCTCTCCCAATAACTCATCACTTGAAACTGCAATACAGTTCAACCCTTATTTCATAGATAGTATAGCATCTCTAACCAAGGATTCCCCCACCATCTAATCCTAACCATGCCCAGCAGACACATATCACTTCATTGACTCACCTTCAAACTTGTGCCGATATCCTATATCAAATTGAAACCATGCTCTACTTCAGCTGATGACCTTCCAAGTGAATATTTTAAAATAGCATTGCCTACCCTATCTCAATGCTTATACATAGTTCATTCCAGTAATCCCATATTGCTTCTTTCTGGAAAAAGTCACTCATTATCCCTCTGCACAAAGGAGGAAATTCAACAGACATTATTAACTTCAGACCTGTTGCAATCTTATCCCTCTTCTCCAAAGTACTTTGCTAAACTATTTCCTGCTAGAAGAACTCCTCTCCCCCACACAACATGGCTACTATCCTGCCCATAATACTAGCACTACACTTCTAACCTATATATATATATATATATATATATATATATATATATAGATATATATATACACTGTCAATAAAGCTAGAGATAATGGCACACTAGTCTCCTCATTTCTAGACTTGCCTAAAGCCTTCAACACAGTTTGTCACAGCAAACTTCTACATCAAATATCCTCATTAGTTCTCTCTCGGTCCACTCTTATGTGGTTCAAATGCTACCTATCCAATAGGCATTAGACAGTAAAATGACACTCCACCCTCTCTCCATCCCTCCCAGTCACCACTGATGTACCACAAGGCTCCATCCTTGGTCCTTCCTTTTTAATACTCTCACCAACACCCTCCATGCATCCACACAAAAGACCACCCTAATACAGTACACAGATGACTCCACACTTAGTTGCACATCTGACAACATGCACACCTCAAACAATTACTCCGGAAGCTTTAAAAGCAACTGTTACATGGCTTTGTAACTCACAACTCATGATCAACCCTAAACAAATTACTACTTTCTTCCCCAAATCCCTCTCCCATGAAAAAACAAAATATAAAGTCTTCTCTCTTGATAATACAACCATTAAAGTCACTTCTTATAGCAAATTATTAGGAATGACAGTGGATGATAATCTTAAATTCGACCAGCATATACAAAAATTGTGTAAGAAACACTCATCAAAAACTAGAGATGTTTTTTAGAGCCATAAACTTTCTCACCAAATAAAACTACACTTACCACTAGTTATCTCCTCACCACACTTCTTTTTGGCACTCCCATCCTTACTAACATCCAGGCTTCACAAAAATTAAAACTTGAACAATGCTCTAACAAAAATGCTAAATTGCAGCACATACCCCTTTCAAAACCCACCACTGTATAGCACTCAAAAGACTAAACTGGTTAAAATTACTCCATCAACAAACATATATACAGCTTTTTGCCACCTATAAAATTATCCAGAATTCATCTGCTTGTCCAGCACTAAATAACATTCGACACAGCTATGTTCCCAGTCTGTCCTCGCAATCCAATGATGAAAATCTCCTGTCTGTCCACAAACGTATCAAATCTTCTGGGCATTGTCTGTACTTGTACCATGTTGCTAAGGCCTGGAACTCCTTATTTCTATCCTTCAGACCAGTACCCTCCCTCTCATCCTTCAAAACCATTCTGAAAGACTTCCTAGCTAAAAGCTGTCTCTGTTCTTACTCAACACCAGGATAAACTATATCCCCTAAATGTGAACAAACACCTATTTCCTTCTTCACTCACTTCCTTACTACTATCAATTTCTCTCTAAATATACCATAAACCTGCTTTTCTCACACTTCACATTGCTATTCCTGTCTGCTTAAACTAATTTACCTTTAATTTCTCAATAAACTGTTTACAATTTCTCTGTTAAATCATTGTCATATAATTTGTACCTATTCTTAACCAATGTTTTCATATTATGTCTAATTATGTATAATTATTTAAACTGTAACAGTTTTTGTATTATTTTTAA
The DNA here is from genome assembly GCF_019279795.1 of Protopterus annectens. Lineage (NCBI taxonomy): Eukaryota > Metazoa > Chordata > Ceratodontiformes > Protopteridae > Protopterus > Protopterus annectens. The sequence goes on along the minus strand of NC_056726.1, from coordinate 128,244,211 downwards.
AGACTCTAAAATTATTGTTCTTAAAATGTTTTCTAATACTTTGGAGATTTTCTTCCCATGCCTCCACTGAAAATGGACTCCTGCCCAGTTGGACTTTCCTGGTAATCAAATGTCAATTATTAAATAAATGTGTGTGTGTGTGTGTGTGTGTGTGTGTGTGTGTGTGTGTGTGTGTGTGTGTGTGTGTGTGTATCTCTCTCTCTCTCTCTCTATATATATATATATATATATATATTTGTATATATAAGACAAACAGCACCAAACTCCAACCCTTGAAGACAGTAATAAAGTTCACTGACTATATAAAGAACTAAACACATTTATTAAATTAAAACCAAACCAGTTTTACTGCGAAATGTGTAGCTTCCTCAGTGGATTTTAACATCTAATCAGCAAAGAGCTAGCACTCTGTTTTATATAGATTCATTATACTTTGAAATGAGTAACATCACATTAAAGCTGAAGTAAATGCAAAATACCTGTCCACATCTGGTAAGCAAAAAGCTCACACACTGTTTTTTTATTTAATTATACACATACACAGGAAGCATCACATTAAAGCAGTTCCAAAAATAGAATGCTTATAAATGCAATGCATAACTGCAAGCAGGAAAAATAGAAAAAAGTGTGTTAGACAGGCACAATAAAGCCAGAACCAATATTTATTCTTTTGTATTTGCTTTCCAGGGTAGAACATTGATTTCCCTGGACTTTTTTCACACTCAGCCTTGGAGTACTGCCTGGTTAAGTGACTCTCTCAGAGTACATATTAAGCAATGGAGGCTGATGGAATCATACCTTGCACCTCTGTAGCACAGGAAACAGTTCCTTAATCCTCTAAGCCAACTGCCATATTGCCATGCCATATTGTGTGTTTACTATAGACAAATGCATCCAAACACGCCCATTAACATGAATTTTTCGAGCTAAATAAATAACTATGTTTTTATGAAGTACGCATCATCCTTATACATCAAATCTCACTCATGTTGGCAGAAATTCCGTAAACTAACACAGAGCCTTCTCAGTAAAAAATAATGGGATGAGTAAAAAAAAAAAAAAACTGCACACTGTTTTTTAGTTTGATTATGCATAACCCCTGAAGGCATAACATTGAAGCAATTCAAAGGCAGAATGCTTATTAAACAAACACATAGCCTTCACAGTGAAAAATAAGATCTGAAAAGAAAAAAGCCTGCATGCTGTTTTTAGGCTTAATTATGTATGCACACAGAAGGTATCACATTAAAATATTTGCAAAAAACAAAATGGTTACTATTCCAAACTTGCCCATACGTGAGTGAGTGTTACAACTAAATAAGTGAATGCACTTCTCATCCAATACAGCAAATATTACTCATGTGGGCAAAAAGTAAATGAGCAGACACATAGCTTCCTCAGAGAAAACTAACATTTTATAATTAAAAAAAGAAGCATGTACAGTTTTTACTTTGATTTTGCATGTATTTAAAAGGCACAACATTAAAGCATGCAAAAGCAAAATGCTTATTAAAACGTGTAACCTTCTCAGAGATAAATATAATGTCTGATAAGCAAAAAAGCATACACACTGTTTTTAGTTTGATTATGCATACACACAAAAAGCATCACATTAAAGAAGTTGTAGAATGTTTATACATACAGTTCATTGCTGCAGGAAATCAAAATAAAAGAATGTGCTGAACAAACAAAAAAGCAAAAAAAAAAAAAAAAAATCACAAAATATAACAAAGAAATATTCCATGCAAATAAGTTACATTTGCTCATTCAAACCAGGGTTGAATAACACTCCTGTTTTGATTATCCACATTTTTTCTTTCTTTATTGTTAACAATGGCTTCAATATATTATTTATTTATTTTACATTCGTTGACCGGGCTAGTCTAACTGGATATATGTCCATTTTCAGTAGAGGCCCGGGGAGAAAAGCTCCAAGCATCAGCAGTGACAAAGAATACAAATATAGTAATAGTCAAGTGAATTACAGTACATTGGCTACACTGGTCAGAACAAAATTGTACTGAGTCATTTTGTAGGTTTAAGTTAAGATCAAATACAGAGAGCAAAAGTATAATTTTTTTTTTTTCGTACTATAAAGGAAAATTGTTAAATTACAGATAGGCGGCAGGCAGCATAGAATAGTAGAGTAGTGAAGTATAGAGAGAGCAAGAAGGGGAATGAGATATCAGTCAGGGTTAGAGCAGGGACAAAGCCAGTGAGTTTTAAGATGTTCTTTAAGATGTTTTTTAAAAAGAAGAGTGGAAGCAAGGGTGGAAAGTTCAGTAGGAAGCTGGTTCCAGTTTTTACCTACTGTGTTGGTGAAAAGTGAGTCCCCAGCTTTGTTTTTTGATTTAATAGTGGAAACTAGGAACTTACTAGCTGAGTGTAGTGTTGCAAGATTTTTGTAGGGTGTAATCAGATTAGTGAGGATAGGGGTATTATTAGGGTGGTAAAGGCTCTTTTGGGTGATAACAAGTTGTTGACAAAATAGTTGGTTCTGCAGTTCTAGCCATCCCAGTTGTTTGAGGTTGAGACATGAGGTTACTCATACAGGAATTATGTTCACAGCATCAGTATCCACAAAAATGAATTTTGCCCCTGAGTGTATTAATGTATTCTTAGAAAATGGACAACCTGTAGATTGGCATCCTGAGTGGAAAACGAAAGCTCTACAGCAAGGTGTTAATTTACAATTAATGCCCATTGAAAAACAAGATTGCCATTTCACGGCAGCATATCAAGCTGTCTTGGAAGTCTGACAAAATAACCTTACTGATGCCATTATTTTAAATTCACTAAGCAGCGCTTCTGCTGTTTAGCAAGTGTAAAATAAAAAAAAAGTGTGTGTGTGTGTGAGTGAGTGTTTATGTTTGTGTGTGTGTGTGTGAGTGTATGTGTGCATGTGAGTGAGAGCGAGATTGATCAAGCTGTTATTTTACACTCACTAAGCAGTACTTTTGTTGTTTAGTGAGTGTAAAAACTAAATGAAACAGACAAGTGTGTGTGTTTATGTGTGTGTGTGTGTGTGTGTGTGTGTGTGTGTGTGTGTGTGTGTGTGTGTGAGTGTGTGTATGTGTGTGTGTGTCTGCGCTTGCACGTATGTGTGTGTGTTTATGTTGCTGTCTGTGTGTGTGGGTATATGTGTGTGTTTATATCTGTGTGTGTGTACGTATAGGTGTGTATTTATGTTTCTGTCTGTATGTGAATGTATGCTTGCTTACATGCACAAAAGTGAGGTGTGCGCATATGTGAGAGAAAGAGAGTGAAGAGTGAAAGCGATCAAGCACTGGCAACTGCAGCAGTAAAGAGGTTTGTGTACCTCTCAACCTTTTAACTCAAGATATCTGGATAAAGCCTAAAATAAAGGGGAACAAACTCTCAGAATAGGGACATATTTTATATATTGCTGTTATAAAAATCACAAAGTTGTTTGAATAACAAAGCTTGTGTTAGCATGCATTTTCTGAAGTCCAAGCGTGTGTGTGTGTGTGTGTGTGTGTGTGTGTGTGTGTGTGTGTGTGTGTGTGTGTGTGTGTGTGTGTGTGTGTGTGTATGAGAGAGAAAATGAGATCGATAGGCCCCAGCCAGTTGCAGCCCCCTTGAACTTTTAGCTCAAGAAATCTGGATAAAGCATGAAATAAAGGGGGAACAAAGGTTCAAAAATAGGAACAGATTTTAAATGATGTTCATATACAATTATGAAGTAGCTTAAATAACAGAATTTGTGTTAACATGAATTTTCTGAAGAAAATCAAGTCTGAAAGTCAAATATATGTCATTATTTAGTGATTTTAATCCCCACTGACTGGCAGTAAACCACACATTTTAGGAGTAAGGGACCAAAAATAAAGTAAATATCTAGATAGTTTTTTTTTTAAATGATGTATTTTGGATGTAAAATGGTTCCTCCTGCATCATTTACATACCCTACAGCAACTTTAAAACATTAGGTGGAGGAACTATTTTACATGAAAAATATATAAAAAATATAGTAATAAAAATTAATTAAGTAATTAAAACACAAAAACTTTACAGACAGCCCATTCTCTAAGCATACTAAAGCCCTCTGGGGTATGTGTTATTGTGGAAATACCCTTTCAGGGGGTTAGAGGCCATCTGCCACAGAACACCCCTGGGCTTGCATTATTTCCACAATAACACAAACCCTGTTGGGCATTATTATTAGCATATGCTCCATCTGGTCTATTACTGTCTTACTTTCTAATAATTTTGAATGAAATTATCTGCTGTGTTAAAACCTATGAATCAAATCCTGAGGGGAAAAAATTGTACTGGTCATTAGTGCTTTAATTTTTTTTAATTCACATGAACTGTGATTTAGGATTGTTTTGAATGACATGTTTAGGGTGACAACTGTTGTAGTAAAGAAAAGTATTTTTGAAAAGGGATTCCTATATAAAGATGTAACTAAACTACCATCCAAACTTTTGGCTACTTCATAGTCTAAAAATCAGTATTAAACAGTTCAGCCCTAAAAGTATAACTTATACCATACCAAAATCATTCTTGTTGAAATATTGCTGGAATAGTTTTAATTCCACCAAACTACCATGGCACCAGTTGATCATGAATGGCAAAAACATACTTTTAGATTCATCATATAAATGCCATACTTAAAAAAAAAAAAAAAAAGAAAAACATAAATAGGTCAGTATATATAGGCACAAATGCCACCCCATAGCTGTCCCTCTTAACTGCAAAAATATTCCTTTTGGTAATAGAAAACATTTCTAGTTGGCACCAGTTCAATTAAAGATAACAAAAAAATTCCTGAACTCAAAGGTGTAAAGGTCAAATGTTTCCAATGAGAATCTTAATGCTTCCAGTCCCTTATTATGTGGAATGGACGTATGCAGAGAGTTAACATCCAATGTGCATAAATACCAATGGCTCTCCACTACCATGTCAGAAATAAGATTCAGAAATTGAGCAATGTCCAGCAACTTAGAACTGACTTGGCCCAGCAAAGGTTTAAGGCAACTTTCCAAAGACAGAGACATTGGTAAAGTTAATGAACTGTCACCAAAATAATGGGACTACATGGTGGATTCTCTCTGTTTTTATGAACCTTGATGATGTATGATATCATTGAGTGTCAGCTGAGTACATGTTTTATCTGAAATAACATTTTGATTAGCCTAGTACTATAAGAAATTATCTATCCCACATTTGAATTCCTTAGTGGGGTCAAGGGTAGTCTGCAATAAAAGGCAACGAGTCTAAGTGCCTCACTACCTCTTGCTGGTAATGCTTCTGATCCCGTATAAAAACTCCTCCCACCTTTATCTGATGAAGAAATGACCACACTTTTGTCATTACTAAGTTGGAGCAAGGCTTGCCTCCTTTCCATGCTTGTGTTTTTAGACTTGAATTTATTATAAAATTCCCCATCAAAGTGTATTTCACGTATAAAAGCCAGTTCAGATTGTTTAGCAGTTGGATTATAAGGAGGTTTAAAAGTTAACTTTTTAAAAAGAAAATGTGCAATGTCAAACTCATGCTCATCATTCATAATACTGTGTTTATCATGTCACACTCTTAAGTTTAAAAGTCGACAAAAACTCCTTAAATCATTAAGCAATGTCTGTTAAAAACATCAATGGGGTCATAAAATTCAAACCTTTATTCAAAAGTTTAATTTAATTTTCACTCAAATTAATTAATTCCACGCACATACGAAACAGCTCCCTCTTCACTCAGTGACAGTTACACACACACACACACACACACACACACACACACACACACACACACACACACACACACACACACACACACACATCTAACCTAACCTCTCAATACTCCCCTACTGCTACCTTTCAGGCTGACATACTCACAAATACACTGACACATGCAGCCTCTCACATACAGTCATGCACACACCTCCTAACCCTACCTTACTGTTAAACACCCCAGTACTTACTTCTTTACTGTATTACTTGGAAATTGCACTTTTTTCTAAACATCTTTATTACATCATCACTTAAGACATAGGTACACATACATTAAATGGAAAGTAAATGTGTTCATGCTTGAGTTTTGAATATATGTGTAGAGATTTGTTTTACCACAAAACATAGGTTTACCTCTTGGTCGTGTTCACTTCTGTGAGATACTAGGACTGGCTGTGCTAATCTACACAGCTGAGTGATTCTCCATAGATGTCTTCATGGAGACAGTTCCAGGGGGAGGGGGGATGCCACATAGCTAATTAGCATATGCCTCTCCATTGGACTACCTCATTAGCATGCAGCAGGGCCATAGAGACAACCTGATGCAATAGTGCACATCTTCATGCAAAAGCAACATGTTAGCATTGGCTCTAAATCAGTGGCGGCTGGTGCCTTCAAATCAAAGGGAGGATGCAGGAGACAGCTGAATTGGTGGGGCCAAGGGGAAGGAGTGTGGCTAACCAGAAAAGGGTGAGGCTATGCGCAAAACCACAAAAATTGGAACTTTAATTAAATACGCTGCCCTGGGTGCCAAACCATCATTATGAGAGTCCAATCAAGATAAAATGAAGTGTAGAAGAAAAAAAATATTTCAATGCATTGGCTACATTACAGCTTACTTAATATCTAGATGGAAACAAAAAGGTTGTGAGGCATGAAAAAAGAAATTACTTTTTAAATACATTACTGGAATGCCAGTCAAAATCAAGTGTAAAAAAATAAGCAGCACTCAACTTCACTTCTCCTTGCACTGCAGTTCTAATTATAATTTATATTCAGCTTTATAAAAGTACCAAGTAACATGCTGAAAGTAGCAATCTCTGATATCTTCACTTGTAAAAATGTTTCTTATCCAAAAAAGACCTGTTGCCTGACAACTATCTACTTGTTGCATGGGGAAAACATGATCAAAGTAAAAAATGAAGGGTCTATATTATAACATCGAAATCTACATAGATCGAATGTTATAATATCAAACCCTAAACACCGAAATCCTCAAACATCGAACAGTCAGAATAGCGATTTTTTTTCCCAGGGAAAAAATCTCTATTCCGAGAAACATACACACAACACAAACACACACAAAAAACAGCAATCCACACACATACACTTAAAATCATACACCTAAACCTAAACTAAACTTTACACACACTACTAGCTATCCACTTACTTTAACCCGACCCTAACCCTAAGGTCCATCACTATCGCACACTCACCTCACCCGCACCCTAACCCTAACTCACCTAAGCCGGCCCCTAACCCTAACCTACACACAACCGCACACTTACCTGAACTGCTCCCTAACCCTAACTTACCTAACCCGCCCTCTAACCCTAACCTACACACAATCGCACACTTACCTGAACCCGACCCATGACGCTCCAACATATCGAATGCTGAAAACAGCGAAGCCACAGCAACGGCCCACCAAATTCTTTCCCTGGGAACGAATTCTGTGTCCTGCACCTTCGCTGTTTTCAGCGTTCGACAAAACTGGTTCGATATTATAACATTCGAACTTTATAAAATTCAATGTTATAATATAGACCCAAAAATAAATAGCAAACACAAAATAAGCTCAAGATAAATTGCTTAAAGAATTACTACACAGGTTATGGGCCATACATGATAGACTGGCATTCTATTTTACGGGTAAAGCCTGCAAAGATGACTGCAAGTCTCCAACAAATGTAATGAGCTTTTGAAAATACTGTAATCCTGTACTTTCTTACAAATACTGCCATATGCATTTCAATACCTAAGACTTGTACACTATCTAGTTATGTAAATATTCTCTGCATGGCAACAACAAAAAGGCTTTCAGTGTTGGTAATTCTTTAACAGTATGCTTATTAAAGCTTACTTGCACCATACAATCTCAGACAAGCTTACCTGATGGCCATTAAAGCATTGCTACTTAAACACAAAGCAACAGGCACTGCAACAACATGCATTTTCTGAAAAATAAGAAGCATAAATCAACAGTATAAAAATATGACAGAAAACCAGAACATTCTGCAAAATCAAGGACAGATGAAAAGCCACTGTAGTACTTGTGTCTACCTTGGATGGGGGATACTTTGCACACTTACACTGCATAACTGCTTCTTGCCTTGCTTGGACACATCCAGAGTCACTTGCATGGGGGGGAGGGGTGCAGCAAGTATGTCACAATTTGAAATGTCTCTGGCTGACGGTGATGGCCCTGACACATTTGTCATACCTCTCAACCTCAGAGCAAGAAATTTGGACAAAGCCATAAATAGAAGTGGGACAAAGGCCCAAAAATAAGGACAATTTTTAAATATTGCTCTTATAAACTTAGAAAGATAATAGAATAGTAGGTCTTGCATTAGTATGAATTTTCTGAAGGGTATGAAATGTGAAACTCAAATGTCTGTCATTATTTTCTAACTTCAGTCTTTAATGATTTGTCACTAATTTGCCAGAAAAACACAATTTTATGAAAAACAGACCAAAAATGTGATGCAAAAATATAAAATAGCCACACAATACAGCTGGGAACCTGTCAAAAAAGGGACACTTTTTAAATATTAGTACTGTTAAGTTGAGCAGCTGACAAAATAAGAGAATCTACATGCATTTCTGAAATAAAAGTAATCTATAATTCTGATAATTACAGTTATTTATTAATTGTAAACCCTCCTCATTTTCTTCCAAAATTACCATTTTGCAGAGGGATTATTAGGGGGAGAGCAACATTTTGAGCCAAAATCGGGACAGCTGAGAGGTTTGGATATATCTAATTCTATAAAGCGATTTATTTGCGTGTACCTCTCAACCTCTTAATGCAGGAAATCTGGACAAGGCCAAATATATTGGGGGAAACATACACACAGAACTTAAAAATGCTCTTGGATAAACTTAGAATAACAGGTCTTACTTTAGCATGCATTTTTCTGCAGGGTATGAAGTCTGAAACTCAATGTCTGTCATTATTTAGTGACTTCATTCCTAAATGATTTTCCAGAAAACCACAAATTTTATGAAGAACAAACCAAAAATAAGCAAAAATCTATTCATTTTGCAAAAATCTGGGCAGTTGAGAGGTATAGTTTAGCCATGGCTGTCTGAGTTTGTTGCCCTTTCCCCTCACAAAATCATGTTGGAATGGGGCCTCCCCACACAGCCATTTCAATGTCCCATTAGTTGGCTATTTCACCCCATTTACCATAAACACTGTAACTTGCATATTACTTTACTTCTATGATGATTTGGATTTCATTTAAAAGTTTTATTTTACATTTAACAGTACAGACACTAATAGACATCTGCTAAACAAAGCAATGCAGTCTCACAATGAAAACAGACTTAGCATTAAAACTTCTCTGCCCATTAAATTCACATTCATTGAAACAGCATTGAAACCCACCTTCAAAGAGAATTCATCTGGCCAGTGGCAGATAAAGATTAACTTTGGGCTGTTTTCAAATCAGGCACCTTGCACATGAAACACACATGTGTTCTTTGACACAACTTCCTGATTATATTAAATTATATTGTATAATACAGTACAGTTGTTAGACTGCATTTTAAATTTATTGTTTTGAACATTTTTCCAGTAAATAATGAAACAAAATGCATGCACCAATAATGACAAAGCTGCCCAGTTCAAAACATTTCCATCATAAAAGTCTACTCAAACTTCTACAATCCACCAGTCATCTAAATAATTCCACACTAGATACCAGGGATGCTCTATAGAGCATGCCTTAAAGGCACTTAATAAAAAAAAGAAAGGCAATATGGATTTTTTTTGGGGGGAGCATTACTAAACACCATGCATACTCTATACAGCATGCCTTAAAGGCTCTACAAAGGACTCAAATCCTGTACCCTCCCACCTCACACAGAATATGTTAGACCAATTCACCAACACTAGAGATCAGGGAAGCTTGAAAATAGTGAAGACCACAGACAAAGAATCCACGTAACCACCTGTTTATTGCATCTTTAGTACTTTGGCAAATGCCTTCAAGGAGTATAAAACATCACATAACGTACACAGTTTAAATACCCTACTACAACTAACAATTAAACAATTAACTAACATCAATTAATCAATAAACATTAAAAATGCTTAATACTGTATTTTATTTTATTTTATTTTTCTTTTTTTGGTTTGTATTAAAGCTTGAAAATAGTACCTAATATGTATAGTGAAGGTGGGGGTTAATAGCTTTTGCTAGTAACTCGGAGAAAGTTAAGAGGTGTTTGGAGTGCGTGTGTGTGTGTGTGTGTGTGTGTGTGTGTGTGTGTGTGTGTATTAACTTATGTGTTTGAATGTGTGTATTTGTGTGGGAGAGTAAAGAAGGGTGGCTGTGCCAACACAATGCATCTGCCGCCAGTGTTACCTACTGCAGGAGGGTGTTGATTCGAACTAGCAGTAGTTTTTGGTTATTCAGACGCATGCAAATTAGCTGATAATAAGATTTTTTTCTCATTGTGGGAAATGTGTTACAGCGTAACACATCTTGTAAACAGCTTCCTTTTACTGCAGCTCTTACCATGGGTGGTGGGGTTGTTTCTAAATCCTCAGGATTTTTTTCAAATTTCTGTAAATATGTGAATAAACAAGCACTTGGAAAGCAACTTAAGTCTGGCTAGCTAGTAGGTATCTCCGCCAAAGAGGACATTCTTAAGGACTTCAGCATCCACACCCTTTAAAAGTACAACACACTATCAGCAATCCATCTACATACCATGGGAGTCGAACCCACAGTGTTCTGCATTAAAAGCAAGTACACTACTTGTGCTATTAACAATGCAAGCAGACTCAGCATAAGCAGCACTAAACTTCTCTTCCCTGAAGCTCTCAGCTCCTTGTAAAATCCACGACACTCAACTCTATCTCTCAACTTTGCAACACAAGAAATCTGGAAAAAGCCAAAATTTATTTGGGAGGGACAAAAACCCAAAAAACAGGGGCACATTTTAAACAGTGCTTGTATAATCTTGGAAAGTTGCTAGAATAAAATGCTGTGTTACCACCGTGCATTTCACTGCCAAGTCTTGAACCCAGGACCCTGTGCACTGCAGTCAGAACAACATACCACTATGCCAAATTAACTGTTTCTGCAAAGATAGGAAGACTGAAACTTAAATGGCTATCATTTATTGAATTGCAGTTCTCACCATAGCTCTCAACCTCTTAGCACAAAACACCCGGACAAAGCGAATAATGGGCAAATACTGTCCCCAAACATATTCAGTGAATTCAGTTCTTACCATAGCTCTCAACCTCTTAGCACAAAAAACCTGGACAAAAGCCAATAATGGGGTAATACAGCCTCAAAAATAGGGACACATTTAAATATTGATCTTATAAACTTAGAAAATTGCTAGAATAAAAGGTTTTGTGTTACCATGTACTTTCTGAAGAATATGAAGTTTGAAATTCAAATGTCTATCATTATTTACTGAATTCAAAATCCAGAAAACCACAGATTTTATGAGGAACAGTACAAAAATATGAGGCAAAAATCTGAAACATTTTCCCAATTGGTGGTGGGTAGGGAATTAAGGCTCTTGCTAACTGCATCCAAGGCTCAGACTTTGAGCCTGTCTCTAGCCACCAGAAAGCTCCATAACAAATTGTCCGGTCCCGCGACAGTAACAGCTACTATAATACAGACTTAAATTGTCCAGTCCCGCAAGAGCAGCTACTACAGACTTGGTCCCGAGAGAGTAGCTACAGACTTACAGTATCCAGACTGCAGACATTGCAGTCTGATTCCCTTCCATTCTATGCAGTTGTAAACGCATAGACTTCTGGGACATGTGTAGTCTGATTGCAGTTGGGGGGGGGCTGCAGTCCTGCAGTCCAATATCACGAGCCTCCACTGCTCTAAATAGAGAAAGGTTACCACAAGGTGTGCACCTCATCTACATATTGGTAAACTTTATGAACCTGTCCCCATATATATAAATATATAGATGGACATATACATATGTCTATTTATCTATATCTATTTCTATATCTATATCTATATATGCAGTGTGTAGGTAGTGGTTGGTACAGAGAATTAAGGTTATGAACAGGCTGCTACCTTTAGTCCAGAGTTTGATTCCCTCAACCTAGGTATGCATACTTGTGACTCTGAGCAAGTAATTTAAGCAGGCATTGCTGTATTCCTAGGTTGTCCCTGAAAAAGGACAGTTGTGAGTTAACTTGATAACAAATTAAAAAAGTCTCTCTCTCTCTCTCTAAATATAGATGTATATAATTGTATATATGGGTTCCATCCCACTGGTTGGGTGCGTGCTTGGTTGATAGCTGTTTAGTTTATGATCAGTTAAACAGCTGGTTGACAGTTGTCAGAGACTGAACATTTCCCTGGGTTGGGGAATATACCTTTACCCTGTGTTTTTGCAATCTTGGAGTTAGTATATATAATTAGCAGTATGGTGGTGTTGAGGATGCAGGTGGGGGGATCCCCCTGCAAAAAAACAGTTTTATTTGTTTGTTTTTGCATGCAGCAAGGCTGTTTCTTGGAGCATGTGCACTGAATGCACCAATTTTATGTGTGTGTGTGTGTGTGTGTGTGTGTGTGTGTGTGTGTGTGTGTGTGTGTGTGTATATATATATATATATATATATATATATATATATATATATATATATATATATATATATATATATATATATATATATATATATATATATATTACTGAAAACTTCCGAACTGTTAAAAACAAGAACAGAATTCCAATGAATAGACGCTGAGCCAGAACTGTTATTTGCTGAGCTTGTCGCTTTATTGGTAACCATCGAACTTCATCAGAGCAAAATGTAATGCATTTGCAATACTCTGCAAGCTTTAAATAGTCTAAATGGTGTAAAAATACTTCACTATGATTGGTAGATATTCTACGCCAATGCAGTAGTATTTGGACTAATGAGAGACACTGCTATAAAACAAAAGGTTTTATCTGCTAACATCCTGCCACTAGGTGGCGTGCTTTAATTTTTTAGTTGTACCACTTTAATGCACATTTAATGTTGAGATTCTCATTGAGCCCTGGTGGGGTATCTGCTTCAAGGAGGAGTTGCCATCTTAATTCCTTCAGCTCCAGTAGTGTGTTGCAATCTCCAAAAAACTGCTGGACCTGTTCTACCACTAGAAATTTAAAACAGGTGAAGCCATTGCAGCTGGTGGCATGTCTGCTTAATGCATTGTAACTGTCATTATGCCTGATGGCTGCAAGGTGTTCCTTCACCCTGTCTGAGAGCTTTCTAATTGTTTTCCCAATGTAGAAGGAAAAACCCTGGTTGCAGTAGGCTGCATAGACTACAAAAGTTGAGTGGCAGTCGTGCTGGGCTTTGAACTGCACCGTGATGTTGCAGTGTTGAAAAGTGTAGGATGTGCCTGAGTGTATGAAAGGGCAGACTACACAATGCTTGCAAGGTCCCATACCTTTGGGGTTTTGTGGGTTAGCAGGCTCATGGGGGTCTGTGCCATTCCTGAGTATGGGGGTCTCTTTCCTTTCAAAGGTTTGTTTAAGAGTTCTGGTCTTCTTGTATGAGAAGACAGGCTCATTACCCACTATCTGATGGGTGTTGTATATATATATATATCTATATATATATATATATATATATATATATATATATATATATATATATATATATATATATATATATCTATACATACATACACTCTTCACACTGCCTCAGTGGCATGTACATTCTGTGTCTGCACCAATACCTACACTGGCAGATTTGCAGAGCTCAGAATCCTCTCTTCTGACTCTCTGTGACGGGAACAGGGGATTGACTAAGCCCCTCCCATCAGGGGAAGCCTATCCCCTGTCAAATATCAGCAGCGTGCATTGGTGGATTACAACTTCCAGACTCAGACAAAATCCCTTTGAGAACTCTCCTTCCTCTTTATTATTATTATATACTTTTGTTTTCTTTCTGTTTTATTAAAAATAATATATGTGTATACTTCCTATTTACTATTGCTGTTAATTCTCTTTGAATTCTAACTTACGACTGCATTGCTGGCATGCTTAATACTGTTTTTAAGCAGTTATGGGGTTTTTAAAGTATTTTATGACTTGTACTGGGAAACTAAAGTTCTGTGGTGCCAGTTGAACACTAGTGATTGTCTTTTTTAGGCTGCCAAAACACCTGATATTTCTGTTTTTTATCTGCTTTATTTTGAAGTTGTGACTGGAAAATATTGTATTTTTTCATCTTTTATGCATTTTTATGACACTTACAACTGGTTTAACACTGCTAAAGCTGTTTTTATCCTTAAATCATGTTTTACTGTGAATTTCTTTATTTTCATTTTCTGTACAGTTTTTCTTTCATTTCTAACAAGGGAATCTCTAAACAAATGCTTATTAATACTGTTTAAAATGTTTTTATTTGATTGAAGTTGATTTAAGGGCATATATTTAATTTTCAGGAACTATTTGGCTAGTCAGCCCTTAACAGTGTCAGTGTATTATTCTGGATGGTGTTGTTTCCCAGACTTGGTAGATCCTGATAGGGCTGCCCCTCCATCAAATCCAGTTGCACTTAGAAATAAAAAAAATTGAAGAAAAACATTCCTCAGCCTACAGTTTGTGAATCTGTTTTTGCCTTAAGCCAGCCCACATACCACTTACCTTTTTTTCTGTCACCCTCTGGTGTGAGCCTGCAGTATGGAGCAGGGGTCAGACATATCCTCCAGGTTTGTTCCAGTATCTAGTTAAGGTATGGGAGAACCAACCCTTTAGGTACAGGAGAGGTCTGGGGTAAGAGACCCCTTGCTAGACATAATACTCCCTCCACAAATATTTATACTCTAGTGTTGTACATGGTAAGAAAAAACAGAATCTTCACCACATGACAATCAGGTTATTACCATGTATAGGGCTGATGCGGTTTCCTTAGCTAAGCATGTTTTACAGTCAGTTAATTTCAAAGGCTATTGATAAATTTTAAAAAATATACTTTATAATACTGCACTTTACTGAAGCCAATTTGAGCACAGTTACTAATAAAGCAATTTAACAGAAGTACTACACATTACAGCTTTCAGCTTTTACTGTACAAGGTTTTCTTTTTGATACAGATACAGATGATGATTCTCCATTTACCTTGGAACTATGTTCCTACAAAATACCCAGCTACTAACATTTAGTTTTACAGTCTTTTTATACAGTTTTTAGTACCATTTGGATCCTGTTGATGAAAGCAATCTTTTAAAGTCAGTACTTTGGTATTTGCTTGATGTCATCCAGTCTGCTGATAAGCTGATTTTTGTTCTGTTTCAAGGTGAATTATGTGACAACCTTCAAGACTTAGGGTGTCATTCCTGTCTTCGGTCCTCCATGCACCTGTGTTAGTAATTACTTCAGGAATTAGGGAGTCATCCTTATCTGCAGTTTTTGAAAAACCAAAACTACGACTCAAAGACACAGGTGGTTTGGCACTTTTGTGCAGTTCTTCTTGCAGCTGTGCTAGTCACAGAACAGTTATGTCACATAGCATGGATGCCAAACATGCAGAGTAACTACTATACTATTTTGTCTTACTTTTTCTACTTATTTTCAGAAAATAGTTTTTTAACCCTTTAATGTATCTAACAGTTCCCCCTTTTGTTTTAAAAACATACAAAACAGTTTACATTGATAGGTATTCTTTGGTCAGATCATAATTTTCATCATGATTTACAGAAAACACATTAGGAAACAAAACCTTTAGCTTCCTCTTGATACAACGGACTAAAACATAATTCCAAGCAGTTAGTACAATGATAGCAAGCATTACTACCAGAATTGGGTGTATAATCCAGTCTAGCAACTTTTTTCCTTTTGCAGACAATCTTGTAATATGTCCCACCGATTATGAACTGTGTCTGCTTCAGTTTTTTCAGCTAACTTGATTAATTTTTTTACAATTACAGAACCCAATTCCTGACTTAAACTTGTTCTATTAACATTTTGCAACAGTTGAATTAACTGCTTACTTTCATTTATGACTTTATGTAATGATTCTAATGAAAATCCTACGTTAATCATTGACGATGCTTGTGGATTCCATTGAAAAGATGCTTCCACTTTGTTTTCCGGAGTCAATATATATATGTTTCGTTATGCCATGTCAGATGAATTATATTATCAAATCAACCTACAAAAGGATGCTGTTTAGTAAATGTTAAACTTTGATTTGTTACAGTGCACACAAACTGTGGGGCTATTTCAGTAAACATTTCAAAACTAGAAGGTAAAATTGTCCATTTACATAAATTTACAGAATTTTGCCATAGTGACCCCTCTACCCAGATATCAGTCAATGGTCATCCATCTCGACCCTTTTTAAAGGTAGTCAGGAAAGATAACAGAGTAAGGGGGGCACACCCCTATTGTAAGGGAATCCACTTATCCTCACCTTTATTGTCAAATGCAACAGGGCACACTGCATGTTTTTGTTTGTCATCTTCCTCTTTGTCTGAGTGATCCACATATTTAGATTTTTCAGTCTCTTTCTCTAACTGTTTTTTAGCTATCTCTTCTGCCTGTTCTTCCAAATATTTTGGATTTACAGGCAAAGCTGCCTGAAAATGTACAGGATGTACATCCCCTTTCCCTGTGTATTGATGAACCTTATAGCTGTCTTTACCAATATCGTAAGGTCTCTGTACATTTACTTGTTTTTCTGACATTTCTTGTGAATCTTTTGGTTCTGTTTTTGCAAACACATCCTGTTCTTCCTTCTTCTTGTGCCAATGGTCACAGTTTTGCTTAACATGCCCTATCATTTACATAAAAAGCATGTTGGCACCTTTTGCTCATCACCTGCTTTTAAACTTGGAGCACTCACTCAAAGCTCTCCTCAAAATGGAGAATGTCGACATCTGTGCTGTAATGGAGACCTGGTTTAAAAAGGCAGAAAGCACCCCTGTGCTCCCAGGCTACAACTCATTCCATACCTTTCGGCCCAAGAAAACATCTGGAAGCTCCAAAGACAGTGGTGTCTCCATATTCTTAAAGGATATACACAGCCCTAGACTGGTAGCCCAACACAATGCATATGAGATACCTCAGGTACAACTAACACTGGGCAAGACGGCGATACAAGTCATAGCCTACTACAGAACCCCAAACATGTCCCTAGACTCTCACTCCAAGTTCCTAAACATCCTGGAATCTATCAAGGTCCAACCCAATACTCTCATACTGGGTGACTTCAACTACCCTTCCATCAACTGGGAAAACTATTCAAGTACCAATGTACAGGCCCAATGCTTTCTGGAATTTATCAGTTCCAATGCCCTGGACCAGCTCATTCTGACCCCCACTAGAGGAAGTAATATCCTTGACATGGTTATCAACAACATGGGAGACCATTGCTCCTCACCTATAGTCAATTCTTCCCTTTTTAAATCTGACCACAAACTGATCACCATGGAAATCTGCATCTCACCTACACCCCCTGCTAAGGTGACCACCCTGAAAAACTTCTCTAAAGCCAACTTTGGGCTCCTAAAAACAGAGGTGGCTAACTTATTGGCACCCATGCCAATAGAAAATAGCTGCATGACTGCAGAATCATACACCAATGCACTGTACAAGCATGTACACAAATGCATGGACCTTGCCATACCAAATAGAACTAAGACGCTCTCCTCCAAAAAAAGGAAGCCAATCTAGTGGTCCCCAGCCAACAATAAACTCTACAACAGAAGGAAGAAACTGTTGCAGAAAAAAATGAAGTCACAAGACTGGAAAACCTCCCTTATCAGTCTCAACAAAAAGCTGAGATCCCTTATTAAATCCTCTAAAGCCAGCTATGAAGGCAGAATTGTGGCTGACACCAAAAACAACCACAAAGACTTCTATAGCTATATTAAAAACCTCAAAGGCAATATCCAGATTTGCTTTGAGTTATTGCACAATGGCACCTCCTATACTGAGCCAACAGATATAGCCAACCTACTGGCTGACAGATTCAGTGCCAACTTTACACCCCCCCCCAGGGCCCTATCACAATACCAGAAGAAAGCCTGGTACCTACCATTTCTGTGGTACAGGTAAAAGCTGCATTGTCCAAAGAAAAGAATACAGCATTCATGGGACCTGATAATATCCCTGGCTTTGCCCTACATGAGCTACAAAATGAACTGGCACCACATCTATGTGCCCTGTTCAATCACAGCCGTACCTCAAGCTATGTCCAAAATGAATGGCACACTGCTACAGTTATCTCGCTCCATAAAGGGGGAGCAACTACAGACCCTGGGAACTATCACCCCATTAGCCTGATGAGTCTGGTATGCAAAGCTATGGAGCACATCATAATGGACCTGCTTAACAAAGATATAGGCAATCTCCAAACACTTGACCCTACACAGTTTGGCTTTGTCAAGGGAAAAGCCTGCCTGCTGAACTTGGTTGACTTCATCGAGGCAGTCACCAAGGCTGTGGATGAGGATAAGGCAGTGCATACAGCCTACCTCGACCTGACCAAGGCCTTTGATATCATTCCCCACTCAGGTATCATTGATAAACTCAGCAAAATGGCATCAATCCTTACATCACTTGGTGGGTTGCAAATTGGCTCACAGACAGGACCCACAGAGTGAAAGTTGCAGATTCCAAGTCAGACTGTCGACCAGTCATGATTGGAGTCCCACAGAGCTCGGTCCTGGGCCCTCTCCTGTTTGGCATCTATTTCTCAGACGTTCAGGCCAACACAGAAGGACTTTGGCTGACTAAGTTCACTGATGACTGCAAGCTAGGAGTCATTATCAACTCCCCAAGTGATGCAGACATCCTACAAAAGGCGTCTCTGAGACCAATGACTGGTGTCGGAACCATGGCCTGAAGCTTAACATCAGAAAATGCGTTATCATCCCCTTTGGAAAAACTCAGTTCCCACAACTTAGCACGTTGATGGGAGTCCACTGAACACTGAAGGGGCCATAAGAGATCTGGGCACCCAGGTCAACAGCCACCTCACCTTTGACCACCACATTGCCACTGTGGTCAGAAAGTCCTTCTGCGTGACACAGCTTATAACCAAAGGACAAAGGACTAGACCTCTCTTTGTATGGATAGCCTCTCCTTGAAAACATGCATTTCAAGTTTTCACATTCACTGAGAAAATCATCCATCACTGAAACCATTCGGGCTGCCCTAACAAATTGCCCCCTTACAATGGCTTTTTTCTGTTTCAGTGGATGTGCACTTGAGTAATGGAGTAAGGAATTGGAGTAGGTTTCCTTTCTAAATATTTTTGAAACAAACTTGTTGTTTGTATAATCTTTAGTGAGAAAAATGTCTAGAAAGGGCAACTGGTCCATACTATAATTATGTGTGAATTTTAAAAATGTAGTAGTAGAATCCATATAAGAAATTAATTCATTAATATGTTCTGGGGGTACATCCCACAAAATAAAAATGTCATCCAGGAACCGGGTGTAACATTTTACATAATCGAACATCGGACTGTTGAACAAAAACTTCTTTTCCCATTGGGTGACAACAATATTTGCATACAGGCCCCCACAAGAAGAACCCATTGCCACCCCCTCCTGTTGCTGATATATTTCACGGTTAAAGTAGATAAAGTTGTTTTTCAAAACAAGTTCAAGTAAGTGTGTATATACTTGGACATTGTTGTGTTCAACTCCTTTTTCATATAAGTATTCTGAAAACCATTCCAAGCCTGTGTTATGGAGAATAACAGAATGTAAATTTTTGATGTCAATAGTCAAAAGGACATACCCAGTTTTAAATGGAGTGTTGCTAATGAGATGTAAAAAACTCCATGAGTCCTTACATATATGGGTTTCAGAGAATACCAGTTCTTTAAGTCTATATGTCATTTTAGTCCTTTACTATCAGATATTGACACCAGCATCACCAGTATTAACAACTCCACTCAATGCTTAAATGTGGAGAACCAAGAAACAAAAAGGGACTATAAAACGTCTTTCATTACCATATACACTAATGACAGTTATACATTAAGAAAAATCCTAGAAAATAATTGGTCCATACTAAATCATGAAAAAGCCATTAGACCTTTTATTGATTCACATCCTGCCATAGTATTTAAGAAGGGCAGAAACTTGAACATATTTGAGATGAAACCAAAGGGAATGAAAAAGTGTGCCATGTGTAACTATTGTAAACATATTAAGGAAGGTAGCACTTTTCTGATAAACAACATTGAAGTAAAACTTCATCAAAAATTCAATTGTGGATCTGAAAGGATTATTTATTGCACTCTCTGTAATTGTTGTAGCTATTTTTATATTGGGAAAACGGACCATAAATTAAAAAAAATGTATCTATGAGCATTTGTATGGCATAAAATCAAAAAAAAGATACAAATGCACTTAGCAAGCACATAATGGAAAATACTGATCATTCTTTTCATTTTACTGTCATTGATAATTTTAAAACAGAACCTCGAGGTGGAGCCTGGTCTCGTTTATTAAAACAGAACCTCGAGGTGGAGCCTGGTCTCTTTTATTAAAACAGAACTTCAAGGTGGATCCTGGTCTCTTTTATTAAAACAGAACCTCAAGGTGGAGCCTGGTCTCTTTTGTTAAAACAGAACCTCGAGGTGGAGCCTGGTCTCTTTTATTAAAACAGAACCTCGGGGTGGAACCTGGTCTCTTTTATTAAAACAGAAACTCGAGGTGGAGTCTGGTCTCTTTTACTAGAAAAGAGAGAGCTTTACTGGCAACTGTGTCTTAATGTATCTAGTTGGCCCAGCTCTCTTTTAAAATTAAAAGCCCTAGAAAGATAACACTATTTTAAATAATTATTTATTCATTATTTATGTATTTTTAAACACCATTTTATCTATAATTTTATACTACAATGATAGTTTTTTTTACCATCTATTTATTCCATCTTATACAGATTTTATATGTCACATATATAATGCAGTCTTTTACATGTCTTTTCCTTTAAGGGGGTGTGTCAGTTTAAATAATGTATTAATTGTTTAATGATTTTTTTTACCCAGGTTTTCTATACTATATAAAGTGATTGTGTGATTATATTTATTATCTGATGAAGTTCTGAAGTGGTCAGGACAAAAGCGCTTATCATTTGTTTTATTCTCTTCAATAAACTCCAGTATTGGTTTTATTGAATTTGGCCTGAATAGGTGCATTTATTTACTGCGGAGTGATTCTTCCTCCTGCTCCTGCTTGGCATTTTTGTGTTTCTCAACAGTTTTTTCTTCTTGTCTTTCTTTACTCTTTCAAGGTGAATTATGTGACAACCTTAAAGACTTAGGGAATCATTCCTGTCTCCAGTCGTCCTTGCACCTGTGTTAGTAATCACTTTTAGGAATTAGGGAGTCATTCTTATCTACAGTTCCTTGCAGCTGTGGTAGTCACGGAACAGTTATGTCACATGGTATGGATGCCAAACACTCAGAGTAACTACTATACTATTTTTCTTAATTTTTCTACTTATTTTCAGAAAATAAATTTTTAACCCTTTAATGTATCTAACAGCTATGTTCCTGTTCAGAATGACTATGGGCTACCTTGTCTAGAGATCGGTCTAGCACTGCAGATTTTGATGGAGACTTATGATGCAGATAAGTAATAAACACTCAGAGTCCATGTGGTCTGATTCTTTGGAAGGTGAACAGGTTCAAAAACCCAAGCTAGTGTTCACCTTTCCACAGATGTTAGGTGTAGAGATATATTTGACTGGAAGCAATCTGGAGCTGTGCTAGAGATTGGTAGAATTTATGATCTTATTGAGGATGATATTCCATTTTTTTTTTTTGCTATTCATCCTCTGTTACCAGCCTTAGAAGATGTCTATAAATCTGCATGTAAAATCCCTTTGGCTAATGACCCAGTTCCTAAAAAGCCTATGAGAAAAGACAAGATGTACTCTGATATTTCATCTCTGGTTGCTCCTTTGTCAGCTGACCCAGCTGCAGTTTCTCCAGCTGCCAACTCTAACAAGGGATTCTTGGCCTTTTCTAATCCTACATCACCAGATAAAATTGGAAAGTTAGAATCCCAGGGAGAAACGTATGGCCTTTCTACTAGGCATAGTCCTGACTGTTGAGAACATTTTTAAAGGTTTATCTCTTCAAGAAGCTGCCTCTGCAAGAGACTTTCACAAAATTCTAGGCCTCATGGCAGCAATGATCCTCATGACACCCTGGGCCAGATTCCACATGAGAAAGATTCAATGGTTCTCAAAAAATTGTTGGACCCAGAACCTGTTTTCCTTAGCGTTCTAGGTACCAGTGCTGGATTTTGTGAAAAACAAGAGTTACAGTGGTGGAGGAATCAGATGTCTCTCGATTTAAACCTACCCTTCTCCCAGACCAGACAGAATCATCAGATTTTGCATGGTTAATAGTATACAGGGGGTTCAAGTACAAGGTGAATGGGGTTCTTTGGAAATTACAAAACATATACATGTCAAAGAAATGTTTGCAGAGATTTAGACCTTAAACGTTCTTCACCACTTATGGTGTCTAGATCCCCTTTTATTGTTCACAGATGGCACCACAGTCATGTGGTACCTGAACAAGCAAGGGGATAAAAGGTCATACCCTCTTTGCTCGTTGGCAATGATGGCCTGGGAACTAGCCTTATGGCATTCCCTGACACTTAAGGCCTCATACTTCCCTTCAGAGCAAAACATAGTGGCAGACAGGCTAAGCAGATCCTACACAGACCCTCATGAGTCAAAACTCAGGACAGAGGTCTGCCTTTTTTGGTTCAGATGTGGGGAAAACTTCAAATAGATTTGTTCACCTACTTTCAAAACAGTCAGTTGGAAAAATTCTGTTCAAGACATCTTTGCAGGCATGCTTGGAGGACAAAAACATTCTCATTCCCATGGAAGGGGATGCTCCTTTATGCATTTTCACTCTTTTCACCAATACCAAAAGCACTTCTGAAGATTTAGAATGAATTGCCACAGATCATTGTGGAGACCTTCTTTTGGCCCAGGCAAAGTTGGTTCTCCCTATTAATGGAATTGGCCAAGGGCAGTTACCACAAGCTTCTTCACAATCTGGATCTGCTCGCACAGTGTCATGGGGTGACTGATCCATCCCATCTTAGAGCAATTGCTACTGACAGCCTGGATGATTCTATCTTGATATCTTTGAAGCACTTTTTTGAAGGAGGCAAGAAAATCTGCAACTAGAAACTATTATGTTTATCAGTGCAACAGGTTTTTAGTTGGTGCCTAACTGATATCAGAGGGCCTGGTATAGTATCTATCCCTGTGGTTTTAAAATATTTGTGTGAGCTACTCAATGATGGCTTATCTTATGCATATATCATGGTACATCTTGTAGCCATCTCAACTTGTCTGCCCATGGATCCCCCACTTTTGTCAAACAGTTTATGAAAGGAGTGTGACACAAGAGACCTCCCTGAAAAGCAAATTCCTTTTTCTTGGAATCTCAACTTTGTTCTTCAGAAATTGACTTTATATCCTTTTGTACATACCTTTCCAGCTGATTTAAGGTTTATCACTTGGAAAACTGTTTGGCTTATTGCTCTGACATCTTACAGGGTGAGTGTTTGAGCTACAGAATCTCACTGTGGGCTGGGTCTGTATCACGCAATCGAAACATGATATACCAGAGTACAATAACATCGACACATATAAAGTGAACGCTAGAAAAGCCAAAACACCTAAACAATGAAATTCATCATATCGACTTACCATGGTTGGCCAACACGAATGGAATTACATTTCTTACTACTTGTTACTTGTTTTGTGCTTTACAGGGTCACAGGGATGCCAGTGCTTAGACTAACTGCCAATGGCTACAAGGTTTGGAATATTCCAATAATATGAAAAAATACACAGAGTAAATATCATAAGTAAGGGAGCCTAGTAAATTCCTGGTTGCAACAAATTTTATTCTTTACCAGTCTAGTAGACTTACATAATATGTACAAACACACAACATGACAGCTGAAGTCTAATTGTGTGGTTGCAGGTTGAAACACACCTAAACAAAACCTTGCTCTGAGGTCTTTATGCCAGTGTCATGACCTCAGTGGTTGTTATTACAGTTCAGACTACATTTCATTTTACTTCATATCTTCACTTCACTAAGGAAAAATAATTTTCCTCTGCTGACATTAAACGGATTTCTGCATGTTAGGATATTTACACTATGTATATGTGAAATATGAACAATAATGGAAGACAAAAGTTTATCCCTCAGATGTTTGACACTGTTAAGTTCGCATACTAAAGTGCAACCATGTATTCTTATATATTAAATCTGACACTGTAGCATCTCATGGAACTCCAAGGTCTCCCTAACTCAGAGGAGATATTAGAGTTAACATTTGCAAGTGGCAGGGGTCTGGGCACATACCCAGCCTTGGAGGTACTGGGGAGAAAACCCCCTGCAAAAAGTGCTTTCACATATCTGATTCTGTGGCACAGAAAAAAAGCATTCTGACTGCGTCTCAGGTGACTGTGGTTCTACTAGAGGCTACTGCATTGAAGGAAGCAGGCATGGAAAGACAGGAATGTAGAGATATGGCCTGATTGCCTTTCCTGGCGGGGGGGGGGGGTGTACACATTCAGGATCATACTAAGTCACTGTGATTCCCTGGTGGAGACTGGGGAAACCACTGTGCATGTTTTGTGGGTAATGATAGGGCTGCTTGGTGGGAATGCCCCTTCTGGAAGTAAGATAGCCAATTTCAAGTTCTTCCCTGGAGCTTTGATTGATGCATGTAGCAGACTGGCTGCAACAGAGAAAAGCTGAACCAACCCTGATGGCTGCCTGAGTGATGGCATCTCCCAACCAATCCCCACACTGTGATGGGGAAATGAACTGGATGATTGTTCAATAAGGAGTTGATCGTAAAGCATCAGGGACAAAAATGGCAAAATAAATGGCTCTATAATATAGGAAAATTCACTCTATTCTGTTTTGCTTGATAATTGCACTTTTCTGCTCACACCTGAGTGCTGATTGTATGTGTAGTGATTGTTTTGTCACAAAGTTTACTATTGTACATCTGTAAGACTGGCACTGTGAGAAAGCCAGCCTGCTTCCCACAGTTGAATGTGAATTATTCTGACACTTTTTATAGAGTGTTGTTTTGAAATAAAAGTCTCTGAATTTCTAAGGCAACTTAATAAGTCTGTCTGCTTATCCTTCATCCGATTTACAGGAAATGATAGACCTTACTGGCTCACATTCTGTAATGCAGTGAAGAATCCAAAGGTAAAAAGGACAGCCTTAGAACTTCAAGTCTGTATCTATGTTCTGATGAACCACTAGAGATGCTAATTTATGTAAAAACACAAACTGGCAATTTTAAACTTGGCTTTATTGCATAATGGCTTGCAATAGAAACCTGACTTGAAGCAATCCAGTAAATGGAACAGATGATTCAGGGGATGGAGAGACCTTGAAAAACCCATATCACTTATCAGTTGGTATCAACACAAGCAGAAACAGCCCCATTATTAATTCTAGGGAGAACGTGTGTGTGTGTGTGTGTGTGTGTGTGTGTGTGTGTGTGTGTATATATATATATATATATATATATATATATATATATATATATATATATGGATTCACTTCATAACACTGAAAACTCAAAACACTGAAAATGAGAAAACTTCATAATATAGAAGACCAAAACACTGAAACTTCAAAACACTGAAAATTCAAAACACTGAAACTCAAAACACTGAAAACACATATCATACATATACTGAGTTTAAACAACATAAATCATAGCACTTACCACCAAGTGTAAGCAGGGGGGCAAGCATCCCTGCACTCCCCATGTGGGGAGCTACGCCCCCCCACACCCCCTACTACTTAAATATATCAACTCCAAGAATGCAGTTATTAGTGATGTGCAATCTTGGAGATGATATATATAAGTAGCAGGGGGTGTGGGTGATGCAGCCCCCCACATGGGGGGTGCAGGGGGGCTTGTCCCCCTGCTTACACTTGGTGGAAGGTGCTATGATTTATGTTGTTTAAACAGTATATGTATGATATGTGTTTTCAGTGTTTTGAGTTTCAGTGTTTTGAGTTTTCAAGATTTTGAAGTTTCACTGTTTTGGTTTCAGTGTTTTGAGCTTTTAGTGTTATGAAGTGAATCCATATATATATATATATATATATATATATATATATATATATATATATATATAATTCTATTATATTTCATTGTCAGCTCAATTTCATCGTCAGCTCACTTTATTGACAAGAAAAAAAAAACTGCGGTTCATTTCATCTAAATCACATTTTGTCAACCCTACATTTCATTGAACCCCATTTCAACAAAAATTTCATTTATATTAAAAATACCACCAAAATATTTTTATGGGTCAAGCCGTGCTGCACCAACACCCACCCCTAACATAAATAAACTAATTCCATAGTCACACATCCATGGAGAAAAAAAATGCTCCTCACACACTGAATCATTGCTGGAACACATATATAAACATCTAGAGACTGCGACACAACATATCAGAGAGCATTACCATGGTAAAAATTCTGATCAGCACTAATTTTCATTGTACCTCCTGTCCTCCAGAACCGCACCAGAAATCATTTTCAATACAATTACACCATTTTCAATGAAAGGTGGTTCAAAAAATGTAGTGTTGTGAAATGAGTTTTAAATAAAATAAACCAGAGTTTGTTTGCTTTTTTTTTCAATAAAGGAAGCTATTGATCAAATGAACAGAGCCAGTATATACCTATGGATATGGATATATAGATATCTATAGCTATATCTATATCCATATCTTTATCCATATAGTACAGTTGCTTAATCCCTGATTACCTGTAGCAGTAGATGTTTGAATTTCACACTGCATCAGTGGCATATGGGTTCCTGACTGCACAAACATCTACAATGACAACTTTCCATAGCTCAAAATTCCCTCTTTTGACTCTGTGTGACAAGGACTGACTAAATCCCTTCCATCAGGAGAAGCCTAACACCTGCCACAGAAAGTTAATTTGTTAGGCTTTTATTGCTAAGAAGTATGAACCAAGAAGGACCAGAAACAAGAATTGTCTGAAGCCAACCAATTTGTAGCTATAAAACACCAGTACAAATAACCAAAGCCCATCAGCAACACATCAAGGTTGGATACCATTGAACTATATGCAAAATAAGGGAGATGGTGGTAGGTGCTGCCACTGAGGCAGTGTGAAATTCAAACATCCACTGTTTCAGGTAAGTAGGACTTAGTAACTGTACTATGTTCATCATTCATACTGCCGCAGTGGCATATGAGCAGATTCCTAAAGCTTACATTACTTAAAAGGAGGAAGAATAAGGATAAAGGAGCCCCTGAAGAATGGTTCTCACAAAGCCTGCTCTGGAACTTGAGAAACAATCTATCTTGTAGTGCTTTGCAAAGGTATGGGCAGAGGATCAGGTTGCTTCCAGTGGAATGCTTCTAGAGTCCACTTCTTTCCAATATGATATGAAAAAGGATAAGGCTCTGGTGGCATGTGCCTTAACCTTGCTTGGAATGGATTTATCATGGTGGGAGTAACAAAAAATAATAACAGAAGGCAACCAGTGAGCAATCATTTGCCTACAGACAGGCAGATCCTTCATTTCCCCAGAGCTGGAAATAAAATTAAAGTTATATACTCACCATAATAGTAGATCTGTGTCTGAGTTCTGACATTGGATCCATCTTTGGCCATTTCTAAGCTTTAGATCTAATGCTAAGGCTCCTTCCCCCTTACTTATAACCCCTGTAAAAAGAACGAGCTACCTCAGATCAAGTTTGCCTGCCAGAAGCAGAAAATTATCAATATTAAGAGGGTAGTAGCAAAAAAAAATCTGACTTAAATATTGCCAGCTTACTGATAGAAAACCTCTAGGATCCAAGGCTAGGTCATTTAAAGCCATCTAGATATGACAGCGTGAGAAACTATAAACAAAAGAAAGGGGATGGTAGATGGGTAGTTGAGGAAGGACAGAAACAGACACAGATCCTTCATTATTGTGAGCTCCTAACTTTAGTATCCGATGCTGGCTTTTCTGTCCATTCCTCAATGTATGGGACAGAGTCCCCAGCTACTTTATTACTTGAGTGGTCTTATGGAAGGATATTCCAAAGCACAGCTGAACCAAAAGAGGCACTTGGCCTGGATTGTATGTCCAATTTGTGAGTGAAAAGAAAGTATGGACCTTGGACCAGGTAGCTGCACCGCAGATGTCATCAACTGGTACATTAGAAAAGAAGGCTGTAGATGAAGCCACAGGTCTAGTAGAATGAGCTTTTGGAATTGTAGGAAGTGACAGAACTCTTTCTTGATAGACATAAGCTATGTAATGAGACAGCCAACATTAAAGGGTGACTTTGGATACTCCTTTTCCCAACTTAGTAGTAGAAAAAATACAAATAATTGATCAGATTTTCTGAAAGGTTTTGTCCAATGTAAGTAAACATGTAGCTTATGGTGAACATATAGCAGAGGTAATGCATATTCACCACTGTTTGAAAATTTGGAAAAGAGCAAGGGAAGATTTATGGATTGGGTGACAGAAGATTCAGAAACCACCTTAGGGAGAAAAGGGTGATTGGTTTTCAGGTACACTCTGTCTTTGTGAAATATCAGGTAAAGAGGTTTTGAAGGCAAAGAGTGAAGCTCAGATATTCTCCTGGCAGAAATCATAACAAAAATAAGGTCTTCAATGGTAAAAACCTTAGATTAACCCTAAGAGCAGGTTCAAATGAGGGTCAAGTTAATGCTTGCAGTAAAGTAGTAATATCTCAAGGAGGAGCTGGATCTGTAAGCGGGGACATAAAATAAAAATTCCTCTAAGGAAAGCCTCGGATAATCTAAAATATGCTGTGGGCATGTGATTTTGTCAAATGTGGAAAGAGGATATAGCAGCTAACTATACACTGATGGTAGAGTAGCTAGCTCCATTTTAAAAAAAGGTGGGTTTAGAAAATCCAAAATTGCTGAAAGAGGAGCTGTGGATGGAACAGTATTATTTTCAGCCACTGAAATAGAAAACCTTATCCATTTGCTTTTGTAAATATTTCTAGTAGAAGGTTTTTGGTAAAATGACAAAATGTGAACAATTGAAGATGAGAACCTGGACTGTCACCCCATCACTGGATTTAGAGAACATATGCAGTCAACTTGAGGACTTGAGTGTTCGGGTGAGGTGACCCTGACACGTGAAAAAGTAGATCTGGATCTGAGTCCAGCACCCAGGGAGGGTGAACCAGGTGAGCCCAGAAGAAGGGAAACCACACTTGTTGAAGCCAATAAGAGGCTATGAGGATGACTGTGACCTTCATTGAGGATACTTTCTGTAGAAACTTTGGAATCAGTGGCATCATAAGAAAGGCATAAAGGAGTCCTGGGATCCCAGAATGCATTAGAGCATCCCTGGGTAGTCATGGGGAATTAGAGTAACGAACTTGCTATATTTGGTGTTGTGAATAGAGGTAAAGTGATCACAGCAAGGTCAGCTGCAACTGCAGAAAATCTGCTGCAGTATTAATAGATTGAGGGACCACAAATGAGGGAGTGGAACTGACCTGCTAAACCTGTCTGCCGGGATATTGGATTTCCCTAAAATGTGCATTGCTACTAAAAAGTGGTAAGAAGTTATCAACCATTGCCACAGTCTTATGGCCTCTCAGTGCAGTGGATAAGATCTAGTTCCTCTCTGTTTGTTGATGTACGAAACAACTGTCATGATGTCTGTCTGGATAGTTATCACACCCAAAGGGAGACTCCTGAAAAGCCTGCAATGCTAAGAAAACTGATCTCATCTCCAATACACTGATCTGTAGACTGGTCTTTGTTGTAGACCATGTGCCTTGAACTGTCCTTCCCAAATAATGCCTCCCCTCCCCAGCTGGGAAGCATCTATGGGCACTGTGGCTTGGGAGAAAAGAAAAATGAAATGACATCCTTGAGAATGTAGAAATTCCAGCCACCACTGTATGTGTGTTCTGCAGATCTTCACTAATAACATTTAAAAAGAAATGGGCAGTTTTCTGATTGACCATTAAACCACCAGAATCTACTGAAGTACCTGCATATGAAATCTGGCTAGGGGGACTAATGTGATATAGACTGCCAAGGAACCCAGACTGTGAATAATTAGTTTTGCTGGTGGCCTTTGATGGGGCAAAATCTTTTGGGTTTGTTGGTGAAGTGATGAAAGCAACTCTTGCCTGGAAGAGCCTTGCTATCTGAAGTTTGTGTCCAGAAGTGCTCCAATAAACTCCAGTGACTGAACTTGTTGTGCTTGGATTTTGTTAGGTTCATTGTAATTCCCAAGCCTGTACACAACTGGAGCAAGGAGTCTCCAGCTTGAATGAGTAGATTCTTTGTAGGGGCAGTAATGAGCCAGTTGGTGAAATACTGGAATACCCAGAAACCATGCAGTCATAGATGAGCTGCCACCACTGGCATGCATTTGGTAAAGACTCAGAAGACTGTGGTGAGACCAAAGGGCAGAGCTCTGAATTGGAAATGACTGGCTCACAGTCAGAAGCAAAAGTACTTCCTGGAGTACTTGTTTATTTTTATGTGATACTACGCATCCTGAAGATCTGTTGAGTACATCCAGTCATTCTTCCTCAATAGGGGAAGGATGGACTGAACCATGGCCATCCAGAATTTTATTTGCTTCACAAAGTTGTTCAAGCAGCTAAGATCTAAAATTGGTCTTGGGTCCCTGCTTTTCTTTGACACTAAAAGAACCTAAACTAATAAGTAAATTCTGGATCCTTTCTGGTTTGGATGGACCTCTTGGATGACTCACTTTTTTAAATGCTTCCTTATTTCTGAAGCAGCTACTTCCCTTTGTGAGGGAAGGACAGAAGGAAATCTTTTTGGGGGTAGAGGAAGGGTATGAAATGGAATAAAATAGCCTCTAGTAATGATCCTTTGCACCCATTTGTCTTGAGTGATGGACATCCAGGCTGTTGGGTGCTGGGCTAAGTACCACCTGACTGTCTACAGAGTGTAACATTCTGACAACTGTTCAGAAGTACTAGAAAGGCTTCTCTGAGAAAGGATCTCTGAAGCCTTGATTTTGTGGGCCACCTCTGCCCCTTCAGTGATATCCACTATAATAGTTTACCTCTCTGCCTTGGAAAGCTCTTTCTTCAAACATATGGATGTAAATCCCCGTGGTTTATTAAACCAAATTCTCTTGCCACCCTTCTGGTTTTTGGAGACGGTCCAGTGAGGGGTGAATAATTTGATCCCTACGACAGATAACGATTTACCATCTCTCTTTTTAAGATAGTCTCTTTGGAACCAAAAAGGGTTGTTCCATCATAGGTGGCATTGAGGAAACACATCTTAAAATATTACACAAAGTCAGATAACTGCATCCAGGCATGCCTCCTTATATAAATGCCTGTGAGGGCTACTCTAGATACATCCGCTGTGGCATTGGAGATATGATGCATAGAGACACTTTATAAAGACTATAGGGTAGTCAGCTGAGAATCAAAAGATTTTCTTTGATCCACAAACAAGGTCCCTGAGAGAAATTTGGCAATCTCCTTGGTCAAATCCCTTTGGAAACATGTGACATGTGCCAAGTAATTAAGCAGTCTCACCAAAAATGCAGATGAGGCATAAACATGCTTCCCAAATTTGTCCAAAATACATGATACTCTGCTTAGTGGATGGATAGAGGAACTCTCTTCTGTAAGTTCCTTACTAGTGGCTGCAGCCACTACCATTGAATCTACCACAGGTCTTTTGCTCCAGTGAGGATGATCCTTGGAAGCAACATGGAATGTATTGTTTTCAGCTGAGACTGACTTCTTCCATTCCTACATAGAGCTCAGGTCTATTATCTCATCAGCCTGGGGGACTACTCAAGAAGTAGATGGCACAGAACCACAAGTCTCAAGGAAAACTGACTTTTCTGGAGAAGACGCTTGGGAAGACCAACCCCCTTTCTGTCTGAGAAGTTTTAGTATCTCTCCAAATGAGACATCCTTAAGGGGTATCTGGGGGAGCCTTCTTCTTCATCAAAGTCAGTGTCGGTGGTAGAGGATTCCTCAGGGGAACCCAAGTGCCTCCTTTTGCACTTGTACTTCCTGTGTACCTCTTCTTTGAGTTGTTCAGGGAAGGACTCAGGAGCTGACATAGTCTCTTCTAGGAGGACTGCCTCAATGCTTCTGGAAACTGGCTGTTCCAATAGGACAAGAAGAGTAGCCTGTGGACCATGGGAAATCCTATGGAGGTGGGTAGGATCTGATTCTGAGGGAGCAGTCTTCTCTCTGGGTTGAGACAGCACTCCCTCAAAAGTCTTGAATGTAAAGTTTGACAAGGATCAGGGAGCCTTGCTGCAGGAGCCAAAACTATTGAAGGTGGCTCAACCCTGGCCCTCACGCTGTCATATCTAGATGGCTCTAAATGACCTAACCTTGGATCCTAGAGGTTTTCTCACCATAAAATGGCAATGTTTAAGTCAACATTTTTTTTGCTACTACCCTCTTAATATTCATAATTTTCTGCTTCTGGCAGGCAAACTTGATCTGAGGTAGCTCGTTCTTTATACATGGATTATGAGTAAGGGGGATGAGTCTTAACATCAGATCTAAAGCTTAGAAATGGCCAAAGATGGATCCAATGTCAGATCTGAGACACAGATATACTATTATGGTGAGTTTATAGCTTTAATTTTATTTCTAGCTCTAGGTGATTACTCTGAAGAAGTCAGATATTC
The DNA here is from genome assembly GCF_019279795.1 of Protopterus annectens. NCBI lineage: Eukaryota > Metazoa > Chordata > Ceratodontiformes > Protopteridae > Protopterus > Protopterus annectens. The sequence goes on along the minus strand of NC_056726.1, from coordinate 128,211,513 downwards.
GGCCTGACGAAAAGCGCTTAAGTTATTCATTCAGTAAAGTATAGTTTTAACCTTCTTTGTGTCACTGGCTTACGGTTTTTGTGGTTTCCTTATTTCTAGCTCTGGGGAAATGAAGGTTCTGCCTGTCTGTAGGCAAATGATTGCTCACTGGTTGCCTTCTGTTATTGTTTTTTGCTACTCCAACCATGATAAATCCATTCCAAGCAAGGTTAAGGCACATCCCACCAGAGCCTTATCCTTTTTCATGGCATATTTGAAAGACGTGGACTCTAGAAGCATTCCACAGGAAGCAACCTGATCCTCTGCTCATAACTTTGCAAAGCACTACAAGATAGATTCTTTCTCAAGTTCCAGAGCAGGCTTTGTGAGGACCATTCTTCAGGGGCTCCTTTATCCTTATTCTTCCTCCTTTTAGGTAAGGTAAGCTTTAGGAATCTGCTCATATGTCACTGAGGCAGAATGAATGATGAACATAGTACAGTTACTAAGTCCTACTTACCTGAAACAGTGGATGTTTGAATTTCACACTGCCTCGGTGACAGCACCTACCACCATCTCCCTTATTTTGCATATAGTTCAATTGTATCCAACCTTGATGTGTTGCTGATGGGCTTTGGTTATTTGTACTGGTGTTTTATAGCTGCAAATTGGTTGGCTTCAGACAATTCTTGCTTCTGGTCCTTCTTGGTTTATACTTCTTAGCATTAAAAGCCTAAATAATTGACTTTCTGTGGCAGGGGTTAGGCTTCTCCTGATGGAAGGAGTTTAGTCAAGCCCTGTCACACAGAGTCAGAAGAGGGGATTTTGAGCTATGGAAAGTTGCCATTGTAGATGTTTGTGCAGGGAGGCAACCCATATGCCACTGACACAGTGTGAAATTCAAACATCTACTGTTACAGGTAATCAGGGATTAAGCAACTGTACTATATGGATACATATATGGATATATATGTATATATATAGCTATAGATATCTATATATCCATATCCATAGGTATATATTGGCTCTGTTCATTTGATCAATAGCTTCTTTTATTGAAAAAAAAGCAAACAAACTCTGGTTTATTTTATTTAAAACATTTCACAACACTACATTTTTTGAACCACCTTTAATTGAAAATGGTGTAATTGTATTGAAAATGATTTCTGGTGTGGTTCCGGAGGACAGGAGGTACAATGAAAATTAGTGCTGATCAGTATTTTTACCATGGTAATGCTCTCTGATATGTTGTGTCGCAGTCTCTAGATGTTTATATATGTGTTCCAGCAATGATTCAGTGTGTGAGGAGCATTTTTTTTCTCCATGGATGTGTGACTATGGAATTAGTATATTTATGTTAGGGGTGGGTGTTGGTGCAGCACGGCTTGACCCCTAAAAATATTTTGGTGGTATTTTTCATATAAATGAAATTTTTGTTGAAATTTGGTTCAATGAAATGTAGGGTTGACAAAATGTGATTTAGATGAAATGAGCCGCAGTTTTTTTTTCTTATCAATAAAGTGAGCTGACAATGAAATGTAACAGAATTTTATTTATATATATACACACACACACACACACACACACACACACACACACACACACACACACACACACACACACACACACACACACACGTTCTCCCTAGAATTAATAATGGGGCTGTTTCTGCTTGTGTTGATACCAACTGATAAGTGATATGGGTTTTTCAAGGTCTCTCCATCCCCTGCATCATCTGTTCCATTTACTGGATTTCTTCAAGTCAGGTTTCTATTGCAAGCCATTATTCAATAAATCCAAGTTTAAAATTTCCAGTTTGTGTTTTTACATAAATTAGCATCTCTAGTGGTACATCAGAACATAGATACAGACTTGAAGTTCTAAGGCTGTCCTTTTTATGTTTGGATTCTTCACTGCATTACAGAATGTGATCGGATGAAGGATAAGCAGACAGACTTATTAAGTTGCCTGAGAAATGCAGAGACTTTTATTTGAAAACAACACTGTATAAAAAGTGTCAGAATAATTCACATTCAGCTGTGGGAAGCAGGCAGGCTTTCCCACAGTGCCAGTCTTACAGATGTACAATAGTAAACTTTGTGACAAAACAATCACTACACATACAATCAGCACACAGGAGTGAGCAGAAAAGTGCAATTATCAAGCAAAACAGAATAGAGTGAATTTTCCTATATTATAGAGCCATTTATTTTGCCATTTTTGTCCCTGCTGCTTTATGATCAACTCCCTATTGAACAATCATCCAGTTCATTTCCCCATCACAGTGTGGGGATTGGCTGGGAGACGCCATCACTCAGGCAGCCATCAGGGTTGGTTCAGCTTTTCTCTGTTGCAGCCGGTCTGCTGCATGCATCCATCAAAGCTCCAGGGAGGAACTTGAAATTGGCTATCTTACTTCCAGAAGGGGCATTCCCACCAAGCAGCCCTATCATTACCCACAAAACATGCACAGTGGTTTCCCCAGTCTCCACCAGGGAATCACAGTGACTTAGTATGATCCTGAATGTCTACACCCCCCCCCCCCGCCAGGAAAGGCAATCAGGCCATATCTCTACATTCCTGTCTTTCCATGCCTGCTTCCTTCAATGCAGTAGCCTCTAGTAGAACCACAGTCACCTGAGACGCAGTCAAAATGCTTTCTTCTGTGCCACAGAACCAGGTATGTGAAAGCACTTTTTGCAGGGGGTTTTCTCCCCAATAACTCCAAGGCTGGGTCTGTGCCCAGACCCCTGCCACTTGCAAATGCTAACTCTAATATCTCTTCTGAGTTAGGGAGACCTTGGAGTTCTGTGAGATGCTATAGTGTCAGGTTTAATATATAAGAATACATGGTTGCACTTTAGTATGCAAACTTAACAGTGTCAAACATCTGAGGAATACATTTTTGTCTTGCATTATTGTTCATATTTCACATATACATAGAGAAAATATCCTAACATGCAGAATATGTTTAATGTCAGCAGAGGAAAATTATTTTTCCTTAGTGAAGTGGAGATATGAAGTAAAATGAAATGTAGTCTGAACTGTAATAACAACCACTGAGGTCATGACACTGGCATAAAGACATCAGAGCAAGGTTTTGTTTAGGTGTGTTTCAACCTGCAACCACACAATTAGACTTCAGCTGTCATGTTGTGTGTTTGTACATATCATGTAAGTGTACTATACTGCTAAAGAATAAAATTTGTCGCAACCAGGAAATTACTAGGCTCCCTTACTTATGATATTTACTCTGTGTATTTTTTCATATTATTGGAATATTCCAAACCTTGTAGCCATTGGCAGTTAGACTGAGCACTGGCATCCATGTGACCCTGTAAAGAATAAAACAAGTAACAAGTAGTAAGAAAATTGATCAATGGAAGACTGATGGAATATTAAAGTAGTTTTGTGAAGTAGTTGACTAATTCCTGTTTCAATCTGGTCCTTACGAGGGCTGAGATTCATGGAGTCAATTTTTCTAGACTATAGGAATGCACTAAGCAGTACAGGTATGTTATGCAGTATAGTGTTTATGGGGTGTGAGCATTGTTTGACAACCACCTACGACATAGCCCATGATGTACTGTGGTATAACAGAATGTGTGAAATACTACTAAAGTGTCATAAACTTGTAATGCAGAACTGCTGAGTTATGCCTAGAATAAATCTGCACTTCACAAGCAGTTCTTAACCATTTATCATTTTACAGCTGATGTGCAGACTAGCGAGATTCCTTGCATCCTCATACCTTGTACAGCAGGACAGAACCTGGCAATATGAAAGTCATACATCAAAACACGGCTGTAGTGAAGGGAAAAAAGTGCCTGCAGATTCAAATATCCTGCTCCTGCAATACCAGTAAACTAAGCAACATCTGGAAAGAACACACAGCAGAAGAGAGGCCATTTACCTTCTGGGGTGACAATGCTGGGCTGTCTGCTGTAACACTATGATGATTAGATGGCCTGTGTACTGTGCAACTCCTTAGATGAAGAATAATTTCCATCCTTGGTATAACATAGTGGAATTCTAATTTGCACTTGACTGTGTTATATTTTGCTGTACAGTACAAATCACTTTAAGACCATTGCACTAATCTGTGCTATGCATAGCTGTTGGAAAGTGACATTCATAAGCACATGGGATCATATGAGGGTACTAGGCTAATGGCTCTGTCTTTTTAAGACCAGCCATTCATGCCCTAATTTTTCCCATTCATCAGTGAGCTTGGTCTAGAATGGTTTTGCTATATACCTGTGCCTTAGGTCATCTACAAACTGCCCCTGTCCATAAGGGCCACAGGCGACAAGCCAGGGGTGAATTTGCAATTTCTCATTCATTAGTCCAAGCTGCATTTGAATAGGCTTAGGCAAGAGCTCTGTTTCACATGAATAGGGAGTCTGTTCCAGAGAAGAGCTAATCTCTGAGACACATACCTGTCCCTTCAACATATTTTGTTTATGTCACAGATGAGGTTTAGATCCTTAGATGGATAATTTTAGTGCTGTTTGCTTTGTGAATGTGTAGCAGATCCATCAGACATGAGCCAGAGAATGCCTTGTAGGTTAGGCATAGATCGACGCTCAGTAGTCTGTAGGAGAGTGAGTACAGGGACAGGGCTTTGAGGCAGTCCACAAAGGCATGTTATTTACACCCTGTATTCTTTTAGTGATGAAATTCTGTGGCCTCTCCAGCTGTTGTAAATGCCTGGTCAGGTACATGCCAAAGGGTGCATTGTACTCGATTATTGGTCTAATGAGGGCTGAGTACAGTGGGACTATGATCTTCTTAGATTTGGATGCCATTCCCTTACTTATAAGTTGTGCCACTTAGAAGGATTTTCTCACTGCCATGGACACATGGCAATCAAAGTTCAGGTTACTGTCAATCTGATTTTCCTAGTCCCTTACCACGGGGTCTACTGTTAGAGGATGGAGTGTTATCAATGTTGTAATTTGCAGGGATGGTCATCTTCCCAAAGATGTTAGAAGTAGTAAATAAAAGGGAACGTAATGTATATAAACCTATTGCACAGTTCAGGGCCGATGTTAGCATTTTGGGGGCCCCCAGCAAAACATCAAGTTGGGGGCCCCTAGGCACCCCTAGTCTATGTATCACCCTGTCATTGTACCTCATAAGCACCTTTTAGTTCATGCTGCAAACTTTTATGTGTAGTAAGTACAGACTGACCTATAGCTACGATGTTCTTACAGTACAACAGGCCTATTTACCACACTATGTTCACCCATCTCACAGAGGGACATTCACAGTTATTGGCATTTAGTTGCAACACTGATACATTACAACAATTCTATGTGCAGGTCTGGACTTAGAGGAAATGTCACCCTGGGCCTACTGTTTCAGCCCCCCCCCACACACACACACCCACACTCTCCAGTCCTCCCCTCTGTTTCCTCCCATCTTCGGCACCCTATACCATGCACATTACTCTTTACCCCTTTTCTCACATTTTGTCTTACTCTTCAGCCTTTTCAAGAAGCCATACATGTCTATATGCTCTGAAGTGCATTTAAAAGTGTTTTTTTTTTTTTTTCTTTTACACGGCTCTTTCATCCAATAATGGCTTGAAAAGAAATTAAGATTAAGGAAAGAAATTCACTGTTGCTGTTCAGCTTTAGATTTTTCTGCATCCTTTCAACAGACCTTTCCTGACCAAGACAGCACAGTAATAACCATTTAGGAACTAACTCAAATAAGCCAGGGCCCAAGAAGCCATAGGGTTATAGATGTTCTGGGGTATATTTTAGAGCATTTTCCCAACCTTTTAATCCAATGGTGTCCTAAACAAACACCACGAGTAAGATAAGAATTTCAGTCTTATTTTTTTTTCTTTCAAGAAAGATATACGTGGTGGCTAAGGCTCAATTTTCAAAGATGACAAAATAGTAACTCACGATAAACTAGCAAGCCAGTTGTTGTCTGGATACATAAGTCCTGAGAATGCTGCCTGCCTTCCTAATCCCCACAAAAAGACAGGCACTGCCTATGCATGCCTCTAGTGTTAGACTGGGATGAAAGCAGAAGTATTTCAAGTGACTGAAGACATACATATACATAGCATGCCTCCTCATCCTCAACCCTAACCGACAATGGCAGCTATCTGTAAACATGCTCGATTTGAAAGTGAAAAAATAATGATTACAATAATTTATTCTACCTTGTTGCTCCTACACAGCATGCTGCCCCTGCACAAGTTATAGTAACCTTCTTTGTACACTTCTGAGGTCTGTGAGAAAAGTGAAAGAAACAATGATGACACTGTCCTCAGCCCAAACACAAACTATAATGACCTCATGTGTACACCTCTATGGTTTGAATGTGATGAAAATTAAAGTAGTAATAACCTTACAATTCCCCCATATAGCCTACAGCAGCTTTCTGTACACAGCTTTTGTGGGGCTCCCACACCATCAAGGATGCATAAGGGAGCCCCCTTTATCAATTTTTACAGTCAGGGGAGTGGGGCCCTGGACTCCTTGAAGATCGAAGTGTCTGAATGTTCTGTGATGTATCTTATGCATTACTTTTGAAATACAATTATTTATTAGCTACATTTTTTACTGATACCCAGAAGAATAATGTGTGTCCTGGCATTACTGAGTGTATGCAGAGATGAAGATCAGTGATAATTTTTACAAATATACATGCAAGCCATAGCAATAATAATTTTGTACTTATTTCTGCAAATAACAATGCATTGTGCAACACTAGTACTGTCACACCAGATCAATGAATGTTGTTTAGCAGTTGCCAAAGAGCAGCAGGGGTAAATCACTTTTATTTACCGGATTGAGGAGGAATGCATACCTGTCACTGTCTCTGATTTCACAGACCTTCACTGATTTTGCTCTGTTCTTCATCAAGTTTGATGTGCCGATAAATCATTTAGGATTACAGACAGTCAATAAATCCAGATATCAGAGTATTATGCTTCCTATTGTCTAAAAAAATGCATGTTAATAAAATAAAATAAATAAATAAAATAAAAATGTTGATGCATACGGTGCTATTCTATTCTTTTTCAGTGAATTAGAGTAATATTTAAAGCATGTTCCTAATCTGACCCTTTATTTTGCTATTATTTTTGGTATTGTGCTAAATTCTTCAGCAAAGAAGTTTATCTGGTGTTCTACCAGTATTTTTAAAAATCCCTGAAGATCAAAAGCCTCAGCTCTTCTTAAAATCCAAGGTTTACATTGAAATCAGTCTCTCTGGGCTGTTGATCTCTCTAGTGCTTACCACCTTTATCTTAACAATGTCATAACACTGCCCTGTAGTTAAAGAGCATAATCAGGAAATTAATACATTTTCCCCTCATTTTCCCCAAACAGCAGTAAATTTTTGAAGTCCCCACACAGTCAAGGATGATTAAGGCCCCCCATTGTAACCACAGTTATTGCAGCTACCTAACGTTGACTTGTGTTGTCAGTTTTAATGGAGAGAATGTCCACCAGCAGTGTTTAAGTCAAGGGCACTGTTTCAGTGGTACAATATTTAATGGAATTGTGAAGCCTATTACTTGATAAAATGCTGTCACTATAACCAGCGATATCTTTGAATTTTAAAGGTAATATAAAAAGAGTTATTACCCACCTGGTCTATTAAATATATGAGATTGATTTACTAGCTTTTGTTAGTTTTTACATACATGTTACAAAATAACAAGATAAGATAACTTGCTGTGGTTGGGGGCCCCCTAGGAACAGGGGGCCCCCAGTGACCGCAAGGTTTGCTGGTGCCTAAAGCTGGCTATGGTACAGTTAAAGAGTGAGATTTCTAATAATTATATGCAGTTGGTACAGGCAACACCTACTGAATATCCTGTTTCTAGGGGTGATGATTTTTATCATATGAGATCAGAAAAAAATGCTTTTATTTTTGTATTTAGCTGTGATAGTTATGTGATTAAGAAAATAGTTGAAAAGAACTGGGTAATATTAAAAGAAGATCATAATATAGGACAAAAGGTAGGGAATAGACCTATTTCATGTACAAGAGGGGTTATAATTTGAAAAACATTTTTGAAAATTTAAATGTTCAAAAATTGAAAAGGACAAATAGTAAGGGTAGAATGGTAAAGTGTGGACATTGCTCTATTTGTGCATTTATTTTGGAGGGATTGGAATTTGTTATAAATAACTTACAGTTGTGTATATATGAAAGGAATGATTGCTTCATAAAGGGAGTAATTTATGTGGCTTGTTGTGACACCTGTTCCATGTTTTACATTGAAAACCCAGTGAAAATTTAGGGACAGGGTATTAGAACATAATGGTGATATTAGAAACAAGCGTGATACTAATGCTTTGGTTTGACATTTGAAAGATTTTTCTGATCATATGTTTAAATATTTTGTTGTTGAAAAAGTTCATGAAAAGGAGTGGGGTGGTCCTTGGCCACTTTTATTAGAAAATCGAGAGTTGTATTGGCAAGTGTTTCTAGTCCTCTTTTGAAACTAAAATCATTGATTAGGCAGTAAAATGTTTTGGAATTTATTGCATATATGGGTTGGTATTTTAAATGGATGGTTTTATTGTAAAAATCAAATAAGTATGTTATAGAATTTATGAATGAATTTGATGTTGTTTTTGATTGGTTAAGATTAGGGGTGGCGGTGATGTAATCATTCTGTGTATTTAAAAGTGGAATGAATGTTTTAGATTGTTTTTTGTAGAAGTTTTTTAATAAAAAATGAAAGCGCTCAAAGTTATGTCTCCTTAGTTTCTATAAGATTATTTTTTGGATAACCATCAGCTTACAGCAAACATGTTTATCGTGGACAGGATAAAATACAGTGGGTAGTCTTGCGGCCCACAACAGTGGTTTGTTTCCACTGTCTTGTAGTTTTTCGTTCAATTAGTGTTGTTCAAATTCTTAAAGCCTTCATAGCTGAACCTTAGAAATTTAATCCAAATTGTCCATTTGTCTATCATGGCCTTCCTAACCTTTGTATCTGGAAAAGAGAGCTCCAGCTGCAAAAGATCATCTGTCAAGGACACAAAATATCGGAATGTGGGCAGAATGGCAGTCTTCCACTGCTTGAACACTTTGCTATAAGTAAAATTAAGTTCATAAACCTAAAGTGTGGTGTACCAACTTTAAAGATTCTTAAAGATCACAGTAAAAAACTCTTCCTTTGAGATCCTGACCTGAGCTGGCTAGATTGAATGACATATACTCTGCAGGAGGTTTCTATAATTCTCCATATTAGGACAATCCCAAAAAAGGTGAAGCCAGTCTCCAAGCACTCTCTCATTACATGTCCACCAGGGCAGATCCATGCTGGACAATATGCAACTTAATTTCATAGCAGTGTAAAAATATTTTAATTGGTATTGCCAGCCAAAAAAATATATATTTGCATGATCTGCTAGAATATCTAGGGATTGATATCCTATCCAAGTCAGGCATATTAATCTGTGTGTTTAACAGTCTGTCTCAGAAAAGCCTATATTCATCTGTGATAACCTCTCTAGGAGTTTTTAGAATCTTGTAAAGCTGTCCAACATCTCCCTTCATGTTACAAAAGGGGTTGTAGAGTCTGTGATACACTTGACCCGTCTGGGTCTTGCTGCCTGTTGTATTGAGTATAACTCATTTGAATGTAGCTTATCAATTAACTTATGATAAAATTCTGCTTTTTCTTGAAAGACTGTGACTTTAGCCACAATAGCCTTCCAACCCAGTGGGAGTCTCATTGATAATAGCTGCTCCCAACACTAAAGTCCTGGAGAGAGTTGTAGTTCCTATTTGATGGTTGTTGTCCAATGTCTCCAATTGTATATAGAGGTCATCTTAAACACCTTTGTAACTGACCTGAGTAAGGTCACTGATATCTTAGATATGGTGCCTGTTTGAGAAACTTTACTTTGCAGCTGTTAAAAGAAGTCCATACTGCCTTCTGAGAGGGCCATGAACAAACTACACCAATGCACACTTTTATCAGGATTAATCAAGTCTCCAGGAACTTTTAATCTAGCTGTATGAGAATAAGTCTCCAGGTGTTGTAATTCTAGTCCCACTCCCCAAGTAGGAAGTGTCAGATGATGCCAACAAATCATAGGCCTTTCTCCAGCCCAAAGAAAATCCCTCAAAGAAGATTTCAAGGCACTCCAAAAGTGAAGAGGTGGGAATAGTGAGATGGCTTGAGAAGCATAAAGAATGACAGGGAGTACATATCAGGTTACTTTCTGAGTCATATCCATGTAAAATCTCCTCAAACTCTGACAATAACATTTATCCTTTTGCAGTACCTCTTCATATGTAGAGGCCAGGGAAGAATTTAAAGGGGTCCTGACTGGATTTCTAAATACGTAATTGATTTGTCATTTGTCAAAAAGGAAAAAATTGTTGAAGCTGTGGGACATGAATTGAGTTTAATCACATTGATTTCATTAGGATTTATCTTGTATTCCAAAAAAGACCCAACATTTAGAAGTTCTTGAAATAGCAAAGGAAGGTTAGCCTCAGGATTACATAGGCAGACTGATAAATCATCTGCATATTAAGAAAGCTTATATGCTCCCCATGTTTAAAACTCACCAGGTCAAAGAACCTAATCTTTGTTATCAGTACCTCCAGATAAATGGCAAAAAGGAAGAGAGAGAGAGATAGCATCCTTGTCTTGTGTCTCTTCTTATTGAATTGGATCCAGAACTGCAGTTGTCAACTGTAGAATAGAGCGTTTGTATGTAACTTTAAGAAGCATTTCCAGATGTAGGCACGTGCATAAAAATAGTGAGCACGTGCAGGCAGCAGTGCCATTTTGAGAGAACAGCCAGATTGTTAATATGTATGAGTGTAGTAGTCAGTCTGTTTATAAGTTTAAGTCTAAGTTACTAAGCCTCATTCCTGATGTATTTATGTATAAAAAAGCTGCTGGAACTGAACCCACAGCTGTTTGTTTTATCCTGACTGGATGAGTGACATGGTGTCAGAATCAGGATTGAAAGTGCAACATCTTCAAGCCATGAGGTGCAGAGTTGACGGTGAAGATATATTGGCCAGATTGGGTGATACAATGCTCAAACAATCAAAAAGGGCCAGAAATGAACTTCAGGTGACCAAAACTTACACAAATGATTTATTTTGCAAAGAAAATGAAACGGAGCATTTGTAAGGCACAAAATGCATTATTAATCCAACTAGTAACACAAAACGCATCATTAATCAAAAGAAAGGCACAAAACACATTATTAATTAAATGAAGTGCTCAAAAAACACGATATTTGATAAAACTATCAGAAATATTTATATGGGGCTCAGAATTAACTTTGGTTTGCATAACGAGCATTTTTAAAGTAAAACGAGCACAAGAGAAGAATAATGAGCATAAGAGGTTAAATGCGCATAACAAGTACAATAAAAGGGCAAAATGAGCTGAAAGAGCAAGGCGACTGTATGTGTTTTACTAAAAGACCGTGTTTTGGGCATAAGCTACTAATTTGCATTGACCGAAGCCATTCAAAGCATAACTAGAGTTGTTCAAAGTGTCTCAAAGTGTGATGTATTTGCAAAGTATGTGCTTTATTACGGTGCAATTATTTCAAAAAGTTTGCTGTGTGTAAAGTACAGTTATTTTGCAAAGTGCAGTCAAAGTACAGCCATTTCAAAAAGTTTCTTGTGCTGTGTACATTTATTTGCAGAGTACCGCCATTTCAAAGTGTTTCTTACACTGTACAGTTATTTCGCAAAGTGCAGCCATTTTGAAAAGTTCCTGTGCTGTATACAGTTTATTTACAAAGTGAATTCATTTTGAAGTGTTTCTTACTCTGAGCTTTTTCTGCTGTGTACAGTTTATTTGCAAAGTGCAGTAATTTCAAAGTGTTTCTTACACTGATAAGGAGTGATTTCACAAAGTACAGTGATTTTAAACTGTTCTTGAGCTATGGAGACTTATTTGGCAAAGTGCAGTTATTTCAAAGAATCTGCTGTACTTTTGGGCAAAATTGCAAGTTCTGGCATATATGTGTGTGTCTATGTTTGTATATAATTTCAAGTACCTTCACTACTGTGTGTTGATATGGCAGAAGCATTTCGCAGACCCAGTCCACTTGTGTTTGATCATAATATTACAGAGAATTTGAGAGTATTTGAGCAGGAATACATTTTCATACAAGCAGCTTTTTCTGAAAAAGATGCACGTATGAGGGCATTCATTTTGCTTAACTTAGTTGCGTCAGAGGCCATTGAAAAAGAGTGTTCATTTATGTATGCACCTTCAGTATATGCAGGAGAAGTAGAAAACTGCTATATTGTTGTACCAGCTGAATCAAGAGAGGAACCTGAGTGCTTGAAACATAAATTTAGAGAAATGTGCAACCCCCAGACAAATGTTACATTAGAGAGGCACCTATTTCATACAAGAGACCAAAAGCCAGGTGAAACTTTTGCAGCTTATATCACTGACTTGAGAAATAAGGCTAAAACATGCAAATGTGGTAATTTGAAATCTGAGTTAATAAAGGAGAGGCTTGTGTGTGGTGTTAATGCTGCAGTGAGAAAGATTTTGCTTTGTGACAGTGATTTAACATTGAGCAGAGCTATAGAGATTTGTCAAATCCATGAGATCACAGAAAGGCACACAAGTGTGCTTACAAGTGATAAGAGCTTAGTTTCAGCAGCCTCTAAAGCAAGCATAGACAGCATATAGCATGTGGTAAGCAGATGCAGGCCTAAACACATGGCAACTGCAACCCCTGTGGAATTCCCAGAGAGGACCCGTAACTTTCTAGCAGGTTTCAAGCCTAACTCAGCAAAATGTACATGTTCAGTGTGGTATAAGGGTGAGTCAGCAAAACCCAAGTCAAGTCTTATTGCTAACTGTCATAATTGTGGTACCAATCATGAGTCTAAAAGAGAGAAGTGCTTAGCATTTGGTTAGCAATGCCACAAGTGTAAAAAATGGAACCACTTTCAAAAGTTTTGTAAATCAATCAAGCCTCATTCAGTTATTAAGAAAGGTCACTCAAAAAAGCAAGTTGATCATTTGGAAAGCGCAATCCTACTTTCTATGTAGATGGTGTATCAGTGTTTGGTGAAAAGGTTAATGCAGTAGATTTGTTGACAAAGAATGAAATATTTTGCACTGTCCTGATTAATGGTAAACCTATGGAGCTTAAAGTAGACACTGGTTCAAATTGTAATGTTATGTCAGCAGAAGCATTTGCTAGAGTGAGAGCTGGTGAGAATTTGGCTAATTGTGTGAAGCTTGCTGCTTATGGGGGTGAAGAGATTCAAACTGAAGGCTGAGTAGTCCTTTCATCCTACTCAGCTGGGAACAGTTGCAGCTTGCAATTTTATGTAGTCAGAAGACCTGTGCAGTCATTATTAGGTCTCAGAGACAATCTGAGAATGAAACTGCTTTGTTTTGCCAAAGACATACATCATGTAAGCGCATGTCCCAGTTCCAGCTTCAATGATGCTTCAGAGTATGCTGATGTTTTCGATGACAAGCTAGGCAAACTTCCAGTTGTGTACTCCATGAAAGTAGACCCAGAGGTTAGTTCAGTGGTCAGACCTGTGAGGAGAGTTCCAATAGCTAAGCAGTACAAAGTCAAGGTCCAGTTAGACAAAATGGTGCAGCAAGGTGCGATTTGTCCAGTTACAGAACCAACTGAGTGGGTGTCTTCCATGGTAGCTGCTCATAAGAAAAGTTTAGATGAAATCAGAATATGCATTGACTCAAGAGACTGGAACAAGGCATTAAAGAGAGCTCATCATCCTATGTGTACAGTTGAGGAGGTCACTGCCCTCATGCCAAATGCCACTGTTTTTGCTGTCTTAGATGCAAAGAGTTCATTCTGGAAGTAATGCTTGATCGTAAATATTCATTACTGACTACATTCCGCACACCATTTAGTAGATACAGATTCCTCAGGATGCCTTTCAGGATCACAGGATCATAGGATCATAGGAAGTTACTAGACTATTGGCCCTGAGGCCCTTACAAGCCTAGCCAAGAATTTAGCCCATGTTGCGACAGATCAGCACCTGATGCCCCTATCTAGCAGTGACACAGCTGGAATCCCAGGGGTGTATTTTCTATTCCCCATCCAATTATCCAGGTTGCACTTAAAAAGTGTTAATGAGGTACTCTGCTTGATGTGGAGTGGGAGTCTATTTCACAGAAGGGGGAGTCTCTGGGACACAAATCTGTCCCATCAACAAGTCTTATTGATGTCACAGACCAGGTTGAGATTGTGTGTGTGGGTTACTCGAGTAGACCTAAACTTGTGGATATGCAGCAGTTCCACCAAGGTGGGGTCTGAGATTACCTTGTATGCCGGACAGAGGTCACCTCTGAGGAGTCTGTAGAAGACTGAATAGAGAGACAGTGCCTTTAGCCTATCTGTGTAGGGTAGATATTTGAGGCACTGGATTCTCCTGGTGAGGAACATCTGTGGTCTCTCCAGCTGCTGCATGTGCTTTGTGAGGTACATGCTGAAAGGGGCACTGTACTCAGTAATGGATCTTATAAGGGAAGAATACAGGGATGTTATGACCACCTTGTCCCTGGATGAGATACCCTTACTAATGAGGTCGGTCATGTAGAAAGCTTTCTGTACAATAGAGGCAATACGGTGGTCAAAAGTCAATTTGCTATCAACCTGGGTGCCCAAGTCCCTCATGACTGATTGTGTGCTTAGGACCTTGTTATTAATGTATAATTTGTGGGGATGTCACTCTCCCCAGAGGAGATGATGATGAATTTTTTGGCATTCAGTTTGAGGCAATGTTTCTAGCACCAGTCATATGTTTTGGTGAGACCTCTTGGAGGATGTCCACATTACTAAGGGAACTGATGACAGCACCCAGGTTGCAGTCATCTACAAACTTGGTCAGCCATAGCCTACTGGTTTTGGCCTGCACCTCAGAAAAGAATATCCCAAACAACAAGGGCCCCAAGACTGATCCCTGGAGTACACCACTCATTACAGGTTGACTGTTTGAGGTGACTTCCCCTATTTTGACTAGGTGGGTTCTATCAATGAGCCAGTTTGCTACCCATCTGGTAACCTATGGATTGACACCTAGTTGAGAGAATTTATCTATTATACCCGAGTGGGGAATAGTATCGAAGGCTTTAGCCAAGTCAAGGTAGGTGGTCTTCTCATCTTTGGCTTTGGTGACTGTTTCAAAGAAGTCGACCAAATTTAGCAGGCATGACCTCCCCTTGACGAAACCAAACTGTGTGGGAGCAAGTGTTTGGGGTTGCCAATGTCTTTGCTAATGAGGTCCATGATAATCTGCTCCATGGCCTTGCAGATCAGGCTAGTTAGGCTGATGGGTCTATAATATCCTGGATCGGTGGACGCTCCACCTTTGTGCAAAGGGATGACAGTGGTTGTCTTCCACTTGGCTGGGATGAAGCCAGTACTTAGGCTTTGGTTGAATACGGTGCCTAATGGTGCTGCAAGTTCCTGTCTGAGTTCATGAAGGATGCAACTTGAGATGTTATCTGTTCCCATGGAGACTGTATTTTTTGCCTTTGAGAAGGCAGTGATGACTTGCTCCCTAGAGATAAGGGGAGGGGGGCAGGTGCTGGGGATGCCCTGATCTACTGATGGGGGAGAGGGGTGAAGTTTTCACTAAACCTGTCTTCCAGCAGGTTGGCTATATATATGGCATTTGTGTATGTGGTGCCATTGACCACCAGTTCTGAGCATATCTGGGTGCTTCCCTTGAGTTTACGGACATATACGAAGAAAGACTTGTGATTGTCTTTAGTAGATGTGGCCAGTTTGTACTCAAAGTTTGCTTTGGAAGATTTTACTAGTGCTCATATTTGCTTGTTCAGACTAAGGAGAGATTGCTTCCAATTAGGCACCTGCTCCTTCTTGGTCCTGGACAGCAGTTTTTTTTTCCTTTTATTATAGAGTTTATTTGTTGCAGATGTCCACCTGACAGGTTTACTCTTCCTTGAGGAGGATGATTTTGTCCTTTTTGGTATTCCTGATTCCATGCAGCTATGTAAGTGCTCGTATAGTACGTTGGTGTAGGTTTGGGCATATGTGCCAGTTCCTATGGAGGGGGAGGGAGCCGTGAAGCTGTTTATACCTTCTCTCAGGATGTTGTAATTAACTTTTGAGAAGTTTTTTTAGTATGACCCTATCTAGGGGGTAGTCGGGGATATGGGTACTTCAAAAGTGACCCCTTTGTGATTAGATCTTACCAGGGAGGATGACACTGTAGGGATACTGCAGTGGTTACCCATGTTGGTTAACACCAAGTCCAAGATATTTTCACCTTTTGTGGGGGTGTCAACCAGCTGGTCCAAAGCATTTGCATTGACAAAATCAAGGACTCTCTGGGCATTTGTGTTTTTTTGCATGAGTAGTTCTTCCACTCTATGGTTGGATAGTTAAAATCACCCAGGATCAGGGTAAAGGGAAAAATCTTGGTAGATTTGAAGAGGTCCAGATAGGTGGAGTGGGCATCTTGAGTCAAAGTTAAGGGCATGTAGCTAACTATGATTTCAATAGGGGTTCTGTCAATGGTTAACTGTACCTAGAGTGTCTCCTGTGCATCATACTGTTTAACCAGCCTGGAGGTGTGTGTGTTTGTCTTTTATATATATTGCAACTTCACCTCCTTTTATTTTGCTACCCATGGTATGGGGTCTGAATGTATGATAAGATGAGTAACCTGGTATGGCTGGGGTGCTCTCCGCAGCTTTGAACCAGGTTTCTGTGACTGCACAAATGTCAGCATCTTCCAGGGTTATGAATTCTTGCAATGATTGCAGTTTCATGTTTAGAATCCTAGCATTTAGCAGCATGACCTTTAATTTGCATTTTGATGAAATTTTCATGTTGGTAGTTTTGACCCCATGGCTTTGTCTAAAAAAGGCACTATGGGGATGACAAGAGCGTTTTCAGAAGCCTGAAGCCCAAGGGATACAGATGCAGGCCATCTCTGGCAAAGCATCATGATTTGTCAATCATGTCTTCCCAGGCTGTCAGGTACTGGATGCCTTTGGAATGACACCAGAAACTAACCCAATTGTTAAAGTCAATCATCAGCCTGGGAAGACATGACTGACAAACCACGATGAATAAATTCTGTCACTGAAGTCTTTCAGCGTGCAATGGAACAAATTTTTTCAGGCTATCAGTGTGCTATAATAGTTGATGATTTACTGGTTGGAGGTAATGGTGAAGCAGAGCATGACAGAAATCTCAGGAAATTTCTGGACAGAGCATGTGAAGTGAACTTAAAGCTCAGCCCTCTGAAATGTAAATTTAGACTAGCAGAAGTTACTTATGTAGGTCATTTATTTACCAGTACAGGCTTATGAACACTCTTCTAAACAAGCAGAAATTCTTGACATGCCAGCCCCAGACAATGTCCAAGTCCTACAGCATTTCCTTGGCATGGTTAACTATTTGGGCAAATTTATCCCTGACTTTAGTTAGTTATCAGAGCCTTTAAGAGAGCTGTCATGCAAAAATGTTGCCTGGTCATAGTTAGAACAACACCAGAGAGCATTTGATAACCTCAAACGCAAATTGCCAGCCCGTCTACATTGAGATAGTATGATCCACAAACCAGTAGTTCTTTCCTGTGATGCTTCAAAGTTCTGTTCTGGTGCAGTTATTCTTCAGGAGGGCAGACCTGTTGCCTATGCATCTAGAACTCTTACTCAAGCTGAGATGCAGTATGTTCAAATTGAGAAGGAACTTTTGGCAATTGTGTTCGTATGTTCGAAGTTCCATGATTATATTTATGGCCGAGCTATCCAAGTTGAAACTGATTATCAGCCTCTAGTTACTATTTTAAAGAAGCCTATGCATACCCCTCCAGCAAGACTACAAAGAATGATGCTCAGGTTACAAAAGTATAATTTCAAAATGGTCTATACAAAAGGCAAACTTCTTTATTTGGCTGATACCTTACCCTGATTGCCCAGAAATACCACTGAGCAGCTTGATGCTGAGAATTTTGACTATGATGTCATGGAAGTGCATAATTTTTCTACCATGAGACTTGATAGGCTAAGAGATCATACAAAGACTGATCCAATGTGGCAGAAAATTGGCCACTTCATCAATGTTGGATGGCCTTCAAGCAATCTTGTGTACCATCAGAAGTATAGCCTTATTTTCCATACAGAGATGAGATGCTGATGGAAGATGGTATCATTTTCAAAGGTCCAAAAGTTATTGTTCCTACTTCCTTACAACATGAATACATTTAGATTTTGCATTGTGGCCACCCAGGTTCTGATTCTACCAAAAGAAGGGTGAGAGAACTAGTATTTTGGCCTTCTCTATCAAAGGACATTGATAAAGTGCTTTCTTCTTATTCAGTATGCAATAGTACTAAACTGCATTTGCAAAAAGAGCCACTTCAGCTAAGCTAGATTCCTGAACTACCTTAGGGAACAGCAGCCGCTGATATATTTAAGTGGTACAATCAGCATTACTTAGTGTTGGTAGACTCTTATTCAAACTAGTTTGAAATTGATTTGCTACCGAACCTAACATCCAGTGCTGTTATTACTAAGGTGAAACATCATTTCTCAGTCCATGGTAGTCCACATAAAGTTATTTCTGACAACGGTACCCAGTTTATCAGTCAATTGTTTCAGAAATTTGCAAAAGATTGGGACTTTATCCATGTTACTAGTATTCCTGAATACTCACAGTCAAACGGCCTAGCTGAACATGCAGTACAGAGTGCAAGGCAATTACTAGAGAGGTCAAAGCATGACAATACCGATATCTTCCGGAATTTACTTAATCTCAGAAATATACTCCATGACAATCTCCTTGGCTCGCCTGCTCAGTAATATCTATCTAGGCAAACCAGAACAACCTTGGTTATCAGTTCTACTTTGTTGGTTGTAATGCTAAAAGCAACAGAGCAATCAAAGCACAACTCTTTAAGAAGCATTCCTTTAATAAGTCCAGCTATGATAAAATGAGCAGATTCCTTCGTTCTTTGAAAGAAGACAGACAGTGAGGATGCAAATGGCAAATGGTTTTGCTTAAATTGGTCAAGTGAGAGGCATATGTGCCTAGCTGAGATCCTATTTATTGGAATCTGAGGGTACAGAATACAGGAGAAACCACAGGCATCTTCTTCCTGTATCAGAAACAATATCGCAGCATTGTACCTGTGTTACAGACTCTAGATCTCAGAGCAACCCTGACAGTGTTCATACCGAAGAACATGTCTCAGTATCCATTCTCTTTATTCATGATGTCCCAGATGTCTCCAAAGTTGAACATTCCTTGAAGACAGTCCTGGTTGCTAGATCCAAATCTAATTTTTATGTTATATGATCAGGTCTATTTCTAGACTTAGTGTAAAATATGGATCAACCTGGGCATGATTGTTTTATATGTGTCTAATTTTGTATGATTGCATGTCAAAGAATTAGTTCTGTATAATTGGATGTCATTGAATACTGTCATTTGTTATATGATTTATTTCTCAAAGAGGGAGGATGGAGAACAGAGCACGTATATGTAACTTTAAGAAGCATTTCCAGATGTAGGCACATGCATATAAATAGTGAGCATGTGCAGGCAGCAGTGCCATTTTGAGAGAACAGCCAGTGTTAATATCCATGAGTGTAGTAGTCAGTCTGTTTATAAGTTTGTTTAAGTTTAAGTTACTAAGCCTCATTCCTGATGTGTTTGTGTGTAATAAAGCTACTTGAATCAAGCCCACAACTTTTCATCTGTTTTATCCTGAACGGATAAGTGACATCAACGTAGCCCTCACAAATGCCCCTAGTAGAAGTTGCACAGTGTTGATATTAAAGCTTTTGGAAACTTTAAGGCCCCTAACAGCTTCCTCAGATATGACCAGTGCACTCTGTTGAATGCATTCTGTGCATCAAGACTGGCTATAACTATAGTCTTAATGTGTTTATTGCTTTTTCTACCAAAAGGGTGGTTGTAATTAAACTATCAAAGGTGGTTCTGTTATGAAGCAAACCTGTTTGGTTTAACTGGACAATCGTTGGGATCAGTTTAGATGTAATGTTTGAAAGTATCACCATAAACAACTTATCACCATGGTTTAAAATTGAAATAGGTCTGTATGAAAATGGAAGAGAGGGATCTTTTACCGGTTTGGAAATCACCACTATGACTGCTTCAGACCATGAGGTAGGAAGTATATGGCCATTCCTCAAGATGATCTTGCAGAGTTGGATAAATATACACATAAAATGATCCTCATCTAACTTATATAGTTCCTGCAGGGGTCTATCTGCACCCTGTGCCTTTCCTGTGGTCAACTTTGCTAGTGCAACCACTACCTCTTGATGAGTAATAAAGGCAACCAATGCACTGGACTCCTCCTAAGCCAAGCACAGAAGGTCCATGAAGGGCAGATGCTCCCTGATTATTTCTGGGAGGCCACTTTCTGAAGAATACTCTGAATACAGTGCAGATTAAAAATGCACAAAGATATCACTAATTATTTCTTTTGAGGATATACATATTTTAGTATCTTGTGGGTCTCTGATTTGCATAACCTGTCTATCCACTATCTGTGTCCTTTACTTTAAGGCCAGATATTTTGAATTAGCGCATAGTAGGTCAAAGCCCCTCAGTTAAAGGGCCTCATGAGCATGGCTTTGTTTAAAAGAAAGAAATCAGTTTGGTTCCTCAGTTCTTTAAACTTATTATAGGTTTCAATTTCACTCTCAGAAAGTTTGAGTTGTAAAATGTTCCTTTTGCAACTTTGGTAGTGTAACGTTAAATCTTTTTTTCTGTCTGTCAGCATGCTGTTTCAAAAAGTTGGCTAACAGAGATTTAAAAGCTTCTCACATAGTAGTTGTATCTTCCCCAAGAGCTGTGCCATAGATGCCTCCTCTTGAAACATCTTCATTATGGCCTGTCTTATTCCTCCTCCCCTACATAATGATATGTCCAGTCTTCAAATCTTACTATTTCTAATTTCAGATATCTGGAACTTTAACTATCAATGAAGCTTGAACTGAAATACAAATGGGGAAAACCTTCAAAGACCTAAGTATATATCCATGTTCTCAAGTGAGCAGCACCTTATCAATCCTAGAAAATGCCTTGGCTGTGGAACAGTAATAGCTTAAGTGCAATGCAGCAAACTCAATATGTTATGCATGTCCACCCTATCAAACATCAACATATACCCTTTAAACAGTTTCTGTAATTGAAACTGATACATTTTTTATGACTCTCCAAATGTTATTTGGCTCATTAACTAAGTTCTTGTCTCTTGCCCAGATTGCCACGACTCACTGCAGTGACATCCATTTTCTAACTAAATATGCCAATTCCCTTGCTGGAGACCCTGGGGGCATGTAAACATTGATCAGGGAAAAAAATCCATGCCTGCAAGGAAAGAGAATGGATTTAGTGACCACCTAACTGGAGTATTTAAGCTCTCTGAAGATCTGGAAGAACTCGATTCAGTGCTGGCATTCTCACAACATATTCTGCTGTCAAATATATCTTTGAGCTATCTGGCAGCACTATTTTAAGCAGGCAGTATATAACAGCCACTCTGGGGACAAAGTGTCATTTCTGTCTTGTCTCTGCCGAGTAGTCTTACTCAACAAATACTCTTATTCTGGACAGTGAGAATCTTCCCTGACTGCCAAAGTCAACTCAACACTTTTTATTTTATTGCAAAGCTAAGGAGTCTCACTAGAACTGGACAGACCATGGAGTCCATTACACTCTGAGAAATTGGCATCCCGTGTCTCATTCAGTGATCAGGTATTATAATTGCATTCCTGTCCAATATGCTAATAGGGATGCTATGCTGCTGATGCATTCATGACTCTCTAATTTTTCAGACAATTTAACTAGTGTAAGGTTTTTTCTCCTGCTCCTTTCTTTTAAGTCAATGGTCTCTGCCACTAAAAAGGTCTCACTTACCCCTCCCTCTCCTGGTTTCACAGTTATTTATACAGTCATCAGCAGGCTACTAAATGGCAACAAAATCTTTCAGCATTTCAACCAATCACTGTTGGTCTTCCCCGAGGGTCACTACTCAGCCCCCTTCTATTTATTACTTTGTAACTATGTACATTACCTTCTATTTATTGTTTTCATAAATGAAATTCACATTGCTACAATACTTGCCACTCTCATAGAATATGCCAGTAATTCAACCCTTATCTGCTCTGCCCCATAAATAACAAAATTACAAGAAATCAGCCAAAAATCTTTCACTGGCATTGAAAATTGGCTAAATAAATTCTAACTTTCTGCTTAATGCAAAAAACAAAACAAACAAACAAAAAAAACCCCAACAAAAACCCCCCAAAAAACTATTCACTCCCACACAACACCTTAACCAGAAACACCCATTTCATATTACCTCAAGTAATAACACAAAAATAGAAGCTATAAGCCAAACTAAACTACTCAGAGTCATAATAGATGACAACCTCAAATTTGATCATTCATCAATAAGACTCACAAAAAAACTTGTCTCTCTCTACAAGGCCAAACTCTACCTGACAGATCAAGCAAGATTACCTTAGCAGCAACATACCTCCTTCCTTCTCTGTTATATGCTTCCCCTATTCTTACAGAAATCAGCACTATATATAAAACTAAACTAGCCTCCTGCTACTACAAAATGGCTACCCTTTGAATTAATATATTAAACTTGCTTAAATTCCCAAACTAGTTGACATACTCACAACAAATCTTTGTCCACAGCCTATTGTACTTTCCAGACAAATGCCCAGCATTACAAATACTCTAACTGTACTATTCACTGACTAGAGATCTTTGCTCTAGCAATAAACTCTTACTTTACATCAGCAAGACATTCAACTGCTGGAGACTGTCTCTACTCCCATTGTGTCAACACTCTGAAATGAAATCCCCACACAGTGGAAAGTGATAGAAAACTTAATTAGTTTTAAAACTTTGCTTAAACAGCACCTCTGCCAAAGATGTCTGTTCTTCCTGCTCACCTGGCTAGCTTTACTCAGATTACTTTTCTTCAAGTTCTTACGGCCTTTTTGCTTCCCAGTTTTTTTGTACCTTATCGCTCCTCCTCATACTGCACTAATTTCCTAAACTCTTACCCTTCCCCCTTCTCTCTCACACCTCCACTAACTACAATGCCTCCTTTCTCTATTTATCTTCCTGTTCATTTCCGTAATTTCTCCTTTCATATCTCTTATCATCAATTTTTAAACTACATTATTACATCTGTTTGTAAATTATTATTAACCTCAAATAAACCCCAGTGTGATCTTTTCCTTGCAGCTATCATACAGCTCAGCAAGCTCCTGCCTGGTGTCCTGCAGAGTTCTACAGCAGCAGAGAGACAAAAGAGAGACTTTGCAGTGATTAAGTATCATTTTTCTGCATTTTCTTGCTGCCTTTAGCTAATTCTACCTAAAACGTCAATTTTCTTGAGTTTCTGTGATTTAAAAAGCTTGTTTCAGCTACATATTGTACTTATTTTACTGCCTGCACTTTAACAAAGTTGTTTTTGTGTTTAAATTACCTGTTTAACTGTTGGAGGTTACACACTCAACTGTGACAGCCATATCTGTGCATTTAAAGTGTTTTTTGATTGTATCTGCTTTATTTCCTGAAAAATACAAAAATATATATATATACTTGTTTTCCCACCTTTCTAAGCTAGTATAGTCCAGTTTTCAGGTTAGTGCTAAATTCAGGACTGTGTTACAAGTTTCTGTGTTTGCCCATACCTTACTTGGATAGAAGGAAGTTTCTCTGTTCACTGTGAGAGAGGGACCTTTGAGCAGCCTATCTGTCCCTGTTGGAGTGGTTTCAGCCCAGAAATTAGTAGTTTATTGGCCATTTTGGGTTAATTTCTATCTCTTTCATTTCCCTGCTATAAAACCCACATTTGTGAGGTTTTGCACGCCAGGCAGCGCCGGTTAGCTAGGGTATAACTATTCCCGGCTCCACAAAGTCTACTCTTCAATTTTTTTCCCTTGGAACTAGACAAACTTTCAACTTAAACACTCAAACCATTCACTTCTCATCCCGGCAGTTGCTCAAAATTCATAGCAAGCACTAATAAACCTTAGCACTAGACCCCCCTATACTGTAGTCAAGGACAAGGCTCTCTATTCGACCTTACCAGCCAGTCAGTAAAACAGTTCACTGTACCTATCCAGGCATGTCCAAAGGACAGTTTCAGGTGTACTCTCCGGTCCAACTGGTGAATCTGGGCATTTTGAGGCAATGTTACAATTGCCTCATGTACACAGACAACCCTCTCCTCCTTCCACCAAACACTAATACATGTGAGAGATGCAATTATACAGCCAAACTGGAGGCTAAGCTCTCTCAACTCAAGACTGGACCAGACAGTCAAGAGGAGAAGGGAATTACTTGCATCACACCACCAGTCTCACATTTTTTATTTTACATTTGTTGACCGGGATAGTCCGACTGGATGCATGTCCATTTTCAGCGGAGGCCCGGGGAAATGAGCCACATTTCATAGACCTATGAAACCAGCACCATCAAAAAACAAACATAAATACACAAAAACATACTCGGAGACTCTAAATAAAAATCTGCAAAAGCAACAGAGACCTCCAAAGCAGACATCCAAGCAACCTCCACCCCCCAACACAAACCATGAAACACATACTTCACAAAACCAGTGTGCCATGTAATCACAGCTCTTAAGGCAAAATAACATACCCCAACACACTTGTAATAGGTGACTCTATAGTCAGGCACACTGACGTCCCAATCACTAGGCTGAACAAGGAGAAGGTTACTGTTAGCTGCCTGTCAGGTGCCAGGATCCGCCACATAACACAAGCATTCAGGTCACTCCAAAACAAGTACAAATATGTCTCTGTCATTGTCCATGTTGGTGTGAATGACCTGAGCCTACCTCCCTGGACTACATGAAAAGAGACATGGAGGAGTTCACTGATCACGGTGCCCAGGCCGGTATGACCCTGATCCTGAGTAGCATCCTGCCCTCACCAAGAATGATACCACAGTATAGAGAAAAAATTATCAATTTCAACAATTGGCTAAGCTTCTGGTGTCATTCAAAGGGGATCCAGTGTCTGTCAGCCTGGGATGACATGCTCGACAAGCCACGCTGCTTCGCTAGAGATGGCTTGCACCTGTCACCCTTAGGCTTTCGAATACTGGTCAAGGCTCTTGCCACCCCCATAGTGCCTTTTTAGGCAAGGCTCAAAAGACAAACCCACCACCATAAATAGCACAAGTATAAAAAAACTGAGAGTAATGCTACTCAATGCCAGAAGTCTAAACCTCAAAATGCATGCACTCAAAGCACTCCTCAGTATGGAGAAAATCGATATATGTGCAGTAACAGAAACCTAGTTTAAGGCTCCAGAGAGCACCCCAGCACTACACTACCAGATTACAACTCATACCATACATTTCAGCCACAAAACCCAGACCAGACCTCTCAACCAATTGGGGACAAATTTCAACAGAATCAGGGACAAGTCAAGAAAAAATCAGGGACAATCAGGGACACTATTAAAATATTAGTGCTATTAACTTGAAACATTGACAGAATCAGAGCATATGAATTAAAACACATTTTTTGAAGTAAAAGAAGTTTATAACTCTTAATTAGTGTCATTATTCATTAAATGTAATTCACCACCTTTCCTCCAAAAGTCACTAGTTTTAGAAGGGATTAAGAGGGAAAGAGTTAAAATTTGAGTCAAAGTCAGGGACGTCCCTGAAAATCAGGGAGAGTTGAGAGGTATGACCCAGACTGAAATACAAAAGGCAGGGGAGTATCCATATTCATCAAGGATACCCACACCTCCAGGTTAGTGGCACAGCACGATGCTTCAGAGATCATCCACATACAATGAACAATGGGTAAAACTGCTATTCAAATTATAGCTTGCTACAGATCACCCACCATGTCCCAGGACCCCCACTCCGCATCCCTGGAAACACTGGGAAACATAAAGGTCCTACCAAACACCCTGATATTGGGTGATTTCAATTACCCAAACATTAACTGGGAGAACTACTCAAGTACACACTCCCTTGCCCAACATTTCCTAGAATTTATAAACTCAAATGCCCTAGATCAACTGGTCAACACCCCCACCAGAGGTGACAACATATTGGACCTGGTCATCACCAACATGGGCGACCGGTGTTCCACACCGGAGGTCAACTCCTTGCTTTTTAGATCTGACCATAAACAAATCCCTCTGGATATCCACATTCCGCCACCACCCCCGGTCAAAGAAACCACCGTGAAAAACTTTTCAAAAGCAAACTTCACATTACTTAAGACTGAGGTGGGAAGTTTCAAAGCCCCCATGCTAAAGGATAATGCTGTCCAAGCTGCAAAATCCTTTGCAAATGCACTCTATGGGCACCTACAAGAATGCATGGATCGTGCTATCCCAAACAAAACCAAGACTCACTCACTCAAAAGTAAACCAGTCTGGTGGACTCCTGCCATAAACAAGCTATACAACAGAAGGAGGAAACTAGTACAGAAAAGAGTAAAATCCCAAGAAGGGAAGACATCCCTGATCAGTGTCAGCAAAAAACTACATTCCCTCATAAAATCATCCAAGGCTAGCTTCAAAAGAAAAATTGCCATGGACTCCAAAGATAACCACAAGGCATTCTTTAGCTATGTCAAG
The DNA here is from genome assembly GCF_019279795.1 of Protopterus annectens. Classification (NCBI taxonomy): domain Eukaryota; kingdom Metazoa; phylum Chordata; order Ceratodontiformes; family Protopteridae; genus Protopterus; species Protopterus annectens. The sequence goes on along the minus strand of NC_056726.1, from coordinate 128,184,887 downwards.
AATCTAAGTGGCAATTCTCAGATCTGCTTGGAGTTAGTGCAGAATGGCACAAAATACACTGAACCGACTGATATAGCCAACATCCTGGCAGACAGGTTCATTGCAAACTTCACCCCCCTCTCACCCCAAAAGGGCCCATAACTATACCAGAATAATGTAGTGCCCCTGAAATCACAGACACTCAGGTTAAAACAGCCCTCTCCAAAGCCAAAAACACAGCATCAATAGGACCGGACGGTGTCCCAGGCTGCATCCTACACGAGCTCAAAGATAAACTAACCCCTCACCTAAACATACTGTTTAAACTCAGCCTCTCCACAGGCTACATGCCCACAGAGTGGTGCACAGCAATGGTTATTCTGCTCCACAAAGGTGGAGCCACAACGGACTCCTGGAACTATCACCCTATAAGCCTGACTAGCTTGGTCTGCAAAGCCATGGAGTGCATCATCATGGATCTCATTAACAGAGACATTGGGAACCTCCAAACACTGGACCCTACCCAGTTTGGCTTTGTTAAGGGCAGATCATGCCTCCTAAACCTGGTGGACTTCTTTGAGACAGTTACCAAGGCTATAGATGAGGGAAAGGTGGTCCACACAGCCTACCTAGACCTCACAAAGGCCTTCGACACCATTCCCTACTCAGGTATTATAGACAAGCTCACCAGCCTGAACATAAACCCCTACGTCACAACATGGGTTGCCACCTGGCTCACGGACAGAACCCACATGGTAAGAGTTGCGGGAGCTAGGTCTGACTCTAAACCAGTTACAAGTGGCATTCCCCAGTGCTCAGTCCTAGGACCCCTCCTGTTCAGCATATACTTCTCAGAGATACAGGCAAGCAGAAGAGGACTATGGCTGACCAAGTTCACAGACAACTGCAAACTAGGGGCTATAATTGACTCTCCGGCTGACACAGACATCCTCCAAAAGGGTCTCACTGAGACAGATACCTGGTGTCAAAACCATGGCCTCAAGCTAAATGCCAAAAAGTGCATAGTCATCCCCTTTGGAAAAAACAAAGTACCCACAAACTACCATATAGGTGGTAGCCCCCTAAATACGGAAGAAGTAATAAGGGATCTGGCGACCCAAGTAGATAGTAACCTCTCCTTTGATAATCACATTACCAAAGTGGTTAGAAAATCCTTCTATGTGGACCACCTAATCACAAAAGGGTTTGCATCCAGATCAAAAGAGGTCATTGGGCCCTTCTACGCATCACTCATCAGACCCATCATAGAGTACAATGCCCCATTTGGGATGTACCTTACAAGACACCTGCAACAACTGGAAAGACCACAGAAGTACCTCACCAAGAGTATCACTGGCCTCAAGCAGATGCCCTATGCAGCTCGACTGAAGAAACTCCAGCTGTACTTGGTTGCATACTGCCTAATCAGAGGTGATCCCTGCCTGACATACAAGGCCATGTCCAACCTAGAATTGATGGACACGCTCCACCTAAAGAAAACCATATCTCCTCGAGCCACATACTCCAGGGATCTAAACCTCACGACAACAATAAATAGGACATGCTGGAGGGATAGATTCCTGCCCCAGAAACTTCCCATGCTCTGGAACAAGATTCCAATCTACATTAGGCAGAGCTCCTCGCTAACCCTCTTCACGAGAAACCTTGACGAGTGGATGGGAAACAGAAAGTTTACCCCAGGGATCACTTCAATGGCTTTACTGGACAGAGGCACAGGGAACTAATCTAAGGGGGGTGGTGAAAGCCAACACATTCTGGCTAGGCTTATAAATGCCTTTGGGCAGATAGCCTAATACCTACCTACCTATGAACCTAGGAACCTATAAATACATTAACTGCTATTGTATTTTATTTTATTTTTCTGCTCAATAATTAGCCAGTTTATGTTAATTTCTCTATTTCTTTATGTTGAAATGCTATGTTCATCTCAGAAATATTTAAAAATCATGTAAATAAGCTCATGTACAGATGTTTCTACCCTGCAATTACAAATGTGTGTCATGTGTAACATAACTGTGGAGCTTTTCTCCCCGGGCCTCAGCTGAAAATGGGTTTTACCCAGGCAGACTTTTCCCAGTCAACAGACAAATAAATAAATAAATTTAAAAAATTACAATTTTAGCTTATGAAAGCTGACGTCATTGTTTGGCCTATTTTAGAGTCATGTCTTGTGTAGTGATTTAATTGGAATGCTCTAAAAGAATTGTTTCAATACCCTTCAGTTTGTGGTGGCTCTTGCTATGCAGTCCAGCAGGGTGCCATTTATTTTCTTTAACTCCTCCATCGAAATGTTATACTTTTTATCCACGCTCTCCATAGCTGCAGATTCAGCAGTAATCAAGCTTTACAAATCAGTCCAGACTTTTTAATCCAAAGACATTAGTCATTCACCTACTGAAGTTTTGCATGTGGTGTGGTGACAGCTTATAAAGTAACTTTTTTTCGCTTTCTTTGTAGATTGATAATACTTCAGTTATGTGGCATCAGCAATGATAGGGGCTATTACCATACACAATCTCAATGGCTAGCAAATGCATTTACATTTAAAAGTGATTTTCATTAGTCTGACTGATGAATTCTGAGTAAACAGCATTTTTACTAAGGTCACTTGCTGTCTTAGCAGTCTGCAGATCATTCTTCTTTATTCCTTAACACAAATCCTAAATAAAACAATTTCTTTAAAACTACTTGATTATTATTACTGCCACTATTTTCTGATGAAGAATTAATTAGTTTAAGATGTGCAGTTACAAAGAAGTGTTGAAAGTGGTGTCTGGATGAGAAGTGGCCGGCATACCTCTCAACTGTACAGATTTTCGCAGAATGTCCAGATTTTTGCCTCATATTTTTGGTGAGGTTTTCATAAAATTGTGGTTTTCTGGCAAGTTAGTGACAAATCATTAAAGACTGAAGTTAGAAAATAATGACAGACAGTTGAGTTTCAGACTTCATACCCCTCAGAAAAAATCATGCTAATGCAAAACCTATTCGATCAACTTTCTAATTTTGTAAGAGTAATAGTTTAAAATTGTCCCTATTTTGGGACCTTTGTCCCACTTTTATTTATTGCTTTGTCCAGAGATCTTGCTCCAAGAGGTTGAGAGGTATGCAATGTATAATGCAGTGTGTCTTTAAGAATCCCTTTAGACTAGTGCATGCAGGATGTTATGTGACCTTGTCTTCGCTCTGCCAATTGCTGCCATTACACTAAAGAGCATGGTTGCTTATCTGCTGCTAGTCCCTGGGTGTCGGCATGGTTACATACTTCTCAACTATCTAGATTTTTACAGAATATCCAGATTTTTCTCTCATAGTTTTGGTCTATTCCTCATAAGATTTGTGGTTTTCTGGTAAATCACTGATGATTGAAGTTACTAAATAATGGCAGATATTTGAGTTTCAGACTTTATATTTTTCAGAAAATGCATGATAACCATAGCTGCCAACTGCCCAGATCTTCACAGAATGTCCAGATTTTTGCCTCATATTTTTGATCTGTTCCTCATAAAATTTGTGGTTTGCTGGCAAATCATCAATGACTGATGTCACTAAATAATGACACACATTTGCATTTTAGACTTCATTTTCTTCCTTTTCCTGGTTAGGTGTCACCACAGTCGATCTCCTGTCTGCTCATGATTGGCAGTGGAGTTTTATGGTGTTGAGTTGCCAGTCCAGTGCCCAACCTTCCACAGAAGACACACACATGCACACACACCTAGGGCCAATTTAGAGTGCCCAATCCACCTACAGCATGTCTTTGGGAAGGAAACCAGAGCACCTGGAGGAAACCCACATGACCACAGGAAGGACATGCAGACTCCACACAGAAGGCACCCCAGCTGAGGATTGAAACAGAAAACCTCTTGCTGTGAGGTGGCAATACTGCACCATTGTGGCCACCCCTTAGACTTCATATCTATCAGAAAATGCATGCTAACATAAACCCTTTTTTTTCTGTCAACTTTCTAAGTTTATAGGAGCAATATTTAAAAATTGTCCCTATTTTGGGGGCATTGTCCCCCCATTATTTTTGGTTTATGCTAAGAGGTTGAGATGTATGAAGCAAGCACAAATCCCGTTACTTCAGTAACTTTTTAAGTTTATAAGACTGATTGATGTTTAAAATCTGTCCTTATTTTTGGGCCTTTATTCCCTCAGTATTTTAAGTTTTGTCAAGATTTCTTGCACTAAAAGGTTGAGGAGTATGCATGTTATTTGTTAGCTGTTACTGTGCCCTTAAAAATTTATTGAACCCTCAAGTAAAAAACAATATAGTGGGTCTGACATCTGAAGATATTGCACTAATCAATTAGCTGTGAAATGTTAATCGTTGTCTTTACAGATGCTTCATATATTGCTTCTTATCCTTCTGATTTCAACTCCCTTTGAAGAGTCACACTGTTCAGCAAAGAATATGTGTGAGTGACTGCTAATTTGTCACCTACTTCTCTAATTTCACTAAAAATTGTCACAGGAATGGAGGGGTGCCCTTTTCCCTCCGAGCCACAACAGCTAAAAGTTATTTTAAATAGGACATGCAGGGTACATACCCACTTGGCACATAAAATGCTTGTATTTTCAGAGGATGTAATTTTGTGCAGACATATTTGCACAAAAGCACATGCACACAAGCAGGTTTAAAAGATCTGTGCCACATCACGTTTTCTTTAACAAAGTCCAGGAGCAAACACTGGTAGTTAATGCAATGCTGTATATTCTCTTCCATTATTACCTTCAAGAAGACAGTGATTCCCTCTGAAGATAAAATGACTATGTGACACAAGTGTTCCTATTAAGGATACCGTTAAAAAAAAACTTATCTCAGATTTTTTTTTTTTATTTAAATTGTATTAACCACGTCATTTTGCAAGGTCCCTGGACTTGTTTACAAAAGAGAAAAAGAAACCAAAGAAACTGCATTTCTGTTCATGAAATAATAATATAATAATAATATTCACATTTGAATAGTGCAGAGTTGTCAATTACTGCAATGTATTATGTGATTATGTGAAACTTTGCATAATAGCATGGCTAATATGTAATTCAGTAATTTCATAATCCTATTTGGTTATTATTATAGCTTTTGATTTTGTGGCATTTAACTGGCTTCTAATGTAAACTGCTTTTAATATTTTCTACACAAGGTGGCACTATTTCACTGCCTATGAGTGAAGCACAAGCAAATCACCTTTTTCCCTGTATGGTCAAACAGAAGCTTTGAGTTTTGCAGCCCATCTTCGCTCAGATGTCCTTAGACAATATGATATTACTTAAAAGAGCAGGAATGTGATTAGTCATGGATCCCTTGTAAGACATTACTTATATTGTGTTTGTCGATGTGTAGGCCTGAATGGTTTTACAGTTCTTGAAATGAAATAGAAAGTCTGATTTTAAAACAGGTCCTGCTTTCAATCACTAGCGCAGTTGCTGGAAATATTTTGAAAGGAGATAGATTAATCTAAGTAGCTTGACTTGTGCAATTACACTGTCACATAAACAGAGAAAACCCCCCAACAAAAACAAGTAATGGGTTCTTGCAAATGAAAACTAGATGTAACATAATAGAAACCCAGTGTTAGCAGTCTTAAACTAGCAACAGATTTGCATTCCTTAGTAAATATTACCTATGAACTTTTTGCAGATAATACAAATATCTTTGTTTTCCTTAGGTTACACTTTGTAGCAATGTCAATAAATCAGTGTATATTACCCTTGTAAATCTTTACCTCTTAGACACATTTTCAGCTACAATGATTAATCACTGTTTCCTTTCTTTATGACACTTTTCTTAACTTATATCTATGTTATGTAAATTTAGTTTTTTTCTGGGCTATGGCTGAAATGGGTCCTCTACATTGGATAACAAATGTAATAAATAAGTATAATAAACATCTTTGAAATAGTGCAGCGTATCAATGTGACACAAAGCTGATGACACATAGATAAACAACACAGTAGTGATAAATAGCCATGAATATAAGTGCCAGAAAGAGGTATATGTGGTGCTAAAGACTCTTTGTAACTAAATCATGGCAACACAGGCTTATGAAGAAAGGAAACTCTGCTGTCTCACCCTGTGTTGTCCTAAAGCTGCAAGAAAGAGAATGAGCCAGACAGCAGGAAGCATGAGCGGTTGCTTGTTTTGGCAAGTAGCTGGTGCATGCATGGAAGGAAAAATAGCAGAGAGGGTAAAGTGCATTGAAAGGATGCCCAGCAAGCCAGATATCTTATTGGTCCATTTGAACTGGGAGGAAAGAGGTGTACAGGAAAGCAAGATAAAAGGTATAGGGGCACACACCAGAAACAGTGGTAGACTGAGCATGTTGGACAGAAGGAAAGGTATTTTTTGACGGTAAAGGACTTCTTTGTGTGTGTGTGTGTGTGTGTGTGTGTGTGTGTGTGTGTGTGTGTGTGTGTGTGTGTGTGTGTGTGTGTGTGTGTGTGAGTGTGTGTGTATATATATATATATATATATATATATATATATATATATATATATTTATACATATATATGTATAGGTGTAGTGTGTTTGAGCATATGTTTATTACATCGGGTCTTTAGTTAGGAAGATTGTTCTGTTGAACTGTCAGGTGGGATTTTCCAATCTCAGAATTGGTATACCTATCTGTCTATCTATCTGTCTATCTATCTATCTATCTATCTATCTATCTATCTATCTATTGATTTATCTGTCTATCTAATTAGCAGGGGGGTGTGGAGAGTGCAGAGGGGCTTGCATAAAGCCTTCTTTCTTTTTTTTCTCAACTGAGTTTCGACCATTATTAGTTGATGTGATGTATGCCAGCTTAGTGAGTTGGTGATATATTGAAATATAATCATATATATCTATAGCTATATCTTTACATCTATATAGCTATATCTCTATATCTATATCTATCTCTCTCTCTCTCTCTCTCTATATATATATATATATATATATATACACACACACACACACACACACACACACACACACACACACACACACACACACACACACACACACACACACACACACACAATGCAAGAAGAGAAGGGAAGAGGCGAAGGCTGAAAGAAGCAATGAGAATGGAATGGAGGGGAGGATGGGGGCGTAGGCATAGCTAGAGTTGGGAGGCAGTTGCCCAGATGCAGGTTGCCAGGGGGTGTGATTGTCAGTACTGGCATTCAGTTTTTGAATGCTGATACTGCATTTGTGGTGGGGGCTGAAGAACTCAGTGCCCCTTTTGTTGTTAGATTTGAAGCAAGGCGTTTGTTACAGTGTGTCTGTTTTTTGTTCCCGAACTTTGACTTGAGGGGTGCCAAACTGGGGGGCTGCCCTGGATGTTATATCAGTTGACTACAGAGAGTCAAACATATGCCCATATAAGACACAAACTGGGTCAATGTGGACCCTAAATCTAAAACAATGCGTGGCATTTGTATCATTTATATGTTGATATAATGCATTGCTACACAATTTTTTCTGTATCTTCAACAAATGATCACAAATACTTCCTTTTAATTTCCTGTTTATCTTGCCAACATATAAATCCAGACAAGAATCACAGATAGAAATGTATATCAAGTTCATAGTATTACAATCCAAATACAGATGACTACTATATCTGTATTTAGATTTATGGTACTTCAGAAGTCCCCCCTAATTTAATGGGAGGTGAACACACCTCTCAACTGTGCAGATGTTTGCAGAATGCCTAGATTTTTGCCTCATTTTGTTGGTCTGTTCCTCATAAAATTTGTGGTTTTGTGGCAAATCACTGGGATGATCTGAGGATTGAAGTAACTAAATAAAGTCATACATGTGAGTTTCTGACTTCAAATCCTTCAAAAATTATGTTAAAACAAACACTGTTACTCTAGTAACTTTCTAAGTTTATAAGAGCAATATATAAAATCTGTCCCTATTTTGGGGCCTTTATTCCCTCTCCCCCATATTGTCAGGCTTTGTCCAGATTTCTTGCAGTGAGAGGTAAGGAGGTGACTTGGTTTCAAAAATGTTTGGAGTACCAATGGGTAAATAAATTAAGGGCTGATAAAAGTCCTGGACTGAATATTAAAAATAATACAAAGCCTGTGTTGAAGAAGAAACATTTTAGATAATTTTAGTTTTAATTGATTGATTATATAACTGGTGAGTGTAGAACATTTAAAAATGACTATGGCTTTCTTAATATTTTACAATTTGAAAAAGCATTTGCAAAAGCTTGGATGCTTGTTGTTTTACAAAAAACTATTCTGCGTGGTTCTTTGAGCCAGTTTTTTGTTTTTCATTATTCAGTCAATCACAGGTTCCACTATGTGCTGCAGCTCTGGCACAGCTGAGGCTGATGAGTTTGGCAGGCTACTTGCTTGGGAATTACAAAATGAGGCAATCCCACCCTGCTCACCAGCCTTAGCCACAGCCTTGGCTGGGGTGCTAGCAGGCTGTGTCTGACTTGTCTGAGACTTTGGTGGACCATGGTGACCTGCAGAAGGGAGACATAAACTGGAAATTTGACACTAGTGATGACTGACCAGAAATGTTACTGACTAGTACCATAGATGCCACTAACTACACTATGCCTGTAGTCTTTGCTGTATCTTGCTGCAGTGGCAAAATTATCTCCTTCCTCTGTTTGTGCTGAAGTATACAAGTGAAAGGCAGGCCATCATATAACACTCATGGGTGTAAAGAAATATATTTTTTATACAACAATATAGCCCTTCATATGTTTGCAAATAAGAAAAAGTCTGAGGTGATTCCCACAGACCAACACAGTACTTCATGGCTATGTGCAAAGCAGAAAAATGAATGCAGTTTCCCATTATGCAGAACAAAAGTCCATTTTACTGCATCCATGAACAAATGAAGAGATAGCAGCAAGAGAGATGCAGAGAAGCAGACCTAGCTACATAAAACATACCTGTGGGCAATGATTCAGAAGCAAGAATGGTATCCACCATGCCCCAGGGTCATGGACCTGTGCCCAGTGCTATGTAAGCAAGAGACACAGCAAACAGCTGCCAGCAACAACATGATCAGCAGACAATCAACAACACTGGCCAATGTGGGAAAGCCTGGGATCTGTCATACAAAATAAAAATACAGAAACACGTGTTATAAACAGCAGCTGTACTATACTGATTGTAGACTTCTAAACTGCAAATGTAAATATGTACTGTGCAAATGAGTACTTATTAGCTACTTTCACCATTTGGAATGCCAGCACACACACACACACACACACACACACACACACACACACACACACACACACACACACACACACACACACACACACACACACACACATAGGAATGTGCAGCAAACATAATTCAATATCTTGAGTCATATTCTCTGAGCACAGAAGAGCAAACAATATATATATATATATATATATATATATATATATATATATATATATATGCAATCAATGTCACACATAAGTTATTATCATTCTTTGGAATGCTGTATATCTCTCAATAGTCATGCTGATACAATTACTGGGCAGACGTATATACACTGCAGCAGGTGGCTACAGCTGTACCCTACTGCACTCATGCATCTCTTCTCATACACACCTAGGAGAGGATAGCAGTGAATTGACACAGGGCATGGAAGCTACCCCCTCACCAATATCCAGGCAGATCATGCCTTTGTAACACCAACATTTGTTACACGTTGTTCTCACACATTTGCACATATTCCTTCGTAGCAGGGAATGGTGGCCTACTGACGCAGGAGATTCAACTTCTTCATATCCATGCAGCCATAGGTAGTGTGCATAACATACAATATCTGCACATTGTACCCATCCTGGCATATCCAGGGATGTGTACATGTGCCAGTTTACTTTTATTTTGACACACACATGCCTTTCCAATCTATGATGTCTTATATAGTTGGAGGAGTGCACAGGTGTCCTCTGTAAGGGATGGATGATAGAGATTGGACAAGGATAACTATGTAGAAAATGATGTCTTGCTACAAGCATTCATGACACATGGATGGTGGTTATTTGGGAGAGGGGACCCCAGCAGCCTCTATGTGACTATATGTTGGAATCTGTGGCACATGATATCAATGCAATGGGTGGGAGGAGCCATACCATGTAATTTACAGCTTCTGACATTAACCTGTGGTGTGGTTCCTACCATCTGACATCGACATATGGTGAGAGTTGAGCTTGATGAGGGACCATCCCTTGTTGCAGTACTTCTGCTGTTATGTTGCATGACTTTTTTGTTACCCCCCCTCCTTCAAGCTCAACTCTCAGAGAGGAACAAACCTCTTCTGGCATCCCTGCTTGGTGATGCAGTTGGGGCAGGCACCATATCATACCACACCATACCACACCATACCATACCATACCATACCATACCATACCATACCATACCATAAGGCATAGACAATGTGTCTGGGGTAGCCTGAATCCTCATATTTCTCATGGGCACCAGACAGGTGTATACCCAGACATAAGGAATACTGTCTTTGTACCCATACAACAGTGCATCCAGCAACTGCCTCCTCTGCCATTCATAAGTATGTTTGGCATTCAGACATGGGCAATTGTTGCTACAAGTAAGCATTCAGTCTGACTATGGGGATGCATGTGTCTGTAGCATGAGCACTATAGGGCATGAGGCAAATGGGCCATAAATAATCACATGACATGTTAAGTATTTGTATCCACAATGAACATGCCTGTATTGTGACACCTGTAGAGGATGGGCAACAACAACAGGCTGAAGCCATTCCCCTGCTGAGGACTGTTAATGATATCAACATGCACATTAAGTCACAGTCTCAGGACACATTGACATTGTCCATCTTACTCCTGGGTAGGAATACACCCACTGGCTATGGTACTGGTGTAGCCTCCCTTAAACATACCCAACACACTGCACAGTGTGCTATCCTGACTACTCACCCTGATGGAACCTCCACCTTCACTGATGTCACAGCCCCTACTAGTGGTGAACCAGCAGAGGGAGATGAGTGCACTGCGTATGACATTCCCATGCCCACTGTAAGGCAAACTAGTGGTGTGTCACAGCATTAATCACTATCCCTTTCTATCCTGATATGTGTACAACTCTTGGCATCAACCAAAAGATGAGATGGGCTGTAATTCATAGAAAAGATGATTCTACACACATGGAAATGGAGATGGTTAGTGGTGTGCATCATCTTTAGGAGATGATGGAGTCTAGGCCCTGTGCTATTTTGGCTTTATGTTCTCCATGGTGGGTCAAATGGCTACCATGCCGTCCACCCTGAGAATTAATAGCCAATGCTGCTACTGGTGTACTGTACTCCAGTGAGCACCAGTGTGTGCATTCCTGTGATGGGAACATAGGAAGACCATTGCAAGGTACACAGTCTGCATTTGTTATGAATGAGAAACGTAAATAAGAAAGCAGGGTCAGCCATGATACAGGTCAAATTGGGAAGGGCCACATCTTATGCATGCACCATGTCTATCCTGTTCATGCAATTCTGCCATCTTTGATCAGGAGAGCCAGTGGATCTGCTAAGCTTTCATGAAAGTAGGCCATGCTGCATGGTTCCATAGTTCCTTTTCCATAACCCCATGTTGCAGTTGCCTCACTGCACTGCCTTATAGTGCCTCCCTCCACTACTGAGGAGATCATACATTATATAGATACCACCGTACTTAATGACCCCTCTATATGCCTACATTAACATATTGGACCCCCCACTCCCAGTAATGTAGCCCGACATAGTTATCTGTGTAACCAAATAAAACGCCGAGCTCTTGAAATGCCAAAAATTGTTTTAATAGCAACAACAAAGCTTTCAGGATTACTCCCTTGTTCATTGTTAAAATACCACATAAAAACAATCAGTCATTTAAGTAAAACTTTCAAATAAGATCACGAGACACAACCAGCAATCAATCATCATTTTATTCTTTGTGACACCACACTCCAATTGTGTACATGGGGAAATAGAGGTGGACTACATGCTGCAGTCCACATGTGTTTCCATATAGTGTGCACAGTGCCATCTAGAGGGGAGTGGTGTGGCTGCTTCTGGTGGTCTACTTGCATCTGAGTCACAGCAGGATGATGCCAAGGTGCTCACTGTGGGTCCTGCTGCTACATTACCAGAGGGTCCAGAGTATGCTGCCTGGCCTGCCTGCAAGTCTTGTAGCACATAGCATGCCATGAATGTTTGACATGCTGTAATGGGTGCGTACTACAGTGCACCCCCAGATGTGTTCTTGCAGTGGAACTGTGACTTCAGCAGGCCAGTCACAAATTCTGACATGTTTCAGGTTTGCATATAGGTAATGTTGTACTGCTATTCAGCCATGCATTACGGGTTCCATATGGGTCATCAGCCAGGATTCCAAGGAGTAATCTATCTCACCTGTGACACATTAGGGAGAGGAGGAGGAAGTGATAGGCATTTGTGCTGTGTATTTTTTATGTACACAGCTGTAGCTATGTAGGTGTAGCAGTGTGCCTGCACTTACCCACTAGGTGGCTTTGTGGTATTTCTCTGTATGGGAAATAGTGATTGATACAGATGACTTGTATGCCATATGTGGGAATCGTGGACACTGCCAGAGTGGTCTGCAGACACATTGGAATTAACCCAGGTGGATTGTACACTACTTGACAGTTGATGAAATTGTATCCATTCCTAATGATGCAATGCTGACAATGAATATTTATTGGGACCTTTATTTCTATATGGGTGCAATCTATGGCTCCCAACAATTCAGGGAAGCAGGCAATACTACAGGAGCTACACATGGTGGAGGCTGTCTCCTGTGGCATGTGGTGGTGGGAGGTGTGTTAATTCATATGTGGAAGCAGTGTAATGAAGATTGCTTTTAATTCTACAGGCTAATGCCTGCAAAATATCCTGTATGTCCATACTTTGTCTCTAATGAGTCCTTGTAGCAAGTATGGCAAGTGCTACAGATTATGTTACTCCTGTTCCAATTTGCGGGACATACATGTCTACCAAGACCTGTATGATGTCTCTGTCTATCCTCTTCCATTTCAAGACCAGAATCGCTGTTAGGCAGTATGAGGTAATCTCTCTGTATATTTTTCTGATGTGTGTGCAGCCCTGCCATGCACCAGAGGGACCACCACTTGTAATTAACATGTGCAGCATTACAGGCTTTCCAAGATGGCTGCATTCTGATCAACAGCTTAATTTCAGCTTTCCCATTTTGATAAAAGAAATTGATAGATAAGGGTCAGCAATTCTGCCAGTATTCATAACATTAATTTACTGGCTAGTATGTACACTGCCTGGATGCAAGCAAAGAAGAAACTTAGAGAGCCTGAAAGAAAATCAATAGAAAAGGTGAAAAGAAACACTGACTGGGAAGAATCCAGCACCAGATTTGGCACAAGAGATGGCTTCCAGTAATTTAGAGGAAAAAAAGATCAAATATACTCAGAGGCTGAGTAAAATAAAGAAACAATGAAAGAGTATATTAACTCAAATAACAAACATCTGGGAAAAATGGAAGAAGCTATAAACAGCTATCCAGATAAACTGATAAAACTGCAAAAATCAGGGCTTAATATAAAGAAAAGGCTGGCTGAGTATGAGACTGAGACAAAATGCTCACAAAGAGTATGTTACTCCAGTCTCTTTATTGTTCAGCGCTTTATTCCCCAGTATAAGAGAAAGCGCAGAAAGAGTAGAAGAAAGTGCTTAACAATAAAGAGACTGGAGTAACATACTCTTTGTGAGCATTTTGTTTCAAGTGTTGGGCTTATGGTATAGCTACTTGCTCATATTGGCATCTTTGAAGTTTTATTAGTAGTTTTTTGGTGTCTTATCAAATGGATTTGTTGTTGTTATGAGTATGAGACTGCTCAGGAGGAATTGTTTCAAAAAATGGTAGAGTTAGAGGGCAGAGCACACAGAGAAACCTGAGATTTTCTACCTTATGAGAGAAACTGAAAGAAACAGACTGTATTAACTTTATAAAAGAACAAATAAGTAACTGGACTGATATTCCACAGGAGGATTTGTATTCTCCAAATCTAACCATGACAATGTAGCCAAGACCTGTATTAGTAAAAATGCAATTATACCAGCAGAAAGAGTTGATCCTACAAAAACTGTGGCAGAAAGGCAAATTATTAAAAATTAGAGACAGTAGAGTGTTGGTAGATAATGATTATTCACTATACACTAAGCTGAAGAGAAGTTAATTTATTCCTGCAATTAGGGAATGTTGAGAGGCAAGTCTGAAGATTCAAGCTGCTGTATCCATCTTCAGAATATTTTTCTGGTGGATCAAAGTCATTTTTTGATGCAGAGCAGGCTAACAAAAAGTGAGGCATTAAACAAAAGGGGATTCTGATTCTCATTCTTCTGATAATAAAACTCAAACAGGGACTTTGCCAGGTAAACCTTTTCCCATGTTCCAAATCAAAATGCTTGTGAGACAGAAAAAAGTATAGGAGTTAACCAGAAGAATTGTGAGTACCTTGGGCTTGAACTGGAGTCTGGGGTTTGGAGATGGAAGTGCATAGGAAGACGATCATCAACACTGAAATTATTGAAAAAAATTGAGACTATAAAGCATCAATCACATTTTTGAAATATGGCATTTCAAGAAAAAAGTAGCTGAGAAAGCTTGGACTTTTGTTGACTTTGTTGAACTTGTGGGGGACTGAAAGGCATACACCCCACTTTATGTCATTAATGTTTGGAAGGACACTGTGACAACCCTCCCCTGGACCAGTAATCATGGAGCCTCAATCCATATCACTGGCAACAGTGGGGGACATTCACTGAGAGGGGATAACAGGTACACACACAGAATTTCCAGATGCAGCTCTCTGCATCAAGTGCAATTTCCCTTAAGAGCACACAGAGACCACAGTCACAATCTGGTTTCTCCCTCTTTCTCCACATCCCCAGTAAGAATCTCCAGTGGTACAGCTATAGTGTTGTGATCTCAGCTGAGTGACCAAGACAAGACCTCTAGCACCCTTTCTATCCAACCAGTGCTTAGTGCCCCTGCCCAGGTAGCTGACACACACACTCTTTGAGGTTTAATTTATACACACACACCTGGGAAAGGCTGGCACAAGTTTACTAGCTATGCCCATATCTGCTCAGACTCTAAGGTAATTTTTACTGCCATCAGTAACTCCTGGCAGCTACTTTAAGGACAAACATACTTACTGTGTAATATTAATATTAACACAAATGGTAGTTTGACTAAGAGCAAGGCTATTAGGAGTGGCCCACACTGTGTCACCAAATAAATATGCAAATACTATCAAAACTTAAATATCTCTAGACAGATCAGCCATAATGAAAGGTTCAAATATATTTAATAATAAATAATAAAAGAACAAGACAATACTAAATATATATTCACAGTGACATCAGAGTTCAAAAATCACAGGAATATTTAAAACAACATTGAAGGACAGGCTCAGGCAAATAAAAAATATCTAAACTAAGCATTACTATATTTCTGACTGAATCTATGAGAATTATGCTATTCCCTAGTAACTTGCTATTAGAGCAAGGCAGATGTGGTGAATGGTTCTTGTTGTTGTTGTTGTTGTTGTAAAGGTCCCAGACAGAATGCAGAATGCTCTGTCTCACTAAGAGACTTCTCAAAATAATATCTCAAATATTACTGCTGGAATAGCTTGCAGAATGACATAATTTCTAGTCATCTGGCTTCTAGTTCCCATGCAAACCCCCGTTGCTGAAGCAGGCAGTATTTAGCATCTACTTGTAAAAATACTCATACAAGGGCTTTTGCTCAGATCCTTTGCAGGTGCTGGAAGTCATAAAACAATTACATTCATTCATGCTTCCAAAGTAGCAATTAGTTCACCCTAAAGACAATACAGAAA
The DNA here is from genome assembly GCF_019279795.1 of Protopterus annectens. Classification (NCBI taxonomy): domain Eukaryota; kingdom Metazoa; phylum Chordata; order Ceratodontiformes; family Protopteridae; genus Protopterus; species Protopterus annectens. The sequence continues at coordinate 128,169,016 of NC_056726.1, read as the reverse complement.
ACTTCCTAGTACATACTTTGTGTCTCTGGTTGCATTGAAACATCTTTATGGTGTGACCTATAAAGTAATTTAATTTCAGATATTTTTCTAAAGTTTGCTGGACTGAGGTAACCCCTCTGTATTCTAGCTTCCACTGTTAAAATATATACATTTGAACAGTTACAATAGTGCATGTACATTTCTGTTCTCTTCCAGTAGTGCGCACTGTGGATAAATTTTAAATACAACACTTTACAAATACATTTTCTACACAAATTTCTGTATAAAGCAGTTTGATATACACATTACATACAGTTCTAATATGTTTGTAACACAATCATATTGTATAGATTAGTTTGATATTCACACATGGCATATAATTATTTACAAAATTCCAGCTAGCTATGCTGGTAGGACCTTCTTTTGTCACAGTCACCAAAAGAAAAAGAAAAAGTAACTGTAAGTAAAATAATTTTTGTTTTTAATGATGTTTGTATAAAATATTTCAAGATATAAATTGCATGTTATATAGTAAAGCATTTCAGTATTTGTTGTATGTGGTAGAGACACTAAAGTAAACAAGTACTTGTTTATGTCTTAGTTTTAAGAAATATAGGCATTACAATGTAAATAGAGAAGAAAGTTTGGTCAAAAGCTTGTTTAAGTTAATAGGTTGTAATCTTGGGCTTTTGGGGTGGTATGTAAATGTATACTGACTGTAATGTATGCAGAGTTGAAATGTTTTATTTTACTTTTGCATAGGTGAATATCTGGATTAATGCCCTTGTCTTAATATATTAACATTTTTGTGTAAGAGAGTGGGTTTTAAAAATAAGAGACCACTTTGAATGTAATGATTCATTTTTCTTAAGCAAATGAATGTTCAGTTTGAGTTGAGAAGTCTGCAGCTGAGGGCAACTGTACATTCTGTTCTTATGTTTCTATGGAAACAAGCTGACTATAGGTGAAGACAATACATCTAGAGATGTCTGATTATTGTTTTCTGAGAAAAACATAACATTAACAGGTTCAAGGACAAACAGCTTAGTAAAACATACATTTTGAAATTATTGAAATTGAATAAGAGATAGCAGATTTTCTGGTCCCTATATTCTTCAATGCATTTACTAGAACAATATATAATTTGGTTTTATTCAAAGACAATTATTGCACTTTTTCTTAAGGTTAAAAGTTAACATTTCTTAACAGCACACAAACTGTTTTTCACATCTAGGAGGAAAATAAAGACAAGACAAGAATGGACAACAATTAATGTAAGTGGGAGTACAGGCTGTAACATGTGCCTTAACATGGATAACCTGAATTTTAGGCTAATCAATGCCTAGGGTCGTAGCTGTCAATTTTGGGCAATTGTTCCTATCAGGAAGATTAAACTTCATTATTTGAAGATGTACATAGTTTAGAGTGTATTTGTAAAATTAATAGGTTATGGAGGTATCCCAGAGGTATTTTTTTGTTTGAGGGTTTCCACTAAAACAAACATTCCTGTAAAATATTAAATAGATTCAAAATGAGATGACAAGAAATAAACGGATAAAAAACAACCTGCCAAACATTAGTGGGTGCATATAACACAAAAGTTGGAAATAGACATTTAAAAAAGCTGTTATATATAATAGGTGGGAATAATAATTTCTTATTATAAAGGCTACTCTAGCTATATAATTGTTTAATGTGAATGGCCTCACAGGTATAGACAAAAACATAAGAACAAAAGTAAAATAGAAGAAAACAAAGAAATATAAATAAAAGTAGAAAAAAAGAGAAGTAAAAGAAGAAATAACTGTAAAATAAATAAGAGTTTTGAATTATATTAAGAAATACAGAGTGTCAATAGTAAATCTACAGGAGACCCACTTGGAAAGAAGAGAGCATATACATTTGATAAAGAAAGGATATTTAGCAGAATATTAGGGACAGAGGAAAAGGAGAGCATTTATACTAATTTATAGAGAAGTTGCAATAGTGATAGAACAGGAATAAAGAGATAATGCTGGATTTTTGTTAGTTAGGAGATACTGGCAAAGGATGAAGATTAAACCATCATAGGTTAGTACTAGGCTAACTGCCCCTGTGGACAATTTTAAGCCTAGCCAATTACCCCATGTGAGAATCAAACCCTGTGTATGTAAGGTAAACACCTTAACCATTATGCCAACCTCCCACCTAGAACTGCTATTATAGAGCTTAAGAAAATTTTGTGAGTAATAATCAGCTTTCAGCAGGGAATATTACTTATAGCTAGGGACTGGAACTTGATTTGCAACATTAAGGATATATCTGGGGACCTAGATGGGAAAATATAACAACAGATGGTAGATTTCTGAAGAAATTTATGAAAATACTTGGTATGGAAGATATAAATTCAGTAGAAGGAACTCAGAGAAAATTTGCATATCATTCCCCAAGGTACAATAATTGGGTTAGACTATACAGAAATTATCATGTACATTTAACTAAAAACATTGACAGACATCCAATAACTCTTTCAGATTATGTGCCAATAACAACTAAGATAAAAATGCAGGGTAATGAAATAAAAATGAGACAATGACACTTCCCCATCTGACTGTTAAAAAGAGGAGGGATTTCAGGAATGGGTAGTGGAAATTATTCAATAGTTATTAGGGAAGACAGACATTTCTTCAGAAGGTATGGCTAATGAGTGGGATAAATGTAATTGGAGTTTAAAAATAGGATAGAAATAAAAGAAAAAGAGATATGGTTGAGAAGTAATGCAAATCATTCAGAGACAAATATGGCTGTGGTTGTGCAGCCGTTAGCATTGTCGCCTCACAGCAAAAGGTTCTCTGGTTCAATTCTCAGCTGGAGCACCTTCTGTGTGGAGTCTGATGTCCTCCCTGTGGTCAAGTGAGTGTGCGTGTGAGTGCGTGTGTGTGCGTGTGTGTGTGTGTGTGTGTGTGTGTGTGTGTGTGTGTGTGTGTGTGTGTGTGTGTGTGTGTGTGTGTATGTATTCCTTCTGTGAAGATTGGGCATTGGGCTGGCAACTCAACACTGTAAAAACACCACTCTATGGACCGGTGATCCGTTGTGGTGACCCCTAACCAGGAAAAGCTGAAAGACATTTCTATAGGGGTTGACAAATGTTAAAGTATTGCAGAATATGGGGAATCTTAATTAACAAGATGTGTAACTGCAGAGTGATAAAGAGAAAATAAGGGGGTATCTGGATAATATGCATGAGTTTAAAAAGATTGCTGTTAAGCAACATTTTTTTGATAAGAACTCCAGAGTGCAAACACTTTTAGCACAATGACTTAGACAACAGAAAGTAGAAAGGTTTGTTGCTAAACGTAGGGAGCCTATAACAAAAAAAAAATCAGAGATTATGGAGAGGTATTAGAGATATTTTGGAAACTTTATGAAAATTTGTATAAAGCAGAGAAATGTGGAAATTAACAAAAAACACAAATGGAAATATTTATGGAAAACTTAAGTATGCCAAGGTTAGAGGTAGATGAGGCTCAACAGTTAAGATAAGAAGATCAGTTAAGATAGGAAGAGATGAGATAAAAACTGTGACATATAATTAATCTGCAGGAAAATCTCGAAGAATAGATGATATTCATGTAGAAGTTTGGAAGCTAGGAGGGACTGGTAAACAAAATCTTCCAGATTTTTATTATTAACAGTATTTTTAAAAGAGCAAAGCACCAACATTCTGGAAGAAAGCTATAGTAGCTGTAATACCTAAAGACAGTAAAGACCTATCAGACTGAGCTTCATATAGGCCAGTTTTAATTTTAAACCACGATTGTAAAGTAAGAAAAACTCAGTAATAAAACCAAACTTCCTTTATTGAATGATAATCCAATAAGCGCTTTTGTCTCACAACACTGAGACTTCATCAGACTGAATTACATATTGAATACATTCAATTTAAATACTTAAACCAACTTATCACATGACTTTCAGAGGTTAATGCCTTAACCCCTTCCTTCTCAAACATGCCACAAAATTATCTCGGCTATTTAACCCTGGAGGGTGGCAAACATTGAGTCTAACCTGCCATAAATACTCAAGCCACGTTCTTCCTCTGCATTTAATAGTGTTTCTTAACCAGTAATAACTCCTAGCACAATAAATTTGAAATCAATAGGGCCATTTCCCATTTTATAATGCTTTTCCATGGCATTAGTTTCATTGCCAACCTCTACTGCCCTTTTGTGCTCATACATCCTTCTGTATGATTCTCTGCTGGTAGTCCTACATAAAATGCCCCACCAGGTCTAGAAATAATTAAATAAACCATATATTTTGATTTGCACGTATAAATGTTGTTGATATTGATTTTAAAATTACTAACAATAATTTCACTGACTCCTTCATAAAACAAATCACAAAAATTACATGCATAACATTTTTGCATAGTGCTACTGCTTGCATTTGTTCTTCTAACATTCAACTGATTTTGAAAAAAAATGTAAAACTTTTCCCTTCTTTATATACAAACCTGGACCATCTCCCACTGCTTTGTAAACCACTTCACTGCTTTTTAGTATTTTCCAATTATTATTACTAATTCATTTTATAGCTGCTGAATCAACATTATTGGAAATTTGCATAGCAGTCCTGTAATCTTTTTTAACATTTCCTTTGGAAAGAACATTAACATTCTTCCTAATCTCACTAATCTCCTCAAATTTATTTCTTACCAATTGCTTGGAATAACCTCTAGCTATAAATTTGCAACACAAGTTTTCACTTTCACTATAAAAATCTACATCATTTGTAGTTAATTGATGGACCCTCATTAATTGTCCCTTTACAATATTTTCTTTGATATTCATAGAATACATACTAGAAAAATGCAAGTATGCATTATTCTTCACATTCTTTTTATCAATTTTAGTTGACAGCTTCCCTTTGTCTTTGAATATTATTACATCTAGGTATGATATACTCATCTCATCCCAGACTGATGTAAACTGTAAATAAGTACTGACACTATTAATGTGTGTTGTAAAAACTCTCAGGGAGTCAATTCCCCCTCTCCACACAATAAAAAGATTGTCAATAAAATGTTTATAACAAATAATGTTGTCAGTAAACTTGTCAACTAGGATGTGCATTTTTTCCAAGACATTCATGAAAATATTGGCATAACTGGGTGCCATCGCTGCACCCATTGCCACTCCATTTTTTTATGGTAAATATCTTTGTTAAACTTAAAAAAGTTATAACAAAGAATAACATCTAACATTTCCATTAACAAGCTGATCATGTTTTTAGAAAAATGTCCTGAGGCTAGCAACTCCAACCTAACAACTTCCATTCCCTCTTCATTGGGATTACTGTATATAAAGATTTTATATCTAAGGTGACCAGTAAATCTGTGTCCAAGACATTCACTTCCTTAATATTTTGAATAAAATCAAAAGTATCTCTGATGTGAGAGTTACTTTTTACTGCCACCTTTTGTAAATGTTTGTCAACAAAAATGGAAATGGCCTCTGTTTTTTGTGCCTCACTGGCTACAATGGGTCTAAAAGGCAGGTTATCCAAATCTTTGTGGATTTTTGGAAGGCCAAAAATCCTACTGAATTTGGGGCACATGTTATTAATGTATTTCATAATTTCTTCTGTTATTCTGCCTGTGTAGAACCATTCTTCAATCAGAGCATCAATAAAAGCATAAGACTTTTTTACTTTGTTGAAAGATACCTTTTCATAAAAAGCTTCATCAGCCAACATTTGACACATTTTTTTGCTCATAAAATACTCTATCAAGCACAACCAAAGAATTACCCTTGTCAGCTTTACAAATTAGTACTTTTTCATCATTAACTAAATAAAAAAATAAATTGCGTTCATTTGCAGTCATATTATAATATTTAAAAGAAATCTGATTGTCCAACAGTTTAATGATTTGTAGCTCAGACATTTTGTTAAAAAGATTTCCAATTCTTATCTCAGTGGGGGATTGTAAGTGCTAGGTTTCATAAACAAGTTGCAAGCATTATTATCATTGTTCTTGAATAACAATTTAAAGTTCATATTCTTGGTGAAGTCTCTCAGTTCATTAATAATATCACACTTGTTAGCTCTTCCAGCCGGATCAAAATTCCACCCCCTACTTAAAATGCCAAAAATAGCGGCATCTAAAGGTCGAGATGACAAATGAATAATTTTGAAACTGCAAACATTCTGTCTAAAATCAACAGCACCTGAAGGAAAAATCCTTTCCTCCACTTCTTCCACAGCTTTTTCCAAAAATACTTGTTCTGACCATCAGAATAAATTGCTGTCACCTCTGCCCAAGTCCTATGGCCATTCGGCCCCTTTTGATAAACTTGTACATTCTGTGTAGGTTGATTCAACTGAAAATTTGCATTGGTGTCATCAGGATAAGGCCTGCATTCAGCATTAGTCTCCATACGCTGTCCTCGTTGTCCTAAACGCTCTGAGCGTCTCGGCCCTCCTTCTTCATCAATGGCAGCATTCATTGTGATGTAATTTCCTGTTCTTGGGCTGGCTTCACCATCCCTTGCTTTTGTAGGTCCAGCTGTCACTCTTATGCAAGCCACTCCTTCCTCATACTCCTTAAGGTCTCGTTGGAACTTTTTGATTTTTTGTTTTGACAAAAAATCATTTTCTTTGATAAGTTTGTCCTGAATGAAACCAAATTTGGTGTCAAAATTGTCTGCAGTTAATTAGTCCTTAAGTGAAAAGAAACTAGAATTGACCTTATTGTTGAGTTGTTCTATTTTTTGCTTGTTCCAATTGGACAACATTTCAACATATTGTAGCCCCACTTTTTGGTTAAGTCAGACCCATTTGTCTATGAACTCTTTGGGTAAATCATTGCCATTTGGCATTTTTGTTATCCTGAGCCCTTTCAGTACTCTTTTAACTCGCAAACAGCAGTTAAAGTATAATGCATCCCACTGTAAATGCTTTAATTTGATAAGGTCTCTTTCAAGCTCCTTAAAGGACTCAATAGCATTAAAAGAATAGCTCTTAGAGTTCACTGCATTATTTGAAGCAGAAAAAGAGTCTGTTGGTGGGGCTAAACAATTACATAATACCTCAATAGTTCTTTTCAGCAGATTTCCATTTCTTGATGTTAAGCTGCTCTCCAAACCTTCTTGATTAAGTACTATAGATCCACTGGGGCTGTCATGTAGAGTAAACCCCGTCAGAACAGCTAAAAAGCTAGATGCAGCTTGGCTCATGGTGAAAAACGTCAAAAATAGATAAACTAAAAACGTAAACCGAATAAACAACTTAAAAATAAGAAAAACTCGGTAATAAAACCAAACTTCCTTTATTGAACGATAATCCAGTAAGCGCTTTAGTCTCCCAACACTGAGACTTCATCAGACTGAATTACATATTGAATACATTCAATTTAAATACTTAAACCAACTTGTCACATGACTTTCAGAGGTTAATGCCTTAACACCTTCCTTCTCAAATATGCCACAAAATCCTCTCGGCTATTTAACCCTGGAGGGTGGCAAGCATTGAGTCTAACCTGCCATGAATACTCAAGCCACCCAAGTTCATCCTCTGCATTTAATAGTGTTTCATAACCAGTAATAGCTCCTAGCACAATAAATTTGAAATCAATACAGCAATTTCCCATTTTATAATGCTTCCCCATGGCATTAGTTTCATTGCCAATCTCTACTGCCCTTTTGTCCTCATACATCCTTCTGCATAATTCTCTGCTGGTACGTCCTACATAAAATGCCCCACCAGGTCTAGAAATAATTAAATAAACCACATATTTTGATTTGCATGTATAAATGTTGATGATATTGATTTTAAAATTGCTAACAATAATTTCATTGATGCCTTCATAAATCAAATCACAAAAATTACATGCATAACATTTTTGCATAATGCCACTGCTTGTATTTGTTCGTCTAACATTCAACTGATTTTGAAAAAATTTAAAACTTGCGTAAATTGCCCTATTGATTGCAAATTTATTGTGCTAGGAGCTATTACTGGTTATGAAACACTATTAAACGGAGAGGAAGAATTTTGGTGGCCTGAGCATTCATGGCAGGTTAGACTCAATGCTTGCCACCCTCCAGGGTTAAATAGCCGAGAGGATTTTGTGGCGTATTTGAGAAGGAAGGGGTTAAAGCATTAACCTCTAAAAGCCATGTGACAAGTTGGTTTAAGTATTTAAATTGAATGTATTCAATATGTAATTCAGTCTGATGAAGCCTCAGTGTTGGGAGATGAAAGCGCTTACTGGATTATCGTTCAATAAAGGAAGTTTGGCTTTATTACCGAGTTTTTCCTATTTTTAAGTTGTTTATTTGGTTTACGTTTTGTTTTAGCTTATACATGATTATAAAGTGCTTTTGTCTATAATAGTTAAAAGAATGGCAAAGGTGTTGCCAAATTGATAGATATGGATCAATTTGGTTTTGTGGAGGGGAGGCAAACATTTAACAACATTAATGGAACAATGATCATCCAGAGGGAAACAGAGTACAAGAAACTACTGCTGTTATTGGTGGGTCTTGATGCAGAGAAAGTATTTGACAGAGTAAGCTGGGATTTTATGAGTATGGCAATGGAAGCATTTGAACTTCTTGACTGGTGTGAGACAAAAATTGAAGTGTGAGAGTTCCTCTCTGATAAATTGTCTAAACAGAGAAACCAGGCAGAGGTATCCTCTTTACCCTTTGTTATTTGAGTTATATTTAGGTCCACTGGCAAAGAAAATAAAGGATTCAGAAATTCAAGGAACTAATTGGTATGGTAATCAAAAAAGTTGGCTTTATTTGCAGATGATATTATTTTGTAACTGATAAAACCAGAAAAGGGCATCTCAGTGTTGTGGAATATTCTGAGACAGTTTCAGTTCCTTTCCTTCCCTGCAGACTGCTCTATCAGAAAAATTGGGTGAACAAATAGGTACAACTAAGGAAATAATTTTTTTGAGCTGAGATACAGGATTTGAATTCCCTAGACACACTAAGGCCTTGTTAAGTTTCATACTGGTGGCTGCTAAAAAAGCTATTACTAAAAATGGAAATCAAAGTCTAAACCAACCGTATTTGAAATAGTGAATATTGTAATAGAGATAAAAGAACTGTAAGTGGGATCTTTCGAAAAGGGTAGGAGCAAATCACATAGAAACAATGGAAATAGTGGGATCAATACTAGCAGAATAATGTTTTGGAGGAGGAGTGAGATTTAAGGGAAGGCAGGAATTGAACAACTTATGTAATATTGGATTGATGATAATTGTACAGAAGAATATATGTGATGTATAATAGTTATAACTGGGAACATGTTAATATGTTTTTTTTATATAAATGTATGTTTGCCTGTGTCATAAGTGATAATTTAATAAAGGTGTTAAAAAAAACATTTGCAGCATAATGAGTAAGGCTGCTGTTGCTGTGAATATTTTATTTGGAGTATCACACATTTTTGACATCCTCTTTGTCTTTATACTCAGATGCAAATGCCTGCATCATTTTGACACCGATGACTATGTTATGAATATTGGCTCTAGATGACTGTCACTGTTACTGTAACCCCCCACCCCCATATTCAAAAATGGGAAAAAGGAGGATGTGGACTGATGAATGGATGGATTAAGAATCACAATTTGCTTTCCCAATCTTCATTTACATAAACATATTTCTGCACTAAACTGCACCTCTTTATTTGCATGTCACTATATTATACTTTGTATACCCTTTTTTGTATTTTTTTAGCACATTGCTTTTTATCGCAGCTTTATAAATCACTACAATGTTGTGCTTTATTGTTTTTGGGGTAAGACTGTGCTTCAGTTTTTCTAGTATCTAATAATACCCTGCCCATTCTTTTGCAACTTAAAACTACACAGATTGTTTATAGATGATACAGCGTAATTTTTGCTGTAAATGAAATAAAATGGACAAGGACAGTTTTGAAAAATAAATTACTTTCCTGCTTTTAAAAATGCAGTTTTTAGAACTGTCGGGACCTACATTTTTTGCATCAACAATTTCATATGTCATCTTTTGTAAAGTATAGTAGCAACACCCCTTTCCTTCAAGTAAAAATTAGACGGCTTGACTTTGTGGCATAAAAGGGCTTAGACAACATGATGTCAGTTAGCAGCTTAGGCAATAGAAGAGATTGAAAAGGTAGGTAGGAGTGTGTGACTGACATGGACTTTCCATCCTAGGGGAGAGAATAGGGGCATGCCTGGGGTGTGCCTCAGTCACATAGTCCAGTGAAAATCTGGAATCTCTGTCAGGTAGGCAACTGCTGAGGTAGTCACCAGGTATTAAAGGGAATGCCACTGTGCAGATGGGGTTCACTCATTCAAGTTGTCATTGCACCCGCACCTGGAAGACAAAACACAACACACTGAGGTTTGTTTATGACATAACAAAAATCCTGAATGTGAGCAGCATATATGTCACTGCATGTGATCTGGCTATTCTATGATACCCATAATTGCATAGCCCAGCCTCCCTAGCTCCCACCATGCCTTACCATGCCATGCCATGCTATCCCAAGGACTGGCAGCTCGACCCTTGGGAGCAGTACTAGGAGTGGAAGCTGAGGAAATATGAGAGTCTCCTAATAGCTGATAGTCAAACTGGCTGCAACACTATTGAACAGAACAGAGAAAACAGTTAAGCTAATAGAATCTACCCTACAAACTGGGCTACATTACTCTGGGTGGTACTGCGGAGTGAATCATGACATATTTTTGTCAGTATTTGTGCACAGTGAATGAATGAATGACAACTACAATAAAGAATATTCTGTATCTCTGTGCTTTACATTTTAAAAATATGCAGAAATACAAGAATTCTTAACTCTTATAATCCAGTGCTGTGAACTTTGGCAACTAGTCAACATGACGTATACTAGCCTACTCATTACATAACAAACATAATTAATTATTTATTTAACAAATAAAAGTACTCTTATGCTTGAGAATGCACACTAAAACAGAGTGAGCATGTTTGTGTGTTTGTGAAATTCAGTATTCAAAAAGACATAGAGAAAAAGAGAGAAAACACCAAATGAAATGCAAGTATACCTTCAGATGTGTTAAATATATTTTGATTATGAATAAAACACCACCAGTAAGAGTTAATTTAAATAATATATTAGCTACTTTTTATTTAAATAGTCTCTGATACCAACTATTCAAAAAATAGTTTGTGCATTTTAAACATTCATTACATATTTACTTTCCTACCTTTCCTGTATCATGCAAACTAGCTACCAACATAAGCTTTGCTCTTGCCTTTTTGCTTGTTGGGGTATTAGACTGTACACAGTCAGGGGCTATTGTCAGTCTATTTCCAATAGTGCATTTATATTTGCTGAAATGTGACAGCAGGCACATGGTGCATATGTCGATAATGAAAGGTGGTCATTTCATTCAGTGCTGCCTATGACATATTTCTGAAGATTAGTGCTGCAGCACTTAGCTTAATGATAAAAATAACACCCATTTGTTTAACACACAGGCCAGCTGGACATACAATCCCTTTTCAGGTGCGACTGGTTAAGTGACTTGCTCAAGGTCACACAGTAGGCAAATGAGGGCTGAGGGAATCAAACCCCACACCACAAGAACTATAGCTCACAGCCTTAACCCTCTGCACCCACTGCCAGAGCTGCTGCTCAATGACAGTGAGACAGTAGGACAGAATTATGGTCACTGCAAAAGAAGAAAATATATCAGTTTATTACCTTCTGTCCCATCATTCAAAATGACTCTGAAAGACTTCCTAGCTAAAATCAGGCTCTGTTCTTGCTCAAAACCAAGATAACATATTCCTAAATGTGAACAAGTGCCTTTTCATTCCCTATACCTCCTTACTCTTCCTTTCGTCACTTACTTCCTTACTCTATCTAATTCCCTTCCCTGACTTTCTCTCTAACTATACCCATAAGCCTGTTTTCCTTTACTTCATATTGCATTTCCTGTTTGTATTAGAGTAACGTACATTCAATTTCTCTACAAACTGTCTAAAATTTCTGTAAATATTAAAAAATTGTAATATACCTTGTATCGATTCTTAACCAATGTTTTTATATTATGTCTAATTTGCTATAATTATTTAAACTTCAGATATTTGTGTTTTATGTTTGAAGACTGCAAAATTATTGTTAAAATGTTTTGTAATAATTTGGAGCTTTTCTCCCCAGGCCTCCACTGAAAATGGGCTTTTACCCAGTCTGACTTTCCTTGTAATCAAATATCAATAAATAAATAAATAAATAAATAAAATAAATAAGTTACTCTTCCTGTTTATCAGACTCAGGTTCATTTTAAAGCTTCATTGCTAACCATTCTAAGGTTTCGGCCTACAAATATGCCGTAGCTTAGACTTATTTAAAGGAATGCGAAGGTATCTTTCTAAACAATGGAAGTGGTTGGCATTGGTTGAAACCTTAATTAAGGAGTAATTTACTGGGGACTTGGGGTGACTCTCCTGTTAGCCAATCATGTACTCAATGTAGAACAGGTGTTTTGTACTCAAGTATTCTAACATAGCTAGGAGTAGCCATACATTTTGAAGCCAGTTTTCTTGACAATAGACTGATACTACATTTGTGTCTGCCAAGCAGTCATTTTTAAATACCTTAATAAATATGTAGATTAATAATTTTTTATCTTCCTCACATTATCTAACCTGATTTTCTCTCTTTGTAGCTAGTTGACTGCTGTGCTTTTTGCCTAATAAACTTTCTGTTACATGCTTTGTTTATCCAATATAATTTAACTTGGTTAAAAGATATTTATAGGTGCAAGCTACTTAGCAGTGCCTATAATACTGAGTTATAGTATAACTCAATAATGCCTTTCTATTTTACAATCCAGTAAATCAGCAAGCAACTGAGCACAACCTTGTTTTGTGCCTCTTTCAAGCCCATATGTGTGAGAAAGCAACTGGAGTTTCAAACATTGCAAGTTTGAATTCTGAAACTTTTAGAAGAGAACCACATTATGCCATTTCAATTTCAATACTGCATGCTGTTTCTGAAGATGGGATGTAGTGCCAACTCTGCCAGAGGCAGTAGGGCAGTGCATGTGTAACATATGCCAGCATAGCTAGCTGGAGTTTTGTGAAGAATTGTATGTATTTGTAAAGCTGCTTGTGTTAAAAATGTATCAACAGTGGGTCCTGCTAGACAGAAAAGAACTATACCTGTATGTCAGACTATATTGTAACTGTTGAAATTAATATATTTCAACAAAGGATACGGAAGAAAAGAGGATAATCTCAGTCCAGCTAACTTTGGAAAATAACCTGAAATTAAATTACTTGGTATAAGCCATAAAGATTGTATCTCACAGGTCTGAATGCAGCCAGAGATATAACGTATGTGAAAACAAGGACTAGGAATCCTGCTGTATTATCCTTAGTGGTGAACTAATTGTTGCCCTGGAAGGGTGGAAGTGTTGAAATTGTTTTATAGCTTATCTTAGCAAAGCTCTATGTGAGTATATTGTGACACATATGCGCAAGATCCTGGGTCAGCTTCTAGTAAAGGGAGTAGTGTGGGAACCACAGAGTCAAGTAACTAGATGTGATGTCATTCAGTAATCCAGCACTGATGCTTCAATTCTAGATGAGACAGAAGTCTCAGGGAATTGTGTTTGTGAAACCTGGAAAGAAAGACCACTCACCCACATCACCTTGTCTTGCTCTTTTAAGTAAATAGGAAACAGTAATTCTTTAGATTAATCAGGAAAATATAGTGAGATTAGTTAAGTATTGTTTTTTCTGCATCTGTGTGAATCTTTCCATCTGTGTTGTTGTTTTTAGTATTTCCTGTGATTGAAACTCTGTTTATTGTAAATAGATATTCAGTATTTTTATGTTCTTTTATTATTTATTATTAAATATATTTATACTTTTCATTGTGGTCTTTAAGAAAATATTTTAACCTTTGAGATTACTTATATTAATTGGGTGACACCATAGCCACTACTGCAAGTCTTGCTGCATTGGTTAAACACTACCATTTGTATTAGTATTAATTTTACTCAGTATAATTGAGTACCCATTTAACAGCCTTAGAGGAGTAGGCTGGTGGCAAAGTAACTACCTTATAGTCTGGGTGGAGGTGGCAGAGCTAGTAAGTCTGTGCCACCTCTCCAAGGTGTGTTTGTGTGTGTGTGTGTGTGTGTGTGTGTGTGTGTGTGCACGAAAATCAAATGTTAAAGAGTGTATGTGTCATCTACTTGGAACAGTGACACAGAGCACTGGTTTATGCAAAGAGAAAGGTGGAGTCTTATTTGGGGCCTGGAGATGAAAAACCCAGCCTCTGGACTGAGGGTGTTCCCTGTGCGCTTGTAAGGGAAATTGTGCTTGGTGCAGAGAACTGCATCTGGAAATACTGTGTGTATCCAATTTTGTTCCAAGTGAACATCCCTTACCGGTGTCAGTGGTGAGGATTAAGGCTCCTTGATTACTGGCCCAGAGGAGGGATGTCACATATTAACGGTCTCTTCCCCCTAGAAGACTCAAGCTAGTTTTTCATGTGGCCCTGAAAAAACATTGCTTGACAGAAATGAGCCTGTCTGGGAATACATTAACTCATACCCTGTCTTGAGAGTCCAGCTGCATTGGCACTGCTGACCCCACTATGGTGCTCGACTATCATGTCATATGCCTGCAACCCTAGGCTGCACCTTAATAACTTGGCATTTTGCTGGCTGGCTCGATGTAGCCCTGTTAAGGAATTGTGGTCTATAACCATACTGAATTTCCTTCCATACAGATAGGACTGAAGTTTCTGCGGTGTCCATACTATCTTTTTCTACAGCTGCATAACATTCCTCCTTGGGTTGTAGTCTATGGCTGAGATATAGAACTGGGTGCTCTTCTCCCTCTGAGGAAACCTGTCTGACTACAGCCCTCACCACATGGTTTGAAGCATCCACCTGCACAAAGCTTCTTTGCTGTAATCTAGACTGGCTAATACAGGGAGACCTCCCAAAGCTCATTTAAGCTTTTGGTATGCCTGCTTGCAGGCTGGGGTTCACACAACTTTATCTAACCTGTTTTTCCTCTTAAGGTCTGTGAGGGGAGCAGCCATTATACTACAATTAAGAACAAACTTTATATAGTACCCTGATGTCTCCAAGAATACCCTCAATTGCCTTTCGGTAATGGGGCAGGCCATGCTTGAATAGCTTCCACTTTGTTAGGTTCTAGGCTGATCTTACCACTCCCCACTCTATGTCCCAGGTAGCAGAACTCTGCCATATCCACCTGACACTTAATGGACTTAATGGTCAACCCTGCCCTTTGCAGTCTACCCAGGATCTTCCTGACATGATGAAGGTGCTCTTGCCAAGAATGGCTGTATGTAGCAATATCATCCAGGTAAGCAAGGCTCCTGGTAGGATATTATCTACCAGCCTTTAGAAGGTTGCTGGGGCATTTTTCATCCTAAAGGGCATCTTCATGAACTCATATAATCCAAAAGGAGTCACAAAGACTGACCTCTCTCTAGTGGTGGGAGTCAAGGCTACCAGCCAGTAGCCCTTGGTCAGATCAATATTGGTCAGGTACTTAGTCCCAACCAGCTGCTCTAAGGCTTCATCTGTCCCACGCATGGGGTAAGCATCTGACTCTGTGTGACTATTTAGTTTCTGTAATCCACACAGAACCTGGTGTTGCCATCTTTCTTTGGTACCAGCACCACTGGGGGAGCCAGGGACTGCTGGGCTCCTGGATTACTCAAAAAACCACGAAAGAACAAAAAGTATAATCACCATAACCTGCTTTCCCACAGCATAGTCTCAGGCTTGAGCATTCCTGTCATACCAGACCATTTCTGCTGTTTGGCTCCTGCCATGTTCTCCTGGGCCAAGCCCATAAGTTCCCTAAGCCTTGTCCCAAGGTTTAGGACATATGCCACAACAGACTCCTTGTGGGATTCACATTCATCCTTCCACCCGTTATGAATCAAAGCTAAAGGCCCCCTCACCCTACAGCAACTCAAAGAGTGAAAAACCTGTGGATCCTTGGGGTACCTCTCTGTATGCAAGGAGCAGATGGGGCAAATATTTGTCCAACTTTCTCTTAAAGTGGTCTGCAAATGCCTGTAACATGGTCTTTAGTAGAGTTTAACCTGTCTACAAGACCATTAGTCTGGGGGTGGTTTTAGGTGCTGCACCCCACAACTCTTTCACAGATAAGCCAGCAGGACCGACATGAATTTGGCACCTCTATCAGTCAGTATTTCTCTCAGGAAACCTACCCTGCTGAAAATCTCTAACAAAGCATTTGCTACCTTCTCTGCCTTGATGGAGGACAGAGCCACTGCCTCCGGGTATCTAGTAACATAATCTACTACCACCAGCATTTACTTCTTCCCTGTGGAAGTTGGGGTACTCAGTGACCCCACAGTATATACAGCTACCCACTGAAATGGCTCCTCAATCACAGGCAAAAGCATCAATGGAGCTTTGACTGTGTCTCCTGCCTTGCCTACTTTTTTGGCACTGCTCACAGGTCCTGCAGTACCCTGTTACATCCCTTGCAATCTCAGGCCAATAAAAGTTCTGCATAATACTTCTCTTGGTACACTTTATGCTCATATGACCTGTAAAAGGAATGTCAGATGCTATGGATAGAAGTGCCAGACAGTAGGGTCTGGGCACTACCAACTGCTGTGTTACCTCACCCTCTGACCCTCCCTCAGGGGTCCAATCTCTATACAGTAACTATTTGTTCCAGTATACAGACTCCCCTTTTTCTTGAGAATCAGGTGCCCCCTAGCTACTTCCCTCAAGCCTCATAATGTAGGGTTCGAGAGTTGCGCCTGTCTCAACTCTATCTTTGTGACCCTTCCCAGTTGCTCTTCCACAGTAAGTCTGGTATCCTGTGACAGCAGTGCCTTACTGTCAGCCTGGGTACTACCACTCAACTCTGCCCTTGTAGTCACTCTGTCTAAGGGAACATCAGTACCTATCAGCAGCTGTGGCTCACCTTCAGGCTGACTGCTACAGAGTAGCTCCCTCCCTGAAATAGCCACATCACCAGCCCTGGCTTCAGATGTGGGGTTGGTCTGGGTCTCCCCCTGGCTATCAGACCCACAAGACTGTCTCCAATCCTAACTGCATATAACTGGATGCACACAAGCTACTGCATTATCAAAATAATTCTCTATCAAGGCATCTGCACGGATATCCTTAAACACACCTAATTGCTTGCTTCCTTTTCCACTCTCCCAGTCAAGGTGAACCCTGGCCAAAGGTATTTGGAATGGGGTCCCTTCTAAACCTCTGATTGGAGTGGACTACCCAAGCAAGTAGTGCTCCTCTTTAACCACTGCAGACTTCACAATGGTTATGTCAGTGGCTGTGTCTCTCTTAGCAGTGGTCTGTTTTCCAGCCACTAAGATAGGATATAAACTCCGGTGATAGTGTGGTACCTCTGTTGTCTCCAGACAACTTACCACTAGCATACTGTTATTCCCATTTGCTGGGTCCCCCACCTTTTGTTCCCTACCTTGCTTCAGTGGACAATTGTATGCTAAGTGGCCCATCTGGTTACATTTAAAACATCTAAACCATGATTCTGGCCATGTAACCAAACTAGTGGCCTCCCCTGTTACTGGTGGACTTTGTTGAGGTAGTTTAGGCTGCCCACCATGGGTTCCCTTATATCTATGTGCACTACTGAGTATCCCTTTCTTGTGCAGTGGTGCTCTGCTTGCTAAATAGAGATCTCCTTTTCTCCCCAGCTCCTCTGCAGAGTTACACTCCCGATCTGCCAACCAGATTCTCATGTCCTCAGGCGAAGTGCTAAGGGCTTGATCCCTCACCAAAAGGCCTGCCAGCCCTTCAAAAGTGGTGACCTAACACCCGCTCATCCACCTATGAAAATAAGTACTTAACTCAGCAATATAATCACATACACTTTCATCTTCCTTGCATCTATGCTCGTGAAACGTTTTTTTCTGTAAGCTTCAGGTGTTAACTTAAAACATTCCAATAAACATGGTTTAACTTTATCATAGTTTAAGCAATCAGTATAAACAAATTTAGAAACAGCAGTTGCAGCTTTGGCATTGAGTAAGGGGGTCAGGAACCGTACCCAGAGCCCTTGGGCAACATCATACTGTTTACATGCTATTTCAAATATATGAATAAAACTATCAAAATGATCACCCTCTGTAAACTGTGGAAGAAATTTGCTGACCTTTATTGCTTCTGGGGTTCAGTTACTCCCTTCCTCATTACCTCCATGACCCTGATGAAGAGTCAGCATCTCCCTCTCATGTTGGCAGTGTTTCTCATTTTCTTCAGTCTGAAAATGCCATAGTCCCTCTGTTGACTCTAATTCCATATGTTTTTCCTGTTGCAGTATCTCTGCTGATTCTAATTCCAAATGTTTGGTCTCCAGGTCTAATTTCTTTAACTCCAGATGGGGTTTTAAGACCTCTGAGGAAAAGCCTTGTTTTTGAGGGCTGCACATCCCCATCACCAGACTGGTTGTCTTCCTGGCTGCTGATCTGTGTTGCAGATGTGATTGAGGCTGAAATCATTTCTTCTTTAGTCAGGTTGGCATGCACCCATCATTTGACTTTGCACACCTTGGCCAACAGTTTTTTTGTCAGCTTGCCATAATCCTCTGCTGACATCTTTGCCTGATTTCCCTGACTATACAAAACAAACAAAATATAAATAAAACTGTTGGGAAAATGAAACTGTGTATGTTTACCTTGTGGCTGTTGAGAGTATACACACCTTCAGTGACAACTACCCACAGGCTACAGAAGTTCAATTAATATCCATACCACTGCTCCCCAATATGTGGCATCCCTCCTCTGGGCTGGTTATCATGGAGCCTCAGTCCTCACCACTGACACCGGTGAGAGATTTTCACTTGGATCAAAAATGAATACACACAGTATTTTCGGATGCAGCTCTCTACAACAAGCAAAATTTCCCTTACAAGCACACAGGGAGTACCCTCAGTCCTGGGTCTGGGTTTTCTCACTCCAGGCCCCAAATAAGACTCCACCTTTCTCTTTGCAGAAACCAGAGCTCTGTGTCCCTGTTTCAAGTAGCTGACACATACACTCTTTAAGATTTGATTTTTACACACACACACACACACACACACACACACACACACACACACACACACACACACACACACACACACACACACTCACATCTGGGAGAAGCCGACACAGATTTACTAGCTCTGCTTCCTCCACCCAGAAGAGAGGGTAGTAACACTGACATCAGCCAACTCCTCTAAGGATCTTACAAGGGTACCCAATTATTCTGAGTAAAACTATTACTAATACAAATGGTAGTGTTTGATCAATGAAGCAAGACTTTCAGGGGTGGCCACAGTGTCACCAAATAAACATAAGTACTCTCAAAGGTTAAAATATCCTCTAAAAGACCAGCCACAATGACAAGTTTACATATATTTAATAATAAATAATAAAAGAACATGAAAATACTGAATATGTATTTATAATAAATACCAGGGGTTCAATCACAGGAAATATTAAAAACAACACAGATGGAAAGACTCACACAGATAAAGAAAAACAGTACTTAACTAATCTCAATGCATTTTTCTGACTGATCTAAAGAATTACTGTTTCCTTCTTACTTAATAGAGCAAGGGAAAGTGATGTGGGTGAGTGGTCTTTCTTGTCAGATTTCACAAACAGAGTGCCCTGAGACTTCTATCTCATCTGGTATTAAAGCATCTTTTCAGTGCTGGATTACAGATGGCATCACATCTGGTCACCTGAGTCTGTGGTTCCCACTCTATCCCCTTTACTAGAAGCTGGGCCAGGATCTTGGACATATGTGTCACAATACACACACATAGAGCTTTGCTGAGATGCGTTACAGCATCTGAAAGCTATAAAACCATTTCAACACTTCTACCCTTCCAGGGTCGCAATTAGTTCACCACTAAGGGCAATACAGCAGGATTTATATTCCTTGTTTTCAGAGAAGTTGCATCTGGCTGCATACAGATATGTGAGATATAATATTTATGGTTTATACCAAGTAATTTAATTTCAGAATATTTTCCAAAGTTAGCTGGACTGAGATTAACTATTCTCTTCCGGTGTCCTCTGCTGCAATATATTCATTTCAACAGTTACAATACAGTCTGAGATATAGGTATATTACTTTTTTGTCCAGCAGGACCCATTGTTGATACATTTTTAACACAAGCAGCTGTACAAATGCACAAAATTCTCTACAGAACTCCAGCTAGCTTTGCTGACATATGTTACACATGAACTGTTCTACTCCCTCTGGTTCTGCTGGCACTACCTCCCATCGTCACACTGTTAAGGATGAAATTATGACAAACCGCTTCCCAGCAGTTCATTTATATTAAACCATTAATATAATATACTTTCCTGCATCCCTGTCCCTAGGAACATGTTACATTAGAACTATGCTTGTTCTTTTTTGACTTGTAAGTTTGAGTTATGTATGTTACAGTAATGTTTCTTTACTCCCCTTGTAAACGTGGTATATATGTCATGAAATATATTATAATTTGCTATCTATGAATGTGTGTGTGTGTGTGTGTGTGTGTGTGTGTGTCTGCGCATGTGCATGCATATGTATAGTAATAATGTGCAAGGTGATAAGAGGGAATTTTCATGTAACACAGGAAATCTTCTCCATGACTTAACTCATTTTAGTTTGTCAAAGATTAACCTTGAATGCTTAATGTCATACATTTTTTCAGAGTGTAGCCACCATCCTGTATGAAGATTTATATGTGCATTCATCTTATCTTGACCTGTCTAAAGCATATGACATTATACCACATAATGCAATTCTACATAAACTAACAGATTGGGATGTAAATAAAGCTGTAATAACTTGGATCCACAACAGGCTAAGTGGTCATATATGGCAGCTAAGAGTAGGGGGCTTCTATCCTAAGCATTCTCTGTCACTACTGGAGTCTCTCAAGGCTTCATCCAAGGGTCACTTCCTTTTTATCAACTATACGGCCAAACTGGAGGCTGAGCTCTCTCAACATAGGACTGGCAAGACCAGTCAGGAGGAGAAGGTTACCACACACACTATAGACCCAGTCTCACATAGTACCATCACAACCTCAAATCATACACATAAACACACAAAGACATACTCGGAGGCTCTGATCAAAAATCTACCAAAACAGCAGAGGCCACCAAAGCAGACACCCAAACAACCACCACCTCAGAACACAACACCTGCAACACATAGACCTCACAGTCAGAGTGTCAAACAGTCACAGCCCTTAAGGCCAAACACAATGCCAGACACACTAGTCATTGGTGACTCCATAGTCAGACACACTGACGTCCCGCTCACCAGACTGAGTAAGGAGAAGGTCACAGTAAGCTGCCTGTCGGGCGCTAGAATCCGCCACATAACGCAAGCACTCAGGTCTCTCAACAGCAGGTACAAATACGACTCAGTCATTGTCCACGCTGGTGTAAACGACCTGAGACGCACCTCCTTGGACTACATGAAAAGAGACATTGAGGAGCTCTCTGATTATGTAGCCCAGGCAGGTATGACCCTGACCTTGAGCAGTATCCTACCTTCACCAAGAATGATGCCACAATACAGAGATAAGATGATCAGCTTTAACAATTGGCTTAAACACTGGTGTCATTCAAAGGGGATCCAGTGTCTGTCTGCCTGGGATGACATGCTGGAGAAGCCACGCTGCTTCAAGGGACGGCTTGCACCTGTCACCCTGGGATTCCGGATATTGACAAAGGCTCTTGCCACCCCATAGTGCCTTTTTAGGCAAGGCTCAAATTCTAAACCTACCACCCTAGAAAACAAAAAGGAAAAAAACTAAGGGTAATGCTGCTCAATGCCAGAAGTCTAAATCTCAAAATGCACGCACTCGAGGCCCTTCTCAGTATGGAGAACATCGATGTCTGTGCTGTGACAGAAACCTGGTTCAAGGCTCCTGAGAGCACCCCAGCACTATCAGGTTTTACCTCATATCATGCGTTCCGCCCCAAAATCCGGACAATACCAAGAAAGGAGGGGTATCCATATTCATCAAGGACACCCACACCTCAAGACTGGTGGCAACGCACGATGCATCGGAGACCATCCAGGTGCAATTAACCATAGGCAAGACTGCTCTGCAAATTGTAGCATGTTACAGGCCACCCTCACAAACTCAGGAACCTCACATGGCCTTCCTGAAAACACTAGAGGGGATAAATGTATCACCAAACACCATCATACTAGGTGACTTCAATTACCCTAATATAGACTGGGAACACTACTCAAGCCCAAACACCCTAGCCCAAATGTTCCTGGAATTCATAAACTCAAATGCCATGGAACAACTAGTCACCATCCCCACAAGAGGAGATAACATACTTGATCTCATCATCACGAACATGGGAGCACAATGTTCAACACCGGAAGTATACCCCTCACTGGTGAGATCAGATCACAAACTAATCTCGCTGGAGGTCCTCATCCCACCCCCACCTGAAATAAAAAAGACCACAGTAAAGAGCTTCTCGAAAGCCGACTTCACACTTCTAAAGACTAGTGTGGTCTCCTTTAAGGCCCCCGAGCCGGCGGAAAACAGTACTCAAGCCGCTGAATCACTTACAAATGCCTTCTACCAGCACCTGCAGGACTGCATGGATAAGGCAATCCCAAGCAAAACAAAGACTCTTTGTACCAAAGGCAAGCGTCCAGTCTGGTGGACCCCAGCCATAAACAAACTCTACAACAAAAGGAGGAAGCTACTACAAGATAGAGCAAAATCCTTAAAAGGTAAGACACCCTTGATCACTATAAGTAAAAAACTAAGAGCTCTCATAAAATCATCCAAAGCAAATTTTGAGAGAAAAATAGCTAAAGAGTCAAAAGACAATCATAAGGCCTTCTTTAGCTATGTTAGAGACCTGGGAGGAAACTCCCAGATATGCTCAGAACTAGTTCAAAATGATGTGAAGATTACTGATCCTACAGACATTGCCAACATACTGGCTGACAGGTTCAGTGCAAACTTCTCCCCTCCCCAAAAGGAGAGATATCTATACCAAATGATTGCAGCCCCCCAAACATCTCCAACGCCCAAGTGAGAACTGCTCTCTCCAAAGCAAAAACACAGCATCCATGGGACCTGATGGTGTCCCCGGCTGTGTGCTCCACAAACTCAATGAGGAATTAAACCCACAGCTAGGACAGCTGTTTAATCAAAGTCTTACCTCTGGATACGCACCCAGGAGTGGCGCACTGCAACTGTGGTCCCACTTCACAAAGGCGGTGCCTCTACCGACCCTGGAAATTACCGCCCATTAGCTTGACAAGCCTTATCTGCAAAGCCATGGAGAGGATCATAATGGACCTCATAAATAAAGACATAGGGAATTTGCAGACTTTGGATCCAACCCAGTTTGGCTTTGTCAAAGGCAGATCATGCCTTTTAAACTTGGTTGACTTTTTCAAACAGTCACCAAAGCCATTGATGAGGGAAAGGCAGTCCATAGAGCCTACCTCGATCTGGCGAAGGCCTTGATACAATACCCCACTCGGGTATCATTGAAAAACTCATCAGCTTAAATGTTAACCCATACATCACAAGATGGGTTGCAAACTGGCTGAGTGACAGAACCCACAGGGTCAGAGTTGCTGGTGCCATGTCAGACTCAAAGCCTGTCACAAGTGGTGTCCCACAGGGCTCAGTCCTGGGCCCACTCTTGTTTGGCATCTACTTTTCCAAGTACAAGCAAACACAGGAGGGTTATGGCTGACAAAGTTTGCAGATGACTGCAAACTGGGCCATAGTAGAAAACACATCTGACACAGATATCCTTCAGAAGGGTCTCACAGAAACGGATAACTGGTGCCAGAGCCATGGCCTAAAGTTAAATGCCAAAAAATGCATAGTCATACCCTTCGGGAAAAACAAGGTTACCCCTAGCTACCAAATAGGTGGCAATCTACTGAGCACAGAAGAAGTTATCAGGGACCTGGGGACACAGGTTGATAGTAGTCTGTCATTCGACACCCATGTAGCTAAAGTAGTTAGGAAGATCTTCTACATTGCCCACCTTATCATGAAGGGGTTCTCATCTAGATCAAGGGAGGTCATAGTCTCCCTTTACTCATCACTCATCAGACCAATGATTGAGTACAATGCCCCATTCGGAATGTATCTGACCCGACACTTGCAGCAGCTGGAGAGGCCACAAAAGTTCCTCACCAAAAGGATAAAGGGTCTCAAAAATCTGTCCTATGCTGCCCGACTGAAAGAACTCCAGCTCTATTCAGTCGCCACGCTTGCTCAGAGGTGACCTTTGCCTAACATACAAGGCCATGTCAAACCCAGATTTGATGAATATGCTTCACCTCAAAAAGCTAGATCCATCAGAGCCACAAGGGCGGGAGACTTAAACCTCGACACGGCTATTAATAGGACGTGCTGGAGGGATAGATTCATCACCCAAAGACTCCCTATGCTGTGGAACAAAATCCCGGTATATGTGAGGCAGAGCACCTCGCTGGCCTTGTTCAAGAGAAATCTTGACCAATGGATGGGAGATCGCAGATATACCCCAGGGATTACCTCAGTGTCACTGCTCGACAGAGGCACAGCAAAATAATGGGTATAGTTCCCCATACTAAAGGGGTGGCGTAAGCCACAAAACGATGGGCTAGGCTTGTAAATGCCCTCGGGCAGATAGCCTAGTATGAACCTATGAACCTATGAACCTTTCCTTAGATGTCAAGACAACTCCATTGTCTGTCTCACCAAATACACAGATTACTGCAAATCTGAGATATTGTCCTTAACCTTGTTGAGACCATCTCTCTTCAAACAGCATGTAACATTATATATGAATAGCGCAGTAGAAATCACCTTTTTTTCAGTGACTCAGACTGTACCATTCCTGCATTATGCAACCAAACCTAGCTTTATATATTATTGACAGATAACAGTTAATCATTTACAAAATAGTTAAAGACCTTGGTGTTTTTATAGATGATGAACTTTCATTTGATACCCTTAAAGCTGCTACCATCTGCAAAATGCAAAGCTTACAGAGCTGTACACCTGATCTTCTTTGAGGATGAGAGCCATGTTAGAGAAGCAATTGCTCCTTTTTATATGGCTATTAGCAGACCAGTTATATGATGCCATACCCTGCTCTGTAACATACTCATATACCACCATCTTTTAAATTTGGAGAAGGAGCAACGATTCCTTACAAAATGAAACAAGGAGTTCAAGGCTTGCTTATTGCAAAAGACAAAAGCAGCACTCTCTCCTCCATATCTTACCAACTTATTAGAGGAGATCCATGCCTTACATATAGAGCATTAAAAAATTCTTTACTGTTTGAAACACTTTGCTTAGAATACCCCCTGGTGACCTGAACACAGTACAGTCAACCTCAGTAAATACTAATATCAATTGCACTGTGAAATATGACATCTTTATATCTCAAAGACTTCTACATCTATAGAATAATGTCCCCCCCCCCAAATTAAACTTAGTCCATCATTCATATCTCCAGAAAGGAATTACATAATTATATGGGTAACTGCAAGTTTCAGTATGAGCTCCAGGGGAATGACAGTATTGATGACTAACATGGCTTGAGCTTGTTCACCAAACCTATGGACTTACTTAAATACATTTTAGTTGTATATAGTCTTTTTATAAGATGCCTTTTAGAAAATGTGGCATTTTATATGTTTATATTTTTAAGATTTGATTCAGTACCATATAATTTGAATAAGGTATATTTAGTGATTTTAGTTTCAGTAAATTCTAATTAATTAAGATGCAGGAGATCTGGTGGAGCACACTACAACTAAGCTTACGATTAAGAAGGTTACAACAATAACAAAATTTTGCTCATTTATCTGTTTGTTGTTTTTTTATTTATTTATGCTTTGTCAGTGGTTTAACAGATAGCACACTCGCCTTTGAAGCTGGAGGATAAGAAGATTGTGGTTCCAGCAGGTGACTGGATTCATTTGCCAGTACTAACACTACAGTGCAATATAAGGATAGTGCTGTACTCCTGACTGTGCCATCCTTAAGATGAAATGTTAAACTGAGGTCCCATCTGCCTGATTTGGTGTTAGGTCATTTGGATATAAATGATCTCATGGCACTTATCAAAAAGTGTAGGGGTTCTTCATTTAAAACGCATAATACAAAAATAACTACATGCCATCTAACACAATTGTTTTTATTAAAAAAAAAAACAACTAATGTATAAAAACAAAATACAAAACTTAACAAAAAGTAACAAACTATAAGAAATATATAATTAAAAACATAAATAAAATCCATATTACTCCCCACCATTTTTATCAGAGCCATAATTTTATTTTTTTCATAACTTTACTTAAATTCCTTTCTTTGTTATACAGTATCTCTTGACATCTCCACAATCTTTGTTATGAAGTATCACTTGACATCTCCCCAACCAGGTAAACCATATTGTAGAAAAAAATAACTCTGTCATCCTTTTCAATTTTTATACCCAGTTTCTCTCCATACTTTCTAAAGTTAATAGTTTCAGTACTCACTCTTACTTCATCCTAATATATATATATATATATATATATATATATATATATATATATATATATATTCACAAAAAAAATTCTTTATTCAACTGTATTTCAAAAATATGTGATACGAATCTTCTTCTTCCATACATTCCTTTCTTGAATAAATCTTTTTTTCATGAACTTTTTATTTAATGCAACCTTTAACTGGCAATTTATTTAATGAAATCCTCTATATGAAATCTGACCACTGGTATGCATTTTTTTGTGTAATTTCTTCCCTTTTATAATTCCTTCTTTTTCATCTTACGTCCTCCCACTAAAACCGTCTTCCCAAAATTATAACCATAATTTGAATATACTAACTCTTTCCATTATTTTCTAATGTAATTGTTTGTATTTTGAAAAAAAAATGTAATGATGCTTAATTTCCTTCCAGTTTATAGTTTTATTATTTTACCCTCCATTAAACTATCCCAAATACTGTTTATATTTAACATACAAATAATTCCTTAACATATGAAGCCCTTGTTACTTAATCCAACTTAATAAAAAATAGGATGTAATAAATCCAGTCCACCATTTTCCTGTTTATTATATATAATATTCCTTGTAATAGGTCTCAGCCTCAACCCCCCCCCAAAAAAATCTGTATTTCTTTCTTTTGAAACCACACATCTTCTTTCACATATCTTCTTGTCACTTGCCCTCACTACAGCATTCATTATAAAATGGCTTCATCAGCCATGCAAAATGCTCACCAAAACCATAACATTCCATATTTTTTAATAATCGCCCCTGTTGTAGGCTGTGTTATGCCTGAGTTATAGCACAAAGAAATTTTAGTTCTTCCCTTTCTTTTTGTAATGAATTCTTTAATTAATATTAATAATTGTTTCACCTCCCTACCTAGAATACCATACATTCCTTCACACATAACCTTTACTTTAATCTCACCTACATAATTTTTTTAATACTACAATCTACATGACAATGTGCTATAGGCATTCAATTTTTAAGGTAAACGTTTATCACATTGCCATATTAATTTTATAATAATATGCAAAATGATTTCATCTCTTATATCTTTCCATAATCAGTCATTCAAGAGATCAACAAAAACATATTTTTGCTCTTCCAGTAATCACTTATAAAACCATACCCTATTACATCTTCCCTTAGAATGCTATGTCCCTTAACCAGTTTTAAAACTTAATTTAACTCTTCTATCTCTCTCTATCAGCTCTCTAAAGCTATCACTGTTTTCACTTTCTACTTTCCCTTTTTCCATCCATTACTTTATCCCTTCTCTGCAAAGTTTTCTGCATACTTGCAGTTTTCATTATTTCACTATCGTCACACATTTCCTTTTCAACTTCACCACACAAACTCTCACATGGCCATGCCTTCTCATATTTTTCTCCAAGAAAAGAGCAACCTTTCTTTGCCTTTAGAAATATCTATTTTATCAATTTCCTCATCTTCCCCTCTTTTCTTTTCACGTATTCTATTTTCCTTCTATAAACACAGTACACTGCCATTTCCTAACAACGTAGAAAAAAACACTAACAAAATTGTTATATTCTTTTTCCCTACTTTCCATGATCTCTGTTTTCCTTCAAATATACTATTTCCTACAATTATTGTTAAACGCAAACCACCATACAGTTATTCCTTCATAAAAATCTTTCATAGTCATATGTTCCTACCACAAATCTCTAACCTCCTTCATCCTTTCACATGACCTGACCTGAGTCACCTGACCCATTATGAATTTTACTTTTTCAAACCTTTCCCAACTTGAATCACATTTTTAACTATTAAAGAGTTCACTCAGTGGTCTGAAAAAATCTATAAATGTATAACTATTTATCTCCCTTTATTCCAAGTAAATCTCTAGAATGTAGAAATTAATCTAATTCTGTATATTTTCTTCCTATAAAATGTAAAGAGTCTTAGGGCCAAATTCCAATACACTCAGTGTCAGTCTAACCTGATTCTTAAAGACCTGCTATCACTGTGAGTGACTCACTTTGGAGTAAGGCCTGTCTATAATATAAACAGACTTACTACGGGCACCAGATTACAAAACACCTGCACTCAGCCTGCTGTCAATATAAATGGTCACTTACACTGAGAGCAATTCTTTTGCATTCAAGGCCTTTGTTTTCCTCCTTATAGTTATCTTATTCTTAAAAATTCCTTACACAGTTTAGCATCATGCAAAGTGTTCCTTTTCTCCTCCCAACATTGAAGTTGAAATTTCCTATAATTATTATAGGTAAATACAAACTACCAATGTTTCAAAAATAAGCAAGTAAATAAATAAATAACCCCAGACACTATAACTTGCACTTCTTAAACAACTATAGCCCTGTATACTGTTTCCTAGTCTTAATGTCATGCATCAGTCCCTTTCCTGGCTTAATTATAATCATACTTTATTCTTTCCATTTTATACAAATCCATTATTCCTAAAGATCATATTAACACACTCCCAATGTTTCTCAAACTATTTATTTTTTTCTGTTTTTAAACTTCTCACATATATCAATGTTACAATAAAAAAGTGTGTGTCCCAATAACATTTTAAATCAACTAATCTCTATAAAATCATTTACAATGCTACAAGTACAAAAAAATGAGTTATCCACCTCCTTCCATTTTATTTTCTTCCCTTTTTCCTTTGTTTTGTTTTTAGTTTTTCTTTTATGGACTCTTTCCCAACAGATCTCCCATTTTTTATTCATTTGGCTCTGAACTTTCAGAACTTCCTGTTCCCCACCAGATACCAAAACCTCATATTTATTTCCTGTTTCATTATCCTTACTTTCTAGCAATTACAAAGTCCTGTTCATTTCATATTCTCCATCATGGAAAGAACTACCCTATTGATTGTCAGTGTCATTATTTACATCATTCCCACTTGATTTTCACTAATATTGACTTCATTTAAATGTTCATTTTCATTAATCGCATTTAGCACATCTACCTGCATAACTGTACAGTCATAACACCTATGATAATTTTTTTTTACATTCTGAACATTTTAATTTGTTGCCTGTAAAATTATGGCCTCTTTCTACACACATACTGTGTAATACTTTATACCTCCTATAGTGTAGGCCCATGGAATGTATGCAAATGCCTCCTTAAGGACATACCACTATTTCAGCTACATGATTTCTGAATGCCCATGATTTTTTTATTTTGTAAGTCTTTATTATGAGTACATTCAGGCAAATAAATCCAAACCCCACCAGTTGTAGACAAGCCATGTTTCAGCCTTTTTCTGACCTCACCAGTACACCATAAGCAGATCATTTGGCTCTACTTTAGAAATGTAGAACATAAAATCAAGCCTCATGTCCATAAATATTAGGGTGCCTGCAAAATATCCCAACTAACATCCAAGCCAAAGGGTAAAAATGTCACAGAACCAGGCAAACTATTCAGTAAAAAGCTGCAAGAAAGAGAAACAAATTAGAGTTTTAAGCATGTAATACCTTAAAAATCTTGCAGTGGCGATCCATGGGATATTTGCAAATCATAACAGTGTATCAACCACATGGTTTTTGAATGCACATAACTTTTTTAGCTTTTAACTCTTGCTGGGTAAATTCAATC
Organism: Protopterus annectens; assembly: GCF_019279795.1. Taxonomy (NCBI): domain Eukaryota; kingdom Metazoa; phylum Chordata; order Ceratodontiformes; family Protopteridae; genus Protopterus; species Protopterus annectens. The sequence goes on along the minus strand of NC_056726.1, from coordinate 128,138,844 downwards.
AATAAAGCCAAACCTCATTAACTGTAGACATACTGTGTTTTGGCCTTTTTTGACCTCAGCAGTACTCCATCAATGAATCAAGCAGTTATACTTTAGAAACACACAGCTTAAACATCAAACCTGATATCCATAAACATTAGAGTGCCTGAAAAATATCACAACTAACATCCAAAACAAGGACAAAAACTTCACACAGACAAATCACTCAGTAAAAACTGCAAGAAAGATCCAACCAAGCTAGGGTCCTCACCAGGTAACACCTTAAACTTCCTGCAGTGGAGGACCATGGGATATATGCAAATGCTCCCTTAAGGAACTACCAGTGTTTCTGCTACATGGCTTCTGAATTCCTGCATCTTTTATTTTTTTAGTCTTTATGGGTGCATTCAGATCAATAAATCAAACCCCACTAGTGGCAGACATGCCAGGTTTCAGCCTTTTTCTGGCCTCATTACTATATTATAAGTGGATTGATTAGACATACTTTAGAAACACTGAGTTTAAAATCAAGCATAATGTCCATAAACATTAAGGTGCCTGCAAAACATCTTGGTTAATATCCAAACTAAAGGGTGAAAAGATCACAAAGGCAAATCATTCAGTAAAAACTGCAACAAATACCCAGCCAAGCTAGATTCTTCAGGGTATGATACCTTAAGCCTCTTGTTTTATAGACCCCTGGGATATTTGCAAATACCTCCTTAAGGACAGGCATGGCTTCTGAACGCCCAAGACTTATGACTTTTTAAGTCGTTATGAATACATTCAAGCTAATAAAGCCAAATCTCACTAGCTACACATGTAACATTTCTCAGCTGACCTCACCAGCATACTATAAGTGGATTGTATGTCTAAACCATATAAATGCAGGGCTGAAAATTAAGCCTGGTGTCCATAAACATTATGGTGTCTATAAAATATCACAAATAACATCCAAACCAATGGGTACAAATGTGGCACAGACAACCATTCAGTAAAACTGCAAAACAGACCCAAGCAACCTAGAGTCTTCACTGTGTCATACCTTAAACCTCTTGTAGTGGAGGTCCATGGAATATATGCAAATGCTTCCTTAGGACTTACCACTGTTTCAAGGACATGGCTTCTGAATGCCCATGACTTTTTACTTGTTAAGTCTTTATGGGTACATTTAGGGCAGGATAATAAAGCTGAACCCCATTAGCTGCAGACATGCCATGCTTTGGCCTTTTTTTAAACTTATCAGTACAGCATACATGGATTGTTTGCCTACACTTTAGAAGCACAGAGCTTATAATCAAGCCTGATGTCCATAAACATTGGTGTACATGTAAAATATTCCAACTAACATCCAGACCAAAGGGTAAAAAGGTCACACAGACAACTGAATCAGAAAAAAACTCAAGAAAGACCAACAAAACTAGATTCTTCACTGTATAATACATTAAACAGCCTGTAGTAGACACCTGTTGGATATGTGCAAGCGCCCTTAGGACATGCCAGTGTTTCAGCTACATGGCTTCTGATTGCCATGTTTTTTTTCTTTTTAAGTCTTTATGGGTATATTCAAGCCAATAAAGCCAAACCCCAATAGCTGCAAGCATGACATGTTTATGCCTTTTTCTGACATCATCAGTATAATATAAGTGGATTGTTTGGCTATAGTTTAGAAACACGGCGCTGTCTTAATTTAGAAATTTAAGAAATGTCTCAGAAGATTACCTGATTCCCTTACAGAATCAGCTCCAATCTGACTGCATTGCAGACAATCCTATTGCATGTATTTTTGTCTATAATCATTTGTTTATAATTGCTATAGAGCTAAGTGCCATTTTTCTTGTGTTCTGTACCTAATTGTTTCTTTGTAGACAGTGGTATAATCATAATCTTCACAAGATATGTATGGCTGGATGAAGTTTGGAGAGCAGGCTGAGGAGGGTAAGCCTACTAAAGGATAAACAGTCTAGATGCTTGAAGGTTCACATATCATACAGAAACCACAGTACAGAGGTTTCAAACTTCTGTCACACTGGATGAAGGTGATGGAGTGTGTGACTGATAAACAAAATATGCAGAGTAGTAGAAAGTAAGATGTGATATGAGCAGTTTGGATTGAAATCAGAATGCAGCCCAACTAACCAGATGTTTGCAATGATTTAGATAGTTGAGAAGACACTAGAGATGAGGGAAGAGACCAGCTGGGCATTCTTACATTTGGAGAAAGCAGAAGAGAAGGTCCCAGGAAAGCTGATTTTTTGATTCTGCGATGGTTCAAAGTTCCGGAAAAATTGGTGTAATCTGTGCAGGCCATGTACAAGGAACTGATGACAAAAGTGTGAACTGTGTTTGGACTTACAGAGTGGTTCTCAGTCAGAGTGGGTGTGCATCGGGGTTCAGCTCCGTGCCCACTGCTGTTCATTCTGGTGATGGACTACATTAGTAAACACATTGGAGGGGACAGACCAACAAAGTTGTTATAAACAAATGTAACATTACTGGCAGTCTCTGAACAAGAGCTTCAGCAAATGATAGGGGAATTAAATGCTAAGGTGAAGGCATACAGGATGAAACTGAATACAGACAAGACAGTTGCTATGGCAGCAAATGGGGGAAATAAGTTAAAAATTGAAATATAAGGGAAATAGTGGAACAGGTTAACAGCTTCAAATACTGTGAGGGATGGTTGAGGAGAAGGAATGCTTAAATGAGGTTATCAAAGGTAGAATCAGAGGGGCTGTAGCCAGCTGGCACAAAGTGCCAGAGATAGTGTGTGACAGAAAAATGCTAAAGGTAAGATGTAGAAAACAGTAGTGAGACCAGTACTACTATGGTACACAAACTGGGCAGTAAAGGCACTGGGACTGAGGAATCTAGAGGTGATGGAGATTAAGTTTCTTAGACAGGGGGTAAGTTGCACACTATGAGACAGACTAAGTAATGAGAACATCTGAAAAGAAGCCAAAGAAGCTCAAATTGTAGAGAAGGTCAAAGAGTAAACATTAAGGTAGCTCAGGCATATATGCAGGAAAGAGGAGGACAACTTGGCAAAGAATATGTGGGAGAGTTAAGAAAAAAGTAAGAGGAAACCAGAACATTCAGCAAAGAGATGGATGGATTGCTTCACAGAAGACCTGCAAAAGTCAGGCATGTCTGTTGAAGAAGGTAGGAAAGTGGTACTGAATTAAAAGAGATGGTGATAGTTGACTCAACACCCTTACCCCATGTAGAAAATGAGAAAAGGGGTGATGATGATGATGATGATCTTGCTCTATTCTAATCTGCCGCCAGGATTTGACACTGTGGATCATGGGATACTTTTCAAACATCTGTATACCCACAGATTAAAACTTAACTGGTTTGCCTTTTATTTAGCAGGGCACCCTCAACGGGTAGTTGTGAGTATGTATTTCTTCCTTGAGTTGCTTGCTGACTTATGGAATTCCACTCAGTTTGATTGCGGCTATACTTCTGCTCAATGTATATGCTTAGACGTAAAGTGGTACTGAAGAGAAGAGGTGTGCAGTATATTTGGTGTGTGGATCAGACTCAGCTTTACCTTTCCATTCCAAATCATATGTTTGATTTTAGTCTTTTTGAAGATTGCTTGGATTCTGTGTTGAAGTGGTTAAATTAAAGTCAACTGAAGCTAAATCCAGAGTTAGAAGGAGAGATGCCAATGTATTCAACTATCCAAACATCCCATTTATTGACCAGGTAAACCCAACACTCACAAGCCTCTTTTTTTGAGGCACAGCTCAGAAGCACTGTCTAAGTGACTTGCTCAGACTAATACAATAGGAAAAAAGGATGTGAGGGACTCAAATCCTGGAATACAGGACAAAGCTCATTAACAGCTCATAGCCTTAATTCTTTGTGTTAAACTGTTAGGTAGGTTCCTTGCTTATTCTTATAAATTCTTTAGATGGATTGCTGGAATATGCTTTGCAAGTATGGAGACTTTGATTATTCCCAGGCAACATGTTGACACTGAAGGACCAGGTATCAAGTGTTTTAAAATCTTTATATTTTTAATTCAAGAATACCTCCAGAATTAAATGTTTGTTATAGCAGCCTGACCTAGAGACATACAAATCTCATCTTCCTGCCTTAACTACTGCAATACTCTATACCTTGGGCTCCCTAGCACCAACCTTACTTTTCTGCAGAGGATGCAGAATTCTGCAGACAGGGTGTTAACTACAAAACCTTAATAAGAATATATTACCCCAGTGCTGTGGGAGCCATGTTGGTTACTGGTTCTCAGCCAGATTTTTGAGATCCTTAATCTTTTTTTTGCTTAACCAAAGTCACCATGATTTCCCTATGCCCGTATCTACCATTCTTGGTCTGTTGATGATTCCACATTCTGGCAGAAAACTATAGCAATCAGACCTTTAATTATTTAGAGCCATCTTTTGGATTTCAGTGGTGGCAGGAAGCAAGAACGTGTGCAGTAATGAGCTTCAGTCTGAGGAATTCAACTTTCCCCATAAAGCAGAAAGACAGCATTATGTTTACATTGGTTCTGCCTGCTCTGAGCTAATTGACTCAGTCATTACAATGTGGGAAAACCTTAGACATAATACGCTTTTTGAGGGAATAATACTAAAAAGGCCTAAAAACAAGCAGTGTAATGCTGAATCTTATAGTAGAAGACACTGCTTATGGTGTTCCACTTGCTGATTATATTTTTGAAGCAAATTGATAACAGCACAAGAAATATTAAAGCTGCTGCTGCTGGATTTCAAAACATTTCATTTAAATCAGCATCAGGGGATAAAAAGTTCCTTTCCAAACTTCTTCTTCTTCTTTTGGCTGCTCCCGTTAGGGGTCGCCACAGTAGATCAACTGTTTCCATTTCTTTCTGTCCTCTGCATCTTGTTCTGTCACACCAACCACCTGCATGTCCTCTCTCACCACATCCATAAACCTTATCTTAGGCCTTCCTCGTTTCCTGTTAACTGGCAGCTTCATCCTTAGCATCTTTTTCCCAATATACTCTGCAACCCTCCTCAGCACTTGTCCAAACCAACGTAATTTTGCCTCTCTGGCTTTGTCTCCAAACCTTCCAACCTGGGCTGACCCTCTAATATACTTATTCCTAATCCTGTCCATCCTCGTCACACCTAGTGCAAATCTTAACACCTTCAACTCTGCCACGTCAAGCTCTGACTCCTGCCTTTTTGTCAATGCCACTGTCTCCAACGCATATAGCATAGCTGGTCTCACTACTCTCTTGCAGACCTTCCCTAAGTTCCTTTCCAAACATGATTAGAAAATTGACAAAGTTGAAAAAGAGATGGCAGACCATGAGGAGATAATAAAGGAACTTGGGTTGCAAAATAAAATTTTGATTAATTATTCATACACATTTCTTTGACAGTTAGATGATATGGAACATCACTGTAAGTCATCCATGCTACAAATATCTAGATTACCAGAAGGCAGTGAAGGATATGATATGTGATTTTTGTTAAAGAAAGTAATCTTTGGCCCTGAAGTTGGCAGACCATGGCAGTCATGCCATATAATAGATTCATTCCCTTCAGGCAAAAAGCAAAACCTATAAGCAGCTTAAGCAGCTGTCTGTTTATTTACAAAGATGCAAGGACACCTGTTTAATGAGAATGAAAATAGAGGGTCAGTTTCCTCTGGGTGCTCTGGTTTCCTCCCAAATTCCAAAGACATGCAGTAGGTAGATTACACACTCTAAACTAGCCATAGGTGTGAGTGTGCAGGTGAGTGTGTGGTGTGTTTAGATCAGTGTGTATATTGAACCTAGTCAGCCACTGTAGCTAGACAGCACATCCATATATAAGTTACTGAGCACATGCAAGATCAGTGCCGTTTTGTGTAGTCAGTCAGTGTGAATGTAAGATTGAATGGAGATCACGTGTAAGTTAGAAGTAACAAGTCAGTCAGTAAGCATATGATGTACAAAGTATATGTACAAGTATATGTAAAGTTACAGCTCCTGATGTGTGATGTATAATAAATGTCTTGAATGCATACGCAGCCTCAGTGTCTCGTTTAAATAAACAAGACATGTGACAGTCTGGAAGAAGTACAGAGGCAGGTCTAGCCACCAGGCATTGTAAACCTTGGTTCTAGATGATTGTTACTGTTGCAGTGACACCCCAACCCCATGTGCAAAAAATGGGGAAAAGGAGTTATGGATGGATGGATCCCTCATACCTGCATTAAAAAAAATAAGAAATTTCTGGGCATCATTTGGTAGTTATATATGCTAGCAGTCACACCATATCCCACCATATGAGACTTTACAGACCGCAACTTTACCTAGGTGACACTTAGAGGGCAAGGGCTTCTCCCACCAGATATGCAGGTGTATTGTGCAAAGAAACCACAACCTTCCCAATCTCTCACTAAGGAATCCTTGCCCATGCCAAAGAGGGTATTGGGAAAATGTTGAATCTCTGGTGATAGTCAAGAAGCCACAAGGGTAAATGAAGTGGTGGTGGTACAGTTTGGTGAATTAACTGACCACATCAGTGGAGTGCATCCAGTGAAAGTGAGGATTTAAATACTGTATGTCAGGTACTATCTTGTTTACAGTTTTACAATATATTTAAGTTGGTTATTTATGTACTTTATCTTCCAGTTACACTATGTCATCTGGGGAATATGCTTAGGGTAATTTCTACTGTCATTAAATAACATTTGCCTACTCCATTTTGGTCACTAAAACTGAAGCTTATAAATAAAGACAGACAACATGCACGGGCAATTTGATGGCATTGGCTGCTGATACATCAGTCTGTGTCAGTGCAGACATACATACACACAGTCTGGAAACTAGTACAAGGGTGGCAGTTAGCACAGATGATTAAGGTAATGGGTTGCTAATGAGCTGTTTCCTGTGTTACAGGGTTTGATTCTTTCAGCCTTCATTTGTTTATTGTGAGAGCTTCAACAAGTCACTTACCTAGGCAGTCCTTTGGGGAAAATGGGGCAGGCTCTTCAGTGGTACTCTAGACTGCATGCCTTGTAACTACCAATCAAACTATTCTCACAATACTTTGATTTTCTCAATACATGTCATATAGTCATAATATGAGTGAACTGCATCCTATACTGTAAAACATTGAGTCACTTTGAATGTTTTTATATTCATTACTCGTAATGCTATCGTATACTCTGGTTATCTGTTTATTTGGGATTTATATGTCTTATTAAAACTACCCTACTCTAAACACTTTTGCTTAGTTGCAAGTGCACAAAATTTACAGCCTAGGTACACAGAGCATCTAAACATATACTCAAACCTGAACATTTTCTTTGCAGATACATCACATAAACAAAACAAAACAAAAGACAAACAAAAAAGATGTGCACGTGGATGGCTTTGCCTTGTCCCCTAACAACCTTATTTCAAATATACTTTGGCACTGCTACAGTTCAGATTAAGAATGATCATTAAAATACAATAAACTGTATCCCTTTCTATCTCTGGAATGCTGTGAAATTGGAGACCATAAATTAGGGTTGCCACCTTTTCAAATGCCCAAAGTGGGACATTTTTGGTACAAATGTCAGATTTTGCAGGCCGAAACATACCCACAGCCAGTACAAAAGACTGAACTTCACGTTTTTGCCTAAATAAAAGCTTATTCTTGTAGCATTTTAGTTGCTTACTCTGTTTCTTATAACATTTAGGTGTTTCAGACACAGAATAACTGTTTTATGCAACTATTACATAAAATATAGGAAATAATTTTGCCCTAAAATCTCAGGACATTTGCCATTTTTACAATTCTTTTGCAGGACACAACTGCCCAAAGAGGGACTGTCCCTCACAAAGTGGGACAGGTGGTAACCCTACCATAAATGCAGTATGTTTTATGTAGACGAACATTATTCCTATGTACAATGAATAAACAATTAGAGCAGCCATTGCTGTGGTGAGCAGTGAGGCCCAAACAAGAAAAAAAAAAAAAAAAACTAGCACTTTGATGTCAAGAAAATTAACTTATTTCATGACTTACTTGCTTCATGTCGCATAGGAGTGAGGTTTGGCTACAGACATTATGCAGCATGCATGTACCTCAATTTCTGCTAAGGCAGTAGTGTGTTGGAACTGAGGGCAGACACTACAGTTAAACAGAAGGAATGCCCTTATTCTGCATGCCTATTTTACATTATCAGGCATGCTAATACCAGCCGCAGTGGGTGTCCTGTACTATTTGACAGTTAAATGTGCTCACCTTAACAGACAGACAGGACGGGCTTGGAATTTCTAGGCATTTGGGGAAGGCAGTTTTCTTGAGTGAGTGGTTGATACAGTTGTCTTCTTAATCTGACCAGGTTCCCTTCCATGCTGTGTAAGTTAGGAGACCAGCAGTTATAATGTTAAAGGAACTGCCTCCCCTCCCACCACAGTTTTTGCTTGTACAAATCTGTGGTTGGAAGGTGCAGCCAGAGCCAAGTGAACACACTTATCTTACATCAAGTCGAGATTTGTTTGTCTATCTGTCAGTAACAGATAAATGTTTGGCTGAAGTAAGATAAGCATTCTGACTTGGCCCTGGGTAGAGATACTCCACAGTTTAACAGTTACAGGAGGGCACCAACCCCCTGTAGTCTTATGTAGGCATTTCCTTTAGGCCTTACATTAGAAGGTAAATAAATCTGTTGTGTTGACTGATACTGGAGTCAGTGATCTGTGCATGTTGAGGGTTGTGGGGGTGCACAGACTGTAGTAATAAATAAAGTCTGTGAGTCACCCTGGGATTCAATAAAGGGATTATTCCATGCCAGAATAGTGCAGCAGCTTATGCATGGAATATGGCAGCTGAGCGATTCAGATAACAAGGCTGGGGGCATGCACAAGCCTACTAGCACTATTCTGGCACAGACACTACTGAATAATGCTAATTACCTCATTTGCTGGTGCCATGCAAATGAGGTGAATTAGTGATTCAGTAAGCAGGCAGGCATCCGTGCCAGAACAGTGTCCATTGCAGAAATGTATTTGGTTACTAATAGTGTACATTTCTGCAAAAATCAAAACGGGGGCATGACAGCTCAAAGTAAAGCATGTATTATAATCATTAGGCATGCCAATGGCCAAAAATATGGCCATTGGCATGGAAAAGAGTTGCAAAATTATAAAAATCAAAGTTTTTTTTGCCTAATTTTGGCTGTTTAAGCATAGTGCAGTGGAGAGCAAACGAGATTGTGCCGAAAATAAAAAAAATTATGAAAAGACAATTTTAAGTGAAATCTGCATTTTGCCATTATAGTGGGTAGCATGCAGAATCAAAACAATAACAGGTAACACTGGTTGCTAAGGGGAAAGGCTCTGGTGTAGTGGTGTAATAAGGGACTAAGGCAGTGGGGTATGCAAATGCAGCTGACATGAAAAGGGGGTGTGTCATGCTTGGTGTAAGCACATTGCAGCTCCACGGCTTCCATTTGAGCTTAGCTAAGCCCAACTAAGCAAGGGTGTGTGTCTGAGGCTGTATTTACTTATTCCATGAAATGAGGAGTGCGTTTGCATCCAGGGGAGGGCCATTTCTGCTTAAAAATGTTTACCTTAGCTAAATGGGTTTGCATGGAGTGCACCAGCTCTTAAACAACCCCCCCCCCCGGAAATAGAAGAACTGTGTACATTTGGGCAGTGGGTTTGCGCGGCATGCCACGAGGCTTAAAAGGGGCGGAAATGGGAAGGGAGAAAAAAAAATAGGGAAATAGCAGAATAAAAGCAATGAAGTACAAATAATATAGTTGGCAGGTGGAATGTATCCTAGTCAGCCAATCATACAGCCAGCTTCTGCAGCACAACAGTATAAACTGTGCAAACACCTTTCAGTCTGTTTTTTCCCACAAACTGTGCACCATTGGTGTACACACTTGGGGGAATTTTAACAGACAAAATGTTAGGGGCTGCTGTCACTTTGATACATCAGTATGTGCTAGAGGCTGAGAGCTGTGAGGAGGATAATGCTGACAACAGCCCCAGACTGAGGAGGAGGAGAAGAGTGTCAGACTTAGGGTAACCTAACAGGGGCTACATGATCTGGAGTAGGTAGAGTGCTACAGGGTGGACAGAGACATACTTCAGCAACTCATTGAGCTGTGCTGGCCTCACCTCAGACCCAGAGCCAACAGAGGGGAACCCATCCCAGTAGATACCAAGGAATGTGTAGCCTTAAGAATACTAGCTACAGGTACTTTCCAAAGACCTACTGGGGACATCATGGGGGTCTCACAGGCATCTGCATCCAGGGTACTCCACTAGTTCCTAGAATGCCATGCTACCACATGCCAGTGAGCACATTTACTTCCCCAACACCTGTGAGGAGAGGACCAGCAATATGCACCTCTTCCACCATGTAGCAGACAACCTGGAGGTACTGGGTGCCATAGATTGCATGCCCATTCACATCAAATCACCACCAAGTGAACAGGGTAGGGTCTACATAAATTGCAAGGGCTTTTACTCCATCAACTGCCAGGTCGTGTGCAATTCCCAGGGCATTATCATTAATGTGTGTGCTGGCAGCCCAGGAAGCTATCATGACTCACACATCTGGCATTCCTCACAGCTGTACTAGGAATTTTCCAGAGGGGACATTACGTTTGGCCATCTGGTGGGGGATGCTGGCTATGCACTGGAGCCATGGGTGATGACACCCATCAGAAATGCACACACACCCACTCAAGAATGCCATAATGAGGCACACACACAAACTAGGATCATTATAGAGCATGTGTTTGGGATGCTCAAGTCACGGTTCTACTGCCTTGAATATCTGATAGAGCCCTGCAGTACTCTCCAGCCACATGTGCACACGTGTTCATAGTATGTGCCACGCTACACAATATGATCCTGCAGAAACAGTTGCAGCAGAACAGCATGGGGAAGGGCTACACAGCCCCCCACCATTGTCAAGGTCCCCACAGGCACAGAGGGACTCAGAGGAGGAATCCCCTGACCTGTAGGCAGACGGAGGCATGCCCAGTATGCCCTGGCCTTGGCAAATAGACAACACATAGCACACACACACTGACACTGTAGAGACCCAGGGACTGACACCTCTCTCCAATTCACATACACAGGAAAATGTATGCTACACACATCACACTACCTGTACCTTACCACGTATAGGCAGTGTACTGTGTGCATCTGACATAGGCAGCCCTCAAACACTGTCCTCACAACTGCCGCAGGCACAAAGTAAGTCAGTCTTCTTAACAATAAATGAATGAATAATGATAAATAATAATAAATAATGAATGGATTCATATGTTCTGGTAGCATATCTATGGTATTGCTGCATGCATGCAAGGGAATGGGGTGGCCTACTTGGATAGCAGCAGACAACTGACAGCTATGTGGGTCACCAGGAAATGTTTGCCCAATACTGACTTCCCGGCACTATGCAGTAATACCCAAGGTGACAAATCCCACTGCAGTATATGGGGGGGGGGGGGCAACTAACTCTGGGGTCATAGGCCACAGGCATGGATGTCAGTGTGGGGTCCCATACTCACCCCTCAGCCTCACCCAGCAAGTCAGCTGTAGAAAACCATAAAGAAATGTGTGGCAAAGGCCCACAAATGGTGACTAAAACAAATGGTGACTTTGATGAAATACCCCCCTACAGACTTACACAGTGATAACACAGCAGGTCTTGCAGTTGCAGTAAGGTTCTGAAGGGTAAGAAGTCTGAAACTCAAATGTATGCCATTACAGTCTGACCTGTGGTCTTTAGTAATATGCCTCTAGTCTCTACGACAGGGCACAATACTATACTAAACGGAACCAAATTGTAAAGTGAATATCAGCACAGTCTGTGCAAATGTGTAGAGTTAACAGGTGTGCCCCCCCACACCCATATTCCCATAGAAATGCAGTAACATGTATGTTTACAGGGAAATAGCAGCAGAGCACACATTGCCAGGGCTGTCCCAATCAACATGACAACTTGTTGCATGTCCACAATATGCAGGGGTCAATGAGCTATGAATATGTGTGGTTAATGCTGTCAGGATGTGGCCAGCACCTACCCCTGGCTTTTGTGTTGTAGTGGCCTAGGCACAGTGCTGTCTTTGACAGGCCCATGTTCCAAGAAGTGCAGTGCCAACTATTCTGCATGTCAGCTACACCTACGGTAGGAGTTGTACACACTGTGCTGATGTCAATATCTGTTAATGCAGGAAAGCTGTACAGATCATGGACAGAGGGACACACATACAGACAGTACACATCTTGGAGTAACCTACACAGTACCTACCATAATTATCAACTATACAGACCTATTCCAAAATTTCCAGAGGTTTGCATCATACTTGTGGTCTGTATAACATGAAATAGTGATTGTCTGGCAATTCACTGGCAAATCATATAAGACTAAGGTCTGAAAATACTGACAGATTGTAGTGTCAGACTTGATACCCTATAGAAACATGCATGCTAATGCAAAACCTGTTATTGAATCACCTTTCTAGGTTTGTAAGGCCAATACTTAAAAATGGTCCCTATATTTAGGCCTCTGTCCCCCAATTACTTATGGCTTTGTCCAGATGTCTGGCTCTCAGAAGTTGAGAGGTATGATGCCTAGTAAGACAGCAGGTACCTGAAGGTCAGTGTACTGCTAGTGTATAAAAGGCTGCCACCTTTCTGTGTCTGCACTGACAGCATTTCACTGGCCAACAGCCATACCCCTGGAATAACACAGGTTATCACAGAAGGAGTACAAGTATGCCTTGTATATCTGTTCTGCTTGTCCTAACATTGCATTTGCCTGCCAACTATTTGCAAAACAAGAAAGGGTCATGTCAAAACAGTAGTGGCAGACAGTGGGGAAGCAGACGTCATACCCATTAGAGTAAACAAGCAATTACCAAACTGGTCTCCCAAATGTCTGTTTGGCAGAACATTATTAACACCATGTCCCCATGTGTGGGCCTTTGTCTGACTGTCATATTTGGGCCTGTCCAAATGTCACTCTGTGATGGTATGACAGCTAGGCCCACATGTAGCCCAATAAAAACATATAGCAACACAAACCATCTAAGGACCACAGCAAATGGAGTGGTGCAATGATGGACAACCTGCTAAATATGTACACTCACAGGTGTGAAGTCCACACCCCTGTGTGTGATGTAACAGCATGTACCCCACCCACATCAGAATTACAAATGCAGAACAGCAGCCACTGTGGCCAAAGCCTGTGACTAGACTACAGAAGGACAAAGAGACACACATAAGGGGAAGGGGAACCACTGGCTAGACAAATGGTGAATGTGCACACCAGAACAGATTGTGCAGTGACATAGGTGCCATGCAGTGTAAGGAGTCAGTAAACATCATCTGCAAATGCACAACACACACCCATGTAAGTAGAGGTTCACAACAAAACAAAACCCAAACAATGGACACCTCAGAGAGAAAATCACATGAGGACTCCACAAACCTACACACCACAGTCCATGTAGACTCCACACACCAGGGTCTGGCAAACACTAAGGCCTTATCACAAACCCCAAACACCTACCGTACACAAATAGGCTAACTATTACTATATTCTTACTATAACCTCTACCCAATTCCATACATACTCCACTGAGGTGACCCCTGTCTGGCATACAAAGCAATCCAGACCCTGCCTTGATGGGACTGTTGCACATCTGGAACTCAAGGCCCAACCCATCAACTTGTAGGTGCAGCATCAACCTGGAATGTGATATCAGTATGGCTTGGTGTGATAGATACATGTACCACACACTCCCCCATCTGTGGAATACAATTCCTGTCAACAGCAAGCCAAGTGCCTCAATACATCTAATGATGTGCTCCCTGTATAAGTGCATGGGAAACACAAAATACAGTCCTGTGATCCCACCTGTATCCCTGCTGGACAGGGGGTCTGTGTGCTGACATGTTGTAACATGGGCTACACTCTCATCTGCATGGGTCATAAGGGCTTCAGGACCAATACCCTACTAACATCATAGCAACCTATCAACCTATACACAACTGTCTGTCAGTGGTTCACCACATTACTCTGTACAGCTCTGCCACTGACATACCTGGAAGTCACAGTGCTATGTGGAATATACTACACATATAATGGACATTTCTGCACAGTAGAATGCACTCTGTACCCACACCCATACCTCCCAACCTCTGACAACAAGACTTCTGGGCAAGGTCATAAATAAAATTGGGACAAAGGCACAATGATAGGCATGTGTTGTAAATATTGCTCTTACATACTGAGAAAGTTGGTAGAATAAGGGTTTTGCATTAGCAGGAATTGTCTGAAGGTTATGTAGTCTGAAACACTAATGACTGTCATTATTTTGTAATCTCAGTCTTCAATTATATGCAACTAACTTGCCATAAAAACACAAGTTTATGTAGACTGGATGAAACTTCTAAACAAGCACCTGGACAATCTGCCAAAAATGTACAGTTGAAAGGTGTGGCCACACCAGTATATGACTTTTAAGGTAAGAAGAATACTACACAAGCAGGAGATCCCCAGCCAGTATATCACCAAGTTGCTGGACTGTTTACAAAGTTTCATCAGTCAACCGGCTGTAGCCACACCTCTCAACTGACCTTTTTGGGCAAGTATGTATATAGTTGGGCTCATACTATTGGTCTGTGCATAATATATCTTGTATTTCTCTGGTAAAGCACTGTGATGATCTGAGGATGTCTGTCACTAGGTAATGACGCAATATATTGCAGTGTCAGACTTCAGATATGTCAAAAAATATCTGCTAAAACAAACCCAGTACCTCTAGGAAAGTCCTGTTTACTATTGAGAGGTATGGCTGTAGCACACAAAACTCTGGACCAGAGTACAACTGTCTCTGGAATGTAGTCCCACTCTCACTATAGAAGGTCATACTGTACATGCTCCTACACTTAGAGAATCACAGGCCATGTTGGAACCCACATTGGACTATATAATTGTATTTTGCATATATGTCTTTGCATACAGACAGCTATGTATACGTCAACTGTCCTTACACACACCAATCAGACAGGATTACCCTCAGCTAGCTGTAAGTGGCCCATATGTGATATATTTGCATCTGTTGCATGTGATACCCAGATATATATATATATATATATATATATATATATATATATATATATATGGGCAACAGATAACAATATGTCAAGCATATACACACATAGACATGGGGAAGAGAGAGACAGACAGTGATAGAGAGAGAGAGACACAGGGGGATACACAGAGAGTGAGTCATACACACAGATACCCTGAATGACATAGAATGGTGTCCTGCTGTGGACAGTGTCATACCAGTCGTAATCAGTCTCACGTGCCAGCATGAAGGTGAGCTCCATTATGTAATAGTACTTAGGTGGGGGTTATAATATTACATCACCTGCCTGTGTGTGTGTGTGTGTGTGTGTGTGTGTGTGTGTGTGTGTGTGTGTGTGTGTGTGTGATTGTGTGTGTGTGTGTGTCTGCAGGTTTAAGTATTAGGAGGCTGTTCCCACTCAGTACACTTCTCATTGCCTTACTTCACAAGATCTGCTGCTGTCATTCACATTAGAAGTGCCATTGGACACCTGTCAGCCCTAAAAGCTCTGTCATGTGTGCGATAACTGCATAACACTATAGTACAAATAACTAGATAGGTAGGGGTTCTAATCTCAGTCCTGGCAAATGTAAGTGTGTGTGTGTGTGTGTGTGTGTGTGTGTGTGTGTGTGTGTGTGTGCATGTGTGTGTGTGTGTGTGTGTGTGTGTGTGTGTGTGTGTATGTGTGTGTGTCTCTGTGTGTATGTGTGTGTGTGTGTGTGTGTGTGTGTGTGTGTGTGTCTGTGTGTGTGTGTGAATGTGTGTGTGTATGTGTTTGAATGTGTGTGCGTGTGTATATGTGAGAGAGAGTGTATGTGTGTGTGTGTGTGTGTGTGTGTGTGTGTGTGTGTGTGTTTGTTTGTAGGTGAAACAGTGTTAGGCCATTCCCACACAGTACACTTCCCAGTGCCCCACTTTACCAGTCCTGCTGATGTCATTCCCCTTAGAAGTACCTTTGCACAGCCCCAGCCTTATAAGCTCCATGGTGCATGCAATAACTATGTAACAGTATAGTAAAAATAACTAGATAGGCAGGCATTCCATTCCCAGTTCTAGCAAATGTGTGTGTGTGTGTGTGTGTGTGTGTGTGTGTGTGTGTGTGTGTGTGTGTGTGTGTGTGTGTGTGTGTGTGTATGTTTGTAGGATGAGGTATTTTGAGGACTTTCCCACCCACAGCACTTCCCAGTGCCCTACTTTAGCAGTCCTGCTGATGTCATTCCCCTTAGAAGTATCTTTGCACAGTCCCACCCTTATAACCTCTGTGGCATGTGCAATAATGATATAACAGTATAGTACATATAACTAGATAGGAAGAGGCTGTATTCCCAGTTCTGGCAAATGTGTGTGTGTGTGTGTGTGTGTGTGTGTGTGTGTGTGTGTGTATGTGCATGTGTGCGTGTGTGTATTTACAAGTGTGCATGTTAGTAGGCTGAAATAGTTTGAGGACTTCCCCACCCACAACACTTCCCATTGCCCTACTTTAGCAGTCCTTCTGATGTCAGTCACCTTAGAAGTACCTCTGTGCACTTGTCAGCCCTATAAGCTCTGTAGCATGTGTGATAACTGTGTAAAACTATATTACAAATAACTAGATAGGCAGGGGCTCTATTCCCAGTTCTGGCAAATGTTTGTGTGTGTGTGTTTGTGTATATGTTTGTAG